>NW_020538040.1:166033310-166068996 GCF_003426905.1 Ctenocephalides felis
CCCCCAAGTCGTAAAGAATGGGCGCCTCTGATTTTTTTTTATTTTTTCGACCAATTTATTTGATTTTATTTATTTATAATATATAAAGCAGTTACAGACCTAAATTTCCACCCTCTTACCACAATCCTCTAGTTTGTTATAGTCATTTTATTGATTTATTAATGTTTTATCTCACTTTTAGTCTTTGCATGGTTTTACCGAAACTCAATTTAGAGTTTTTTGAATTTATAAAAAACTCTAAGTTTTGCATATAAATCCTATTTATTTTTATCAAGAATTGTTCACTCTAACACTTCATTAAATTTTGGAACCGATTTTTTATAATTTAATCTGTTATAAATACGGAATTGAAAAATTTATACTACTCTAAATTTTCACTCTCTTACCACAAATTCCTATTTCATAATAATCATTTTAGTAGTACATCATTGTTCATTTACCACGATGACTGATCCATTTATCGTCTTTGTAAGACCATTTTTCACAGAATTTCAAATATCAAGATTTTTCTGAGCTTGTGGAAAAGCTCAAATTTATTTGCTGTATCTGTTGAAACATTTTCAAAATAATTCTTAGATATTAGCGACAAAAATATTTGGCATCGATAAAACTACATGCGTCAAATTATCACCGATTCTCAGGATTCTCTCATTGTATAAATATTTTCCGATGCGCACAAATAGTGAATGGTTCATGAATGACTTGCAGAAAAAACAAATTAGCAGAAAAAAAAAATAGCAGAAAAAAGCTGAAATTGAGAATACAAATCTGAAGATACAACAGCTTTTGAGAGGGTACTAGGTACATTACAAACCTATGGCAACACTTTAATGGGGAAGCCTGCTTTAAAGGCTTAAAAAATCGATTTTTTTTTGCAAGAATGTTTTTCAAAACTAGCCAAGAATATATCTTTAAAATTTCAAAAACAAATTCGAATCATTTTCGTAATTACAGAAGAAAGAGTGAGCAAGAGTCAAGCATGTATATGAGCGGAACGAAAACTTCGACTCGCGATTTCTCGGTTTTTAATTTTTTCGATTCTTTCTAATTAGCGGGAAAGATAGGAAAAAAAACTAAACGTCCTATCGAATTGACACAAAATTTATTGTATTTAGGATTAAATTCTATTTTAGTTAAACTTAAAAAATACTGAAAAGAAGTTATAATTAACCCACTTTTTAAACAATCTAAAGTGAAATTTTGTATAAAAAAACATGATTTTTTTTCAACTTGTAAAAAATTTGGTGAATTTTTTATTTTTTCTGGATTCTTTAGGTTCAACTAGAATCTGTACTATTGAAAATATATATATTTGTTTGAATTTTTTGTTTCGGATGGAAATTGTGACCTGACCGGAAATGACTCCGGCATGCTCGTGGCGCACCGGTAAATGCTTGTACCCGGAGAAAAATGTTGAGATATACAACAATAAAACCTGAAAGTTTTATTTAATTAAATATTTATTTCCTTATCTGAAAATTCTTCAAAAAAGCGATTTTTTGAAGCCTCTAAAGCAAACCCCCCCCTATTAGGAAATATTTCTTTTATGAATGTTTTAACTAATTATGAAAATAAATGTATATGGATAGCTAGATATAGGTAGATTGATTCTAAAAGACAAAATTTATGCATCAGGTAAAATATTCGTGGCAGTTGCTTCAACATTTCTTGTTTCTTCTGCAGATCAGTCACCGTGCCAAAACAAAATATACATATCGTCGATATTGATGTCAATATATGTACCGATGGCATTAACGTTAAAAACATCGCGAAACGTCTGATAAACATTTATTGTGTAAACAAGCAAATAAAAGAGGACGTGTGTACACGCGGTAATTGAATACAGGCGAGTACGGTTTCGGTCGCGTGCATTTGCGGCTGTTATTATAGCGTTTTATATTATGATCGCATAAAAAGGTTACACTTCACACGACACATATGCGGGTATGCAAATTCAAAATAATTGAATATGTTGCTGGATGTTTATAAATATAAATATATCATCATCGGGGCCGATGATCCTTTAACGCTTTTGATATACCCGCGTCGCGTAATCGATAGCGTTCCCGTACAATTCTTTCGCAACGGGTCATGCTTTGAACATGAACCTTTCAATAAATATTTTAAACTTAATAGTTGTTATAACGATGGCAGAAAATATGGAAAATGACACCTGGAGCCAGGTGTATTGATTAACATATTCTAGTAGATTTTGCAAAGATTTATTTTTAAGGCAACCTGATGTCTGGGTATAGGCATATTCATTTTTACTTGAAAATTTGTTCTTAAATGAAAGTAGTCCTTATCAGCATTGCTAAATTAAGCTGAAGGAAAAGCTGAAGCTAAGGAAAATTGCTGAAACTTTCCGTACTGTAATTAAACAATCCTGGAATCAAAAAATATATGATCAACAAAAATTGATCAACAAATAATAACAATTGTTTTCAAACCGATTATCATATCTAACGTATACTGTAAATTTCATTATTCATATTTCATATAGTGACGACTTTATTGCACAAAACACTTACGTATGTTTACAAGAAATAAGCTAAATCATATCGACCCGAGATTGAATGAAAACTATATAAGGAGGGCTTTATCTCATATTTCTACAAATAATATAAGATACAGTTTCAATTGCAATTTAAGATTTTATTTTTAAGACAATTTTGAGAAAAATCGACATTTTATTTCGGAATTTTGCCTTCCGCACCTCTGAAACTGCCGGTCCTGCTTATTGCAAAAAAGTAACCAGTACGTCTCGTGGTCAGTACGAAGGGAATGGTTTTTTGAATTATTCAAATCGGTTGATCCGTGCTCTTGGTGACGTTGGTAAAAATTATATCCACACATACGTACATACATTTTTTTCTTGAAGAATGCCAAAATGTTCAAAAACCTTTACAACGTAAACACAAAATAGGTAAATTGTGATTTAGCCAAAAATATGAGCAATTTTTTTTCATGTTCCTAATTAGCAAATAAATCGCGATTAACCCAAAATATAGCATGATATATTTTCTTGATTTATTTTGAAAGAAAAAAAAATAATCGCTGAAAATTACACAGCATTGGACCAACATACTGAACTGAAGGACTATAAATTTTTGCTGGGTGATTCTTAGCGTACAAAAACCATCCCAATCATTTCAATTTTTAATAATTACAAATCACACTAGTGTTTTTAATATAACAAATTTCAAGTACATTTAATAATTTTTAAAAATAGTGATAAACGAAGGCAAAATCAAGACTTATCTATTGTTTTAGTTCCACATACTTGCCGAACTTAGTTACACATAACCTACTTGAAATGCTTTTAAAATCTTTTACATAACGTTCTATGACTATGGATTAAGGGTTGTGTTACTTTTAGACCAAAAATGAAATTTCCCGTACCGTAATTGAAAATCTTGGTACAGAGCCCAAAAAAATTACACAAAATGTGTACACATTATTAAAATCTCTATAAAATAACTGATAATTTGATGTCCAATAAACATTTTTGACCGCCAAATGACATTTTTCTACCTTATTTTTATTGAGAGTCTATAACCGCTGGACCTGCCTTCCCAAAATTTAATCAGTAGTTCATCTTGTCAATACAAGTAAAATGTTTTTTGACTTATTAAAATCGGACGCTCCGTTCTCTTAAAAACTGAGTTTTGGCCCTGTATCTTCAGAACGGCTAGACCTGCTTTCGCTAGAAACTAATCAGCACGTCTCCTTATCAATACGAATCGAATATTTTTTTGAATTATTCAAATCGGTTGATCGGTGTTCCTGAAATCGTCGACGAGCATTTGTATCCGCCTACACTCACTCACACACACACACACATACATCCATTTTTTCTAAGGTATGCAAAAATGTTCTGAAACCATTTAAACGTAAAGATATATGAAAATTTTCATTTTCGATTCTTTGCGATTACTATAACTTGCCCTACGGGAATTTATTAAATGTTAAGGCTTCAGCAAATGTCGTTGGAAATGGTGATGTACTAACAGATGGTCAGCATCGCAAGGTCTTGTGCAAACCTGATATTGTAGTTCTGGTCTTTCCAGGAGTTCTTTAAATTTCTAAAATACTAATTCTTAAATAAAAACATAATGTTACTACGACTTTAACATTTACTGAACTTGAACTACAAAGTGTTAGAAACGCGGAGGTATTTGTAAAAGTTTGTACCACGACGGAACGTTTTAGGCGACAATACCTCGTTACAATATGCAAAAATTGCTCTGCGTAGAGTTTATGAAAAAAATCATTTTACTCATTAAAATTTCTACTATAAATGTTAAGTTTTGATTATAAATATGAACACATCATGTGGGCAATGATCCTTTACCTATTTTGATATCCTCGCCGCGTAATCGATAGCATTTCCGCCGAATTCCTTCACCGCGGATCCGTTCATGTTTTAAACATTCGCCCTGAAACGTGTGAGGCATTTCGTCGCGAACCGAGTTACAGTTTCGATATACCGAGAAAAGAATCGCGCGAAGATTTTCAAATTGCGTTACGATAAATATTAAAACTTTTCGCGATATTGGAATCAGAAAATACATACTACGAAAACAGACTTCTTCAGAGAGTGAAAAAAGTTCTATTGGATGATAGTAGCAAATCACGACCCTTCTACGTAGTTTACATTTAAGATCGATGAGACTAGTTTTCAAACTCCATTCGGGATTATTTAAATTCTACGGCATTATATTCTTCGAGTATTGTTGGTCGGTGTCGCGTAACAAAGTGCAATATTTGGTTTTGAGATATCTGATTAAAGATAAGTTTATGGATCTAAACTAATAGAGACAATTTTCTGAAACTATAATAAATATATAATTGTAAAAATGTATTTGATAGAAGATTATTTTCTATCAATGCTAATTAATAAGACATAAAATTATATCATATCAGATAATTTAGAAACAAAGTTAAAAATGGTTGCGAAGAAATGCCATGAAAAACACATGGCCGTCTATTAAGATGAAAGAAGTCCGATTTTCAGGGATGCATAGTCCATAAAAATAAATGTCTGCTTTAGAGTAAGAATCAAGAAGCTTTTTATTTAATTATTAACATTAAATGTAGCAAATTTCCCTATAGTCATTTTAAGATATGCCAAATTTATTTTGATTATTATTAGTATTATAATTTGTAATCTACTCAATGAGACCAAATTGGAAAAAGTATGTTGAAAGTATGTTTATTTCTCAAAAACGACTGGACCGATTTCAAAAATTTAAAAACTATTTGATGCACCTCGATTGCTGGTCAGTTCTATGCAACTATCGGCCAAACCGTTTCTTTATAAATAGCAGAAAAATGTTTCGTCCACGTTTTAACCCGCAATTCTGAATCGATTTTGAAAATTCAAAAACCTTTTGAAAGATATTGGTTGGGAATCGTGCTGATTAGTTTTTGGTAAAGATCGGCCTTACCGTTTTCTTGTAATAAAGTGTTAAAAATTTTTTTTTCGACGATTTTTACTATTATTTTTTTGACGGTTGATACCATAGTCTTATAGATCATACCAAAATTCGTCAAACTTTGCAAAAATTAGTATCGTTTTTTTTGGCATTTGTTAAAATTAAAACTTTCATCGACGTTTGTTCAAAGGCTGAACTGAACCGGTTTCACAAATATAAAAGCCATTTGATGTATTTCGATGAGTGTCAGATGTATCGTTTTGTAATTTGGAAAAAAGTGTTAAATTTTTCGTCCACATTTAAGCTCATACTACCAAATGGATTTTAAAAAATCAAAAATTGGTCGAAAGATATTAGTTGGGCATGAAACTGATTAGTTTTAGGTGAAAATTTACCGAGCGGTTTTCTTGTAATTAACTGTTGAAAAAAATTCAAACCGATTTTTATGGAACTTTTTTTGGCGATTAATATCATGGTCTTATAGAACTTACTGAGATATTACGGCCTTACGACAAGTAGTTTAAATTTTAAAAATTTACTAAAGTTTGAAAAAATTAGTAGTTTTTTTATGTTTGTTAAAATTAAAATTAGACGATTTACTTGGTATAACGATAGAGTACTTGGTTTTAATGAACATAATAAATCATTAAAGTTCTACGGAAACTGAATCAATTATAAAAATTATTTATTTTTAAAATTTGCTTTTAGAATATACTCCGAGTTAACGTGTTCGTTTGTTTTCAGTTATGTGTAATGAAGCCAATACTCGGAATACTTCTAATCGCTTATAAGTTAATTTATTTTTTATTGATTAAGTCGACAGATATCGGTAAGTTTATGTAACTTGTCTCAAGGCAAAATGCCATTACCAACTAGTTTTTTATTTAGCCCATAAAGTTCAAATAACTATATTATTTAATTTAAACAATTTATTTTCAATATCCATATGTAATACTAACGAATCAATATACCGGATGGTCGAGCTTTTGATTTAGTTTAATGCGTAATTAATTACATTCTAAAATCTTATGCAACGTATCAATTTTATGTATGTAAAATTACCATCAATAATACTTCAAACAGAATATGCTGCAAATGTATATATATTACAAAATACCCAATTGTGAATAGAATACTAATTAAATACCAAAATTTATAGTATCATTACTATAAATCACAGAGCGCAATTGCTGGTATTAAAATGAAAACGAGAACTTCAAAACGATTAAAAATAAAGTATAAATGATTATGCCTATTAAAAATAATCATAAGTACGTCCTTCGTTTAGCTATTAAAAACTAAAGCGCAGAGTTGTTATTAGCCCAATTAAAATAATTATAAAATACACAATAAAAGCTTCGGAACGAGGAATTTATTCATACAATATCATTCTGACATTGAAAGATATCATTCCATGAGCAAATTGCGCTACTCAGATTACTAGAGAGGAACGATGACACAACAGTCGCAATTATCGAAACAAGCCGTGTAGAAATTTAATTCAAACTATTTACAGAGAAGACTGAGATGCCATATAATTAGTGCTTCAATTAGAGAATCGTAAGTGAGAAAATAAATTACCGCTGATTATGAACGCAAAACTGCAAAACCCTTTTTGTGAGAGAACGAAATATACATTGCTGCATCAAAGCAATAGCAATAATCATTTTAAAGAGCTTACTATGCAAATATTATGCTTGAAAAAGGCGTTCTGAGAACAAGCTTGTAAAGTGAGAATATAATAATCAGGATTTGATATTTTCAATGAAAATAGAATTTTTGTATATATATATATATATATATATATATATATATATTCACATGCCCACATTTGACATTTGCCATTCAATTGCTCAGGCGAATACATACATAAAAATATATTAATAATAACTATTGGGTACGATTCAGTGTCCTTTTTGCTTCGCAATTAGTGGAACTAAAATTTTCCTATCGTTTTCTGCAGAAACTCTGTGTACGGTAGTGACAGTCGTCATAACAGCTAAACTATACTGATTTTGAGATAGGTTAGGAGAAAGATAAAGTATGTTTGTTCGAACAAGTTTCTATTATTTCATTAAGAAAAATTAACTTGTATATATGGTAATTAATTGTAATAGTGATGTTTTATGTGTTTCAGTATCTTCAATAATTGAATTAAAGTTGAGGGAAAATAAAAAGGGAGACAGGGTACGGTAGTGACAGTCGTCATAACAGCTAAAATACTGATTTTGAGATAAGGACCAAAGGGATAAAGATAAAGTATGTTTGTTTGAACAAGTTTCCATTATTGCATCGAGTCAGTGCCCTACTTCAACATAATGTGTTTAATTTATTTTAGTGATAACTGTTACTTGTATACAGGTAGATCACTTTATTATTTGGTTGTAAGTTGGACATTAGTAGTTAATTATCAGAAACAAATTTTTGATTTGATCTCATTTGATTTGAACTCATTCGTAACGATGATTTGTTTCCAAAAGTGTTCATTGGGTACGGTTGTGACAAATTTTGTGGGCATGTATTTCTTGTGCTTATCGTGTGAATAATAAACAGATGAATAAAAAACTAGCTTAACTAAGACTAAATAAGGAAAAGAAATATAAAAGAAAATTGAATTCAAGGAAAAAAGATTTCACTAAGATTTCTTCTTAACTTAGTCCAAAATAATATGTTTTGTTATGTATTGATATATTATATACATAAGTCGTTATAAACCATTTTGGTGTTTATAGCTATTGTTTTCCAATCTATGTTTATGTCTGTAAAAAAGGACGAACTCAAGAGTAGTGTCACAACTGTCCACATCCCCAGGGTATATTCAATTCATCGTATTTACAGTATTTCAGTATTGCCACATAGACAAATGTTTGATTTACCATTTAATTTACTTTTTTTCATTTACTTGGAAAATTAATATAATTATTGCTGATAAAAAATAGCACAACTGTACCCAGTCTCTCCTACTACATTTTGTGACACAAATTCTTCCGCAAAACAAATTTGGTTTCTGAAAAATCTGCAATGATTGGGAAATAAATGGAATCAGAATTGGTCTCTCTTCTTCAGTATTACTTTTTGAAACCTTTCTTAGAGTCTATTATATCAGATTCTTTCGCATAACAAGAATTGGTTTGCTAAAGACCTGTGTGAAATAAATGTGAAAGATTTGAGAAAATTGGTATAGGAGAGTTGTTCATTGGATACGATTGTGAAAAGAAAATAAAGCTGGATAGTACTCAATTTCGGAAATGAGTAGAACTAGAATATTAACCTTTTTGTACTACCTGTTTATGAAACACTTACTGGCATTCCTTAGTCCTCATTTTAGAAAACAAGTAGAACCTGAATTTTTCACTCTTTTCTAGTACTACTTTTCAGACTTCCTTAGATTCTATTTTATTAGGTTCTTCCACAAAACAAGACTTGGTTTCTATACATATTTCATCATACAAGATGCTCAAAATTCCCAACATAATTTTTGTTATTTATTTTTTGCTTCATACTCTATATTCCAACAATGAGTTTCATTAAGCTGATACTATTAATCAGTTGTTTACCTATAGTGCACACTTTAAACGGATAGTCGTGAATAATTACTTACCATGTACTTACACAAAGAGTTGTTCAATACAATAGGTTTCCGCTATCAACACGATCGCGATTCAGTCTTTTAACCGCTTTATGGAATATTTTTATTATTCATTTTCAATATTGAGATGGTTCTGAAAGCTTATCCAAGACTAGCATAGTACAATGCACACTGGTTACGGATAAAATATACGTTTAACACAATAGTGGCAAAAAAGCGCTCGGATATAACTAAAGTGAGAGCACGGGTTTCTCAATGCTGCACCGGACGCAACAATATATGTTTTTCTTTTATTCTTGCACGAAATTTATGTACACACGTTGTGCGATTTGACATTCTCAGAAAAAGTCGAACGAAACTCATCCATCAAATGTTCCTCTCGGAATGAAACTTTTATGGTTCATACCCCGTTCTATTTAGGCTGCCATTGGTCATTCAGATAACTGAATTTTCAAATTAATTTAAACAAATCTATGATTTAAATTAAATTTTATGTGAATACCAAAGCTTTTATTTTTGTTTAATTTATAATTAAAAGCGTTCTAAATTCTTGTGCATTACAGCATAAATGCTGCAAAAGCAAAAATCCCTTTGCTGAATTATCATATATATTGTGCTTCAAACAAAATGTATGTATATCACAAAACATGCAATACAAATAATCCTAATAGAATACTAATTAAACATCAGAATATACATCATAGAGAAAAAATATATGGGTAGATTAACTCGATTAAAAATAAAAAATACAGACATCTAATAATCAAATGTAATTTTCCCATTTAGATATAAAAAGCCGAAGCTCAAATATATATGTAAATGTGATTTCATTTAAATTAATATTCATTTTAAATAAATTTATGGACATGTAGTAATTAGTCAAATATAAATTTTATGCACTTACACATTAATTTTGTTGGTCTATTGGATTTAATTGTAGTTTATTTGGTTCGATTGTGAAATAAAAAAAGAGTAAATCGTATCCCTTATAATTTAAGTTATTATTGTTATAATTTGCGGATTTTCATTAGAAAATTAAGGACAATTTTTTTTCGACGATTATTATGATTTTTTTTCGGTAGATACCATAGTCCTATAGATCATACTAAAATATTACGACCCTACAACAAGTCGTTTAGTTTCAAAAATTCTTCGAAGTTTGTAAAAATTAGTATCGTTTTTTTTTGCAATTGTCAAAATTAGACTTTTCATCGACCTTTGCTCAAAAACGCCTGAAATTCAAAACCCATTTTGATGTATCTCGATGAGGATTATAGTTTCTCAGTTTTGTGCGATGATCGACCAAGCCGTTTCTTCGTGATTTGGATAAAAATGTTGAACTTTTCGTCCACCTTCATGCTTATACTACCGAATCGATTTTAAAAAATCAAAAACTGTTTGAAAAATATTAGTTGGCAAGGATACTGATTAGTTTTAGGTGAAAATCTATCGAGCCGTTTTCTTGTAATTAACTTTAAAAAAAAAAAAAAATCCGATTTTTATGGAACTTTTTTGGCGGTATATATGTCATGGTCTTATAGAACTTACTGAAATATTACGACTTCACAAGAAGTAGTTTAATTTTAAAAATTCATCAGAGTTTACGATATGAGTAGTTTCTTTGACATTTGTTAAAATTAAAATTAAACTATTTATTTGGTATAACGACAGATTGTTCGTTCGTTTTCAATGATGTGTAATAAATCCACTCGGGATACTTTTAATCACTCATAAGTTAATTTATATTTTATTGATTAAGTCGATTATTTACACATATTGGGAAGTTTATATAACTTTCTTCAAGACAAAATACCAATACCAACTAGTTTGTTTTTGGAAGCATTTGAGCCCACCCTTATATATATATATATATATATATATATATATGTATATATAAATTTGACATCATAATCATTAGCTAACCACAGTTTTAATTACTACTACTATGTGACTGATCTTGGCAGTAATCAACAGAAATTACTTCCTCTCAACATGAACATTTACTCATTGGAGCTCTCGGTGCACAAATGCGACTTCGATGAGTTCAAAATTTCAAATAATTGTTAAAAGCATTTTGTCTGGTTCATATAACAAAGCATTTTCGTTATTGGCATGGTGTAAGCGATATAATAATATTCCCGTAAACAGACTCGTGTTAGATTAGATTATGTAGATTTGCTTACATTAGTGTTTGCGTTGCCGCGAATAGTGTACTATGGGGCTCTTAATTTAATTAGTCCTAAAACGGACGAGTGAGGACTCAAATTTTTTGCGCCGTCCGAGGTTGACCGTATTTACGAACATTTAATTCACGTTATATTTACTCAACGCCGTCCCGGCCGGAACCTCTCATATGAAACGTTTATTTAATAATGGTCAATATGAGCTACGGCTTTTATATGAATTAATATCCGCGGCGCGATCCCTAAAGTAAGTGCCTCGGGTTAACTTTGTCCAAAGTCAATACCAAAAGACACACATTAGAATAATACCGACGGGCGCCCGATTGATTAATTATTTGGACTATGGATGGAAACAAAAAGGTACACATTTTGTATGGTAATAGTTAATTTTAGAATTAATAATATGCAATTAATAAAAGCGACTTAACACGTTTGAGGACGTGGATGTTGTAGCATTCATTTTCATTATGATGCAAAATGATATGAATGCTATAGCATTCAAATTTCAAAGTCGTTAACTGTTAACTTCCTGTAGGGAAAGTTATTGTAATCGTTCATCCGTTTAGGAGATAAGGAGCTAAACGTGTAAAAATCCGATTTGAATGATTCAAAAAACTTTTTGCTTGTGTTGAGGAAACTTTTGTTTTAGGGAGAAGAATTTTTTTTAATTTTATAACAATATTTTTTTTTGAATATCAAAAATAATTTGGATTTTAATTTTAATTCTAGCTAAAATTCTAAAGCTCACTTAAATTATATACTTCAAATAAATAATTTTAACTTTGCAATTTAACTTATATAATTCTTAGAAATATGAGATAAGATCCTTCATTTTAACTTGCCTTCAATAAATTATTTTAATCTAAGCTTATATAAATGCCATCGTCTAATTTATAAGCTCTTATATTTTGTCTATAATATACAAATAATGTAAGTTTTATTGGTTATAATAATATATTAATGATGCTATAGCATTCATTAAATATAACGATTAAAATATGAAACTCTGACAACAGTTTGATCAAATTTTGGATATCACAATCAATTTGAGAATAAAATGACAATTCTTGTACCTTGCTAAAGCAAAAATCTTTAGTGTCAATATTGGGTAGTTAGACATCTCAATGTTCAAAAAGCAGAATGAATGTATATATTTAATTAGTATATGTTATAATATTATTTGAATAGTGATCAAAACTTAAGAATTGATGATTTTATTTAACTTATTTTGTCGGATCTATTTACGACAACTCAAAAAGTTGTCCCACCTCTATGTGATAATTTTTCTTATCACAATATTGCTAATAGCAATGATTTTTTTTATTGATCCAGCAATGTTGGGTAAGGGCTTTCTTTATTTCTAATTGTAAGTGAAATCCGATATCACTACTGCTTGACATTAGACTGACCGAGGTAGTTATCGAACCTGAAACTTTGACTCAAATCAGAAAATATCCAAATTACCCGAGACAGTGTCAGATTTTTCCGAATTTTTCTAGAAGCGATATTTGTTTCAAATTCAGTTTTTTTCCACAATATTAGGAAAATTTTTCATTTTTTATTCTAACTTTGAATGTTAATTTTAACCAAAAAAAATTACTTATACTTTAAAAGCATTATGTCGTACTAAATTTAATTGTAAAAAAAAATTGTAAAAATTTTTGATTAAAGGCTGAATAGACCATAGTTAAATTTTTCTAAAATATTTGAATACAGTAATTCAAATTTAAAAAAATATCATCAATAAAAAAAATTGTTATGTATATTTTTTAATTAAAATAATAATTAGAATATCATTAAGTTATTTAAGTTATATACTTCTTGTCTCGGAACTACAGGTGCATAATATATAAACTTCAAATTGGCTTTAATTTGTTTTTCTGGAAACAATTCGCATAAATATAAAAAAAAACTTTTAACTTATTTTGTGACGATTGTAAATGAGACTAGGAGAAATTTACTTTTATTAAAATTTAATTTACCATAGTTTTGATAAACGAATATGTACATATTGTGAATACGACTTTTTCCAGGTTGTTTGAATACCTACCCTTTCCATCAGCAATAAATTCATAATGAATTAAACCCTATTGTAGTTCAGTCTAATTTAGCATCAAAATTTTTTATATTTATGCCATTCACTATTTAAATGAAATGCTTGGAAATTTTAATATTCGCTACTGGCGTATTTATTGAAAAAAATGTACATCTGGCCTCTGGTTCGATTTTAATTTCAGTCACAGTTTTCTACAATAATAGCATATTCGCTTCCACTTTGATAATTCCGAAATTGCAAATCTGTGTATGTGTATTCAAATGCACTTTTGTAATATTTATTAATATTGTCTATTTACTACCAAAATATTAACTTTCCTGAAAACAAACTAATAAAATTGTTAAAAAGAATAAATTAAGTTGTACTGCATTTCAGACTTCTTGATCAAATTGCTCACATATCTTACAAAACAACTAGTGATACATGGCATCATGCCTCAAGGCAAATTACTGAAACTTCCCGTACTGTAATGAAATGTTCGAAAAATATTAAATGTTTTTGAATACATTATTATTTGGAACCATTCAAATCGTTTGATCCGTGCGCCCCAAAACGCGGACGAAAATTGCAAACGCACAAAACACACACAAACCATTTTTTTCTGAGGTATGCCAAAATGTTCAAAAACCTCTGAAACGTGAAGATATGCAAAAAAATTTATTTTTCATTTTCGGCCCATTACTATAATATAACTTACCCTACGGGAAGTTAATTATTGCTATGAAATAGCTTGAAATTGAAAATGTAATGTGAGATATTTTTACCTATGACACACTTTTGAATGAAAAAATAATACAGGCAAGTTCTGTTTCACACACTAGCGTTGAAATGACTATTGTCCTTCGTTCAAGTAAATGTAATTACTTTTAGTCAAAAGTAAATTATTCTAGGTTTACAAACTGAACACAAGTGAGTTAACGAGTCATCTTCCTCTGGAACTAAGTTTTGTATAATGCTATGTCAGCAAAATTACGAATTCGTATTTAAGATATTTCATTTTATACATGTAATGAAAATGTAATTAGATTGAATAATAATGAATAATATTTATGGTAACACTCGTATATATGTTATATATAGAGAGATGTTATTACAGTAACGAATAATAATTTTTTTTTTTTTTTTTAACATTATCCAACAGCAATCAGAACATATTGTTGTTCTATGTCTGTTTGGTTCAATATTAACTCAAGTAGAGTTGCACTTGAGTATAAAAGTTGGCATGGTAGATAACCCTCCAATGAGGATTACTAGACACTTAGAGAAGATCTGCTGGTTGTTTCTTCTTGAGTCTTCTGGGTTGAGAGTCCAACAGCAGCGGTTGTATGATGGAATTTACGTGGTTATGTAGCCGGGCAAAGTGGGATATGCTTCTTTTACTGATCACTTCTTGTACTGTTTCCATATGGAGGTCATTATGCAAGATTTCGTTGGATACATACCAAGGCGCGCTTGTGATAAGTCTTAAAATTTTTGATTGTTGTCTCTGTAAGGCCTTGATTCTGGTTTTGCTGGCGCATCCCCAAAGCTCGACTCCATAGGTCCATATAGGTTTAATGGAAGATTTGTAAATAAGAAGTTTGTTGTACAGCGACAGCTTGGAGTGATGTCCTATTAACCAATACAGTGACCTGACTTTGCTTCGTATCTCTTTTATTTTTTGGTTTATATGTTGTATCCAGTTTAGTTTATGGTCCAAATGAATACCGAGATATTTGATGTTGGAGACCTCTGGTATAGCCTTGTTATTCATGCTGACAGGAGGGCATTTACCCTTTTTCAGCGTGAAGGTTATATGGCACGACTTGCTTTCATTAATTTTTACTCTCCATTTTTTGGACCAAAGTTCAATTGAGTCTAGATGCTCTTGGAGTATCTTGCTGGCTACAATAGGATTAGAGTCGGTAGCCATTATAACAGTGTCGTCAGCAAAAGTTCCTGTAAGGGTGCCGTTGCATGTCGGAATATCATGGGTATAAATGATATACAAAATAGGCCCCAGAGCACTTCCCTGGGGGACCCCGGCTTCAATTTTCCGAAATGTCGATACCTGCCTGCCTACTTTTGTCCGAAAAGTTCTGTCCGATAAATAGGATTTGAAGAATTCATAGTAATCAGGCATAATTTTGTTGATTTTGGTTAGGAGACCATGGTGCCAGACTCTGTCGAACGCTTGGCTCACATCGAGAAGAGCTGTGGTGCAGTATTCTCCTTTCTCAAACGATTTGTAGATTTTGTCTACCACACGATGGCACTGCTGGATCGTTGAGTGCATTGGACGAAATCCAAACTGATGTGTAGGAAATATCTCATATTTAGTCGTGATATCCGACAAAATCATTTTTTCAAATAGCTTGGCAATGGTGGACAAGAGACTTATTGGTCTGTATGAATCTGGTAATTCTGGATTTTTGCCTGGTTTTAGAATTAATATAATTTCCGATTGCTTAAGCAATGTAGGCCAGTACTTCAGTCTGTAGATGGCGTTGATGATGTATGTTAGTAAAACGTGTCCTTTTCTTGGCAGCTCTTTCAGCATTTTAGGTGTTATTAGATCGATGCCAGGGGATTTCCTATTTTGCAGCGCCCGGGTGTGAGAAAATACTTGAGCTGGAGTGAATTTTGGAATACGTAATTCTGCGCTACAATCTGTTGGAGTTCTGGCTATTACAACTGTATTATTGTCCATGGAAGGATTTGGCTGGAAAACTGTTTCCAAGTGATCCGCAAAACAAACTGCCTTTTCAGAATCGGTACGAGCCCAAGTAGGTTCATTGGGAGTATTGATTTTTAGTGGGCTGTTGATTGAGTGCTGTTTGTTATTGGTTTTTACGGCACGCCAGATTGAATTGTCTTTTCTATTGAGATTGGTGATGTATTGGTCAAAACACGAGTTATTGTGTTCAAGCAATTTTCTTCTCAACTTGTTATTCAGATTGTTAAAAACAGTTTTATCCTTTGGATCGTGAGATTTTTGCCAAAGACGTCGAGCTTTGCGTTTTTCGGCAATTAATCGTTTAATTTCAATACTTAATGGTTGATCGTCCTTCGGCTTTGATGGTGGTGTTGAGAGTTTTGCAGCGTCTTGTAGTACATGTATTAGGTGATTTAGAGAATCATCAATGTCGTTCGGTGATTTCAAACGAATCTTCAAGTCTAATCTTTCAGAAATATTATTTCTGTAACGTTCCCAATTTGTCCTCGAGTTGTGTAAAAAAGTTTCAGGAAAACTTACTGCGCAGGTGCAGCTCAGAGTTATTATCAAAGGCGAGTGATCCGATGACAAGTCGTAGGTTGAAATTATCGATATGTTAGAGAGATTTAATCCTTTTGTGATGGCAAAATCAAGCAGGTCTGGGTGTTTGTGGGGGTCACTGGGCCAATATGTGGGTGACCATGGAGACACGACGGCAAGTTTCTTAGAGGTGATTGCTTTTTCGAGTTCACGACCTTTAGGCGTAGTTAATCTTGAACCCCAGAGTGTGTTCTTACAATTGAAGTCACCTCCAACTAGAAATCTGGGACCCATCGTGTTGAAGAATGCTTGAAACTGATCAGATTTGATGGTATGTCTGGGTGGGCAGTAAACTGAAGAAACCATAATGTCGAATGGTACTACGTTCACTAGTAATGTGGTGGCCTGTAAATAATTAGCATCGTATTTGTTTAGTTCTTGATGGCGTATATTTGACTTTATTAAAACTGCGCTTCCTGCATGACTGGTTCCATCAGGATGTGGCGTGTAGTAGGTCCTGTAGTTAGGAATGTTGAATGTAGCACCATATGACAAGTGCGATTCACTTATTAACAGTATGTCGATTTTATGCTCGATAAGAAAGTGAGTAATTTCGCGTCTGTGTTGGCAGATGCCATTGGCATTCCATATAGCAATTTTTAATAAATTAGCCATTATTTATTTAGTTTACTTACCACAAGGGATAACATATTCATAATCATTGTATTTTGTTGCATCATTTGTTTTATTACGTCCTTTAGGTCGTTGATTACGGATGTGATTGCTGAAACTTCTTGATTTACATGATTTTGTGTTTTTAGGACCTGTGAGTAGCTCAAGTGATCAGATGTTTGATTGGTGTAGGAAATTCTTTCCCGGTTTTTAGTAATGTTTGGCTGCGAATGGTTCTGATGCTGGGAAAACGAATTCGTTGAGTTTTTGTTGTGTTTCGGAAAAAATGGGCAACCCTTATAGTTGGCGGGATGTTCGTCGCCGCAAAGGAAGCAGCAGGCTGGAGTGTCCTTTGGTTTTTTACATGCAGAAGTAGGATGATCATCACCACATTTTAAACATGCATAAGGGCGGTTGCAATATGTCCTAGTATGTCCCCAGAGCTGGCACCTATGGCACTGGATAACGTCCTTGGTTCGTCTTGGCGGTTCAAAAAACACTATTTGATTCATTAGCTTGTCAATTTTGTAAATCGCCGAATTGTTACTATTTGGTTCTAGATCCACAAAAAATATATTTAACGGTTTTTTTGTAATGCGTTGTTTCAAGTTTGTAATGCTTCTCACTGTATGTCCGTATTTCTCGATGGCTGTTTTGATTTCGTTTATATCAGTTGTATAATGTATATATTTGAGCACCACTCTAAATGCACGCTCGCTGCTTATTTGATAGGTGTGGAATATAATGTTGTTATTTTTCATAAACTTGACGGCATTTCTATAAACGTCTGCGTCAGTGACGTTAATTTTAACCATATCATTAGGCAGTGTTTTCGTGACAAATTGACCCGGTTGTAAAGCGGCACTAATTGTTTGCATCATATCGGCAAAATCATTGACATTGTATATATAAATTGGGGGCGGTTTTACGGTTGCAGCGGTCTGACTGTTTGTTGTGTTTGTATTATTATTACCGTTAGCGGTGTTACTTGGCGTTTCGTTTGATAATACACTAAATTTGTTGGTCAATTCCAGAGGATTGATTTTTGTACCACACACTTTACGCTTTTTAGCACTGCACGGAACTGTCTGCCACTTGTGTACATTTGCCGGCACTGTATTTGTCACTGGGTTAGCACTGCTAGAACACGGCTGCTCGATTGAGTTGGTAATATTGATATTATTTGGAGATGTTGTTATTACACTTTGATCACTTTGATTTTCATTGTAATTACAAAACATATCACTATCATCATCAATTGAGTTCAATATGTTCATAGCCGACGCAATTGTTGTTCCAAGTGATGAACAGTTAGTGTTTATATTTATGTCAGGCGGTCGGCCGGGCCGATCGCCTACGTTCGACGCCATTGTCCGTATGACTCACTCACTCAGGTATACAATAATTTGTTTTGATTGATGTGCACTGGTCGGTGTCCCGAACAGAACTGACGAATAATAATTGAATTATATTTCAGCTCTCGTGCAAAGTTTGATCGAACGAATATTATATGATGAAACTCAGTCTTCGTACTATTAATGGTGTAGTAAAGTTTCATATAATGTTGCTTGAATGCTATTAAAATATATACGTTCCAATCAAATTCTGTGATAAATTAAAATTAAAGGACTGAATTAAACGATTTTCTATATATTGCAACATCGTATCAGAAATTACTGGTGCATGGCATTGCCAATTAAGGCTCTATGTTTTATAAACAAGTATTAGATAAATATAAATAATAAATAATTCTGGAATGTCTGGAATACAGCATATAGCAGTTTATTACTTAACACGATAATATCAGCAGAATTTTCACATTCAACTTTATTAGATTATTTAGTTCAAAATGCATCAAGAAAACTTAATGTATCAAAAAAATATTTTTTTGACAAAATTCCTGAAAAACTCTATATTTCATGTCGCACATATATTAGACATATATGCCTGACATGGCTAATGTGACACTTTTTAGTGTCAGACACAATAAATTAAATATAAGTATCAGTTGCAAAGAAAATAACTCATGTTATTTTTTTTTATTTAAAGTGAAATGAATACATCAATTTTTTGAGAATCATTAAATATAATGAAATAATACATCATACACATTTTTTCCAAAAATTTGTATATCGAAAAAAAAAAACAGATTTTTATATCTAGTTAAAGTTGTTAAAGTTGTATAACTGTAAATGATAAATTTTAACTTTGTGATTCAGTTTAATCTAATTAATCTAATTGATTTGACATCATTTAATGATCCTCGAACATTTTGTTACGGTACGGGAAGTTTCAGCAATTTCCAATAAAAAAAAATCAAGGATGACTAACCCTTTCCACTTCATGGTATGAAAAATAGACGTTATCCAGTTATTATCATGAAACTAAATAATTTTCAATTAAAATCAATAGAGTTGATTTCAAACTTTAAAAAATAAAAAATTTTCCATTACTAAAATGACTACTACGAATCAGGAATTATAAAAAAAAAACAAAAAATGGTCAAAAAAATAAAAAAAGTTTAAGGATGACCAACTCTTTCTACTTAGGGATATAAAAAATAGATTTTCAGTCATAATGAACGTGATTACAAAATTTCATTAAAATCGGTCAAGCCGTTCCAGAGGAGGATGGTAATTAACATTGTGACATGGAATTTTTATATATTACATATACACTTTCTGAATGAACAAACTTCTGACCTTTTATGAAAACCTTTTAATTTTCTTTCATATATTGCAAGTTTTGTATACAAAAATATTTGCGTTTAGTATCTATTTATAATTTTGATACATAATTATGAATTGAAAGCAAATATTTACCTTATGAGTAAATATATAACTGTTACTTTATTAGAAATTCACATAAATAAAGATATTTTTAAAATGTCAATTATGAAGGACACATAGAGGGTGTAAGTTATGAATTAAAACATTGGCATTAAAATAATTGTCTACAAGTCACTAATCACAATCATATTACATATATAATTATTTATTATTGTGCGTCTTTGCTGTAATTTAATAAATAATTTAATATAGTTATGGGCTGAAAACTGAAATTATGAGTAACTTCTGCTTTCAGAAAGATTACACCTTTTATGAAAACCTTTTAATTATTCTTTTATATATTCCAAGTTTTTTACATAAAAATATTTGCGTTTAGTATATATTTATAAATTTGATACATAATCATGAATTGAAAGTAAATATTTACCTTAAGATCGATGTTCTGTAAATATATATTGAAATGTAAGTGATGAAAAACATATCAAGTTTGTTTTCTAGTTTGTTGGGAAATTTACTAATACTTGCATATTTTATACACACACACACATACACACACACACATATATATATATATATATATATATATATATCCATTATATTGATGATCGTTCGTATTGAATAGTATATTAAAAATGTTTGCGTGGATATAGTTCTCTTATCCGTGTGTTACAATTCATTGTTTGCTCGCGAAACCAGCACCATCTACTATTGACAAAGGTGAAAGGGATAAGTTTGCAGAAAATGATAAAAAGAAGTATACTGCAGACAATCGTATAATATACCGGTTATGGGAAAATGTGTGAAAACGCACAAAGGTACCTACGAAACGTAGCGAATGTACATCAGTGAATATGATATAAGTTTAATAGTCGTAGAGCTGTGAGGACAGTAGTTTTAGTATATACTCCTTCAAGTTTGAAAAAAAAAACTGTTTACTTTTGATCTATTCTACAATGTTATAAAAATGTTTGTCACAATATCCAATCTTCCCTAATGTCTGTGAAATGTGATCCAAAAAATCTGCCAGCTATTGGCCTACATCTAAATGGTCTATATTCAAATGCTTCTATACGTTATTTTGAAAATTTTACCATCTACTAAAAAGAGTATTTGCTTCCTGATTAATATATTCGTAGCACTATAGAATCTTCTCATTTGTCTTAAAAACCTGTTCAAAAAATATGTCAACTTTTGATCTACATCTAAATGCTTTCATACGATGTTCCAGAAATTTTACAATCTTATGAAATATATTTGTAGTACTATACAATCTTGCCATATTATCTTAGAAAGGTATTTCAAAAAAATCTGCCAGGTATTGGTCTATATCCAAATCATTGTTTGAAAATACCACCTTTTACTGAGAAGAGTATTTGTAGCTTCATAAAAATATTCGTAGCACTGTCGAATTTTGTGTCTTTGAAACGTGTTCAAAAAAATCTGCCAGCTTTTGGTCTATATCTAAATGCTTCTATACGTTGTTTTGAAATTTTTACCACATCTACCGAGAAGAGTATTTGTAGCCTCATAGAAATATTCGTAGCACTATCTAATCTTCTCATACTGTCTTAGAAACCTATTCCACAAAATATACCAGATTTTGGTCTACATCTAAATGCTTCCATACGATGTTCCAAAAATTCACAATCTTATGAAATATATTTACAGTACTATCCAATCTTGTCATATTTTTTTTTTGGTTTATTTTTTATAGCAAACTATACACAGTACATTCAGCTACATATTATTACAGGTATATATTATTTGACAGCGTGAGAAGGATCGCTATCCTGCGATAGAATCTTCTAAGATATTATGCGATATGTTGTAGTAAATCATTGCAGATTCTTTTTTTGAGACGCTTTGGCGGTTGAGGGCTTGAGCAGGTTATACGCTAAATGGTTTGGATGACGACTTAGACGAGCTTTGTATCTACAGCAGTAATGACTAATTTCTTCTTCTTGGTTGGAATTCTCAGATCTTGATGTATCAACCAATAGGGAACATATTTTGGAGCGTTCACGATTTCTTTCAAAATTTTATTTTGGAACCTTTGTAGAATAGTTATGTTCGATTTACTGGCCGCACCCCATAGTTGTAGGCCGTAGGACCATATTGGTTTAATAATTGTCTTGTATATTAGGAGTCAATTATCTTGCCATATTGTCTTAGAAATGTGTTCCAAAATAACATGCCAGCTATCGGTCTATATCCAAATGCTTCTGAAAATTCCGTCATATACTAAGAAAACTATTTGTAGCCTCATAAACATATTCGAAGCACTGTCGAATTTTGTGTCTTAGAAACGTGTTCCGAAAAAATTTGCCAGCTTTTGGTCTATATTCCCTGTGTCGTGCACACGGTCGGACTATTCGCCTATCCGCCTCTATTCAAACACCATTCATAGTCAAATATTATAGCGTTCGGGGTAAGCGAAGCACACGAGTCACCGAGCGCAACACATCGATTCTCCGCGCCAGCGACGCCAAGGATATAAAATAGGATTTAGCTACAAATAAATATGTGTTATTCGCGGGATATACGTTGCAGTTCGAGATCACGCGATGGATTATGTGCCGCTTTGCGGGTTCGACAGTGATCTCTTTTTGCCACCGGCGAAAATTCCAGTAATCGCCTAGTTGATCCCCGAGTCATTATGCAATGCCGGAGTGCATTTTTAGATCTTTCAGGTTTATTCGGTTTTAATCCGGAATACCGTCATTGTTCAACAACTTTTTGGTTCAAGTTCAGCTCATAGATAAAAAGATTTTTAGTAAACGATATTAATAGAGTTTCTGTTATTGCTATTTTATATAGTATTTAACCACATACATTACTTTTAAATTGAGTTTTATATACCTAGTTTTAATTTTCACATTTGAGCAGCCTGTAGTCAAGCAGTAGTGACAACGAATTTTACTTGGAAGTATAGATAGCAATATATGTATTTGCAAGTGAAAAGTGCCCTGATCCGGCATTGCTGCTTCAACAAAAATGCTCCCTGTGACAGAAATTGTCATAATAAAATTTATCGCACAGAGATGAGACAACGGTTTCTGTTGCCATGTTGCTGTAAAACTGAAGAAGTATTAATTCCAATCAGTAGAACAGCTTTTAGGACTTTTCAGTTCGGATTGCTGTACAAAATATCGAAAAAAATCACATGCTTTTTATATCCTAAAAAATTAATATTCAGCAACTTATTAGCCTTCTGAAGTCTCGGAGATGAATAAAATCATTACAACGATCTTATAAGGCCGGTTTTGATCGCTGTTCAATTAAAAGTCCAAAATAATCTATTGCATTATTTGAATTAAGTGCTAAATGTATTCCAGTAAATAAATCTAGGCCATTTTAAAATAATGTTTTAATACACAGACTATTATGGCCTGTTGTTTTGTGACTTTTCGAAATCACATAACTCATTAACACCAAAAAAAAAATTATTTAAACAGTTTTTTTTTGTTTTTTTTTTTTTGTATATAAAGGCTTAAGAACATTCATTTTTTATTACCGTATTTTTTATGTAAAACATAAATTCGGCTCATAGAGAGTTATTAAGGATTCGCGTTGATTAGATTTGCACGACAATCTGTCAAGCCGTTATTATTTATTTAATTCTAATATTTTCACATACTTGTACCTATTTTTTTATTGTATATATATTATATATATATATATATATATAATGAAATTATAAAATAATAGTGATTAACATTTTTTTTTGTTACAGGTGAGTGTTTCTATCATTTCTATTGATGGATTATGAAAAATTGGACAATTGTACTCGCATGAACTAGGTTTGATTTATATATTTTTTTAAGTGATTCCCTTTTGTTATATAACTTTTTTTATAACTTTCAAATCAATAATTGCATTTATTGCAAAATTTATTGACCTACAAGCATTTCATTAACCAGCCGACTGTGATTGACAAATACTACTCATGAAGAAGTGGCAGAGTATACTCGCCATTCGTATAAATCAGTAACCATTGAAACTGCAATTTTTTTTTAAAAAAAACTTTCTCAATTTCCTAGATATTCAGAATATTTGATACTATGCCGGTGCAAAATAAAAAGTTCTAAGTTGCACTTTACTTCAAAATATCATTTTTCTTCGATTCGGATAATACAAAACTGTGCGATTGGTCCAGACGAACCGGATAATTAATGAGTGAATATTTGGACCATAAACAGATTGACACGGACATTTTTCGATAAAATGGATATTACATGATTAGACCTTGAAACTTGAAACCATATAGCTATAAAATTAGACTATACATTTGTTTGCATTAGCATACTTACTCTGTTTTACTGTGTCGTTTATTATTTTTATCTTTATATCAGAAATTATTGAAGTTTTATTTGGAAGGGTTAGTTTTGTTTGGAAATATCACTGCTGCATGATATCAGGTTGCACTGAGTATTATAACTTCATACTATCAAGTTTTGTTCTATATGCGTATTCATTTATGTATACCCACAATATTATAATCATGGCTGTGGTATATCAAAATTTGTCATATTACTATTAGATTTTGTGGTGAATGATAATATTGCTTTGCTATCAGAATGATATAAATTGAGACTTTGATGTGAATCTTGTCGAAAAGTGGAATCATATACAATTATACAATAAAAGAGGAACAAAGTAAGAAATAAACCTTGAATGAAAATGATTTCCAGCTGAGTTTTTTTAACGGTTTTACAAGTATAATTTTTTTGGCAAGTTAAGGGAGATCCCTCTGCGCGGTTACCAATTGTTTTCATCATAGTATTAGATTTTGTTGTGGATGACGTCGCCTTACTTCCAGGATGATATAAATTGACACTTTGATGTAAACCTAGCCCAAAAGTAAAATCATATACAATTATACAATAAAAGAGGAGCGAAGTAAGAAATAAACCTTGAATGTGAATGGTTTCCAGCTGAGTTTTTCTAACGCTTTTCTAAGTATAATTTTTTGGTGAGTTGAATGGGATTCCTGAGCGCGGTTACGCGTAATTGGTTTCGCCAGGACAGCGTCTGCATTAAAATTCCGACATTATGCATAATTCCTCCGATCTCTTCGACCGACTTCTGCTTAGCTTAGCACGAGCCAGGAGAGGTGCATCGATTGCTTGCCATTCGCACTTGAGAATTTCATGGAAATTTAGATCGCGTCATTTCACAGCGTATGAATCTGAAAAAGGAGAATCGACTTTCAATCTGCCTCATTAATATGTTATCGAACTTGGCATAAACATCCATGGGTTTAACAAGACACATTGAAAATCATTAGGAAAGGAGAATTTTGGTTAATGTGATATTTGATGATCTTGCACAGCCTACATTAGAACTGCTAAGTCAATATAACTTCTAAAAACTACATTAACAATAATCACAACTCAGTATTAGCGTATTGTGGCGACATTTTAACCCATTCCACTCGGATTCCGCCGATCTGGCGGCAAAATTCATATAAATCTCGGAATTAGCGAGTGGAAAGGGTTAATAACTTATGCTCCAGAACGCAACCTAACCTTGGGCCTTTCTCTTTTGAATGCCCTTATTATTAGAATAACTCTTATATACTTTAAAATGAGGCAAAGCCTAGTAAGGACTGTTTTTACTTGTGAATATATTGTTGTCAGTAGTTTCTAGTGAAAACCGATGTCACTTCTGCTTGATATCAAGCTGTTCGAGATTAATACTTTCAAAGGATAGGCAGCTCTATAGAAATAAGCTATTTCAATTCTCACTTTTTAATTATTTTGTCTGTATGTAGTTGTACTTGTTTAAGGTTGAATTTGTACTTGGTTTAGGTTAAATTTGGACGTGGTTAAGGTTACCAAAGACTAATTATTTTCGAGACGATTAGTTTTGTAAATATTGATTTATATCAGAGAAATCTTCAAAAACATACTTACATATACAGGGCGTCCCAGAACTCAACATCAAGCCCAACCGGCCCAATAGTATTGATCGTTGCTAACATGAAACAAATTAGAACAAAATTATTTCAAGTAGCTCGACAAAATATGAGCTTTTAAGTGCAACTTAAGGCTTTAGTGCAACTGTGTCTTTTTTCAGTTATTGTAGTTATTATATTATTAATGTTTTTCATTTAAACTTTGGATTTGTAACTGCACATAGCATTTGTAGGTCCACAGACAAAAATTAATTATTTTTTTGTTCCAGTTTTGTAGAATTGAGACTTTTTGTTTAACTATGAAGTTAAAAATTTTCAAAATTAATCTACTTTGAGAGCCCCTTCTTAAAAAAATGTACTGAAGTGTGTTGGTAAGTTTCATCAAAAACTGGTGTATTTAATCAGAATTGTATAATGGTAAATAGTTTATAGTTTCATAAAAAATCATGTGAGTATAATTAATAAAAATTAACTACCATACCCGAAACATGGTCACAGTTTCAACAAAGCTCTAGGTTGCGTTTAAAAGCTCATAATTTTCGAACTATGGAATAACTTTTTTTCTAATTTTTTTTCACGGCAGTTACGATGAATACTATAATCCCGTAGAATTCTAGAACATTCTGTATACATGATCTGTATTTATACGAATAAATACATTCTTGCGTGCATGTAATAATGCATATATACATTTTTATAAATAGATATATTTATACTTGCATATATATGTTCATACTTTTTCGTACACTCATTGGTATATACATCTTTGCGTAAGATATTCGTTTATATATATATATATATATATATATACATGCAAATATGCACATGGAATTCATATACCTAAGTGATGCAAATTTTGTTCGAAAGCATAGTCTTAACAAGATTAACAGCATAGTAAACTGTATATAATTGTACAAGTCTGGTTGTATTCCCATAGCTACTCTATAATATTTGTTTTTTCTGAAGTTTTATTTCATTTAGAAAAGAGAGCAGAGTTTGTTGGCATGAGTTTAAATTTTTTATTTCTGTCATAGTGAAACTCGGAATGTAATCTGCTGTTGTCCATCGCATGTCGTTTGCGTTAAGTTCTAGTGTACCTTGGATCCAGCACTAACTCCAGGCTAAAAAATCAATAGCTATTTTATACAGTATAACATGTGCATCAGCAGCTTTGTATGCAGTTTTCTAGTTAGTGTCTGTTGCCAGTTCAATTTTAAAACTTACCTCGGGCTCACCTTGCTCTCGCTGGGGAGATCTCCTTGTGTAACGCTCGTCGTTACGGATGCTCAGCGAAGCTTGCATTAATAAATAGTAAATCTTATGGAATCATAACCGATTTAACAGAATTGTGTAATCCGCCATAACACTTTGTTTGTATATCTCCCGTGCTACGGGCGTACGCTGCGGTGTCGTTTAGTTTTGTTTAGAGTCGACATTCCCACGAGTCGCCTGTATGCGCGGGCACGTATAATAACGATGTCGCGAGCGCTGAACATACCCGAGTATAAAAGATTTTCAAGCTCCGATGTATTTACACTGCGGTGCGTATTTATTTTTTGCACTGCGAAATTGTTGAAATGAAATTTACCGTTCTCAATTTTGCACCATAAAACCGGACCGAGTCACGACGTTCGCTGCGGGTTAACTAATTGAACCCCGCGGGATTTCAAGTGGGTTGTTTTGTTTCAGATTTAATGACTACTAGTTAACTCTTAATTGCTTGATCGCCACTGAAGCTTTTCTAGTTAAACACCAATATCAATCGTATTTGATAATTATATTACTTGTGTTTAAGACGATTCCGCTTCGAAGGTGGCTTTCTAAAATTTGGTATATAACTTTTACGTTTACCTTTACTTTCATCTTTACGTTTACCTTTTCCTTTACCTTCACTTTCACCTTTACATTTTGTTGGAGAAGAAGAAGAAGAAGGAGAAAGAGAAGAAGAAAAAAAACGAGAAGAAGAAGAAAAACAACGTGAAGGAAAAGAAGAAAAACAAAGTGAAGGAAAAGAAGAAGAACAGGAAGGAGAAGAAGAGGAAGAAAAAAAACGAGAGAGAGAAGGGGAAAACGAGGAAGAAGAAGATGAAGAAGATGATGAAGTTAAAGATGAAGCTGAAGATGAAGAAGATGAAGATGAAGATCAAGAAGAAGATGATGAAGATGAAGATTTTTTTCTCATAGCCACCGTTTTAAAGATAAATATATTACTTTGAAAAGAAAGTTCAAACGCCACTTACGAGGTAGTGTGTTTAGCGCGTTTTTACGTGGTTTTCCCAGTAGGCCTATTTAACGGGTCTATTGTAATTTTGCTTGTTTCAGAACTATTGCAGAGTTTTCCTGATTCTCCTTCTTACTCTTTACTTTGTCTTTCATCTTTATCTGGTCCTTCATCTTCACCTGGTCCTTTAATTTTACCTGTTTCTTCATCTTTGCCTGTCCTTTACCTTCACCTGATACTTTACCTTTACCTTTACCTGGTCCTTCACCTTTACCTTGCTCTTCATATAAGAGTTTTATTTCTAATTTGAATATTAACCTCTTACACGGGTTACCTACCGGCGTACATCTTGTAAACGTAAAATTATACAGTAAAAATTCAAAACAATGTAAAGAATCGCAAAGAAATTAGTTTTATATAAATTTGTGAAGATTGAAAAACACATAAATACAAAAAAAAATTTTTTTTTATTTTCTGCAGTATGGTAAAGTTGAAAGCAATTATCAAAATGCAAAATAGGTTGATTTCTATGTTATAGTTACTTAACATAGTAAAAGTTTTGTTACGAATGAAAAAGTAGAATATTTTTATATGTCACGATTTCTTATATGATGATTTTGATTTACGAATTTCCATGGGTATGTCCTTTTGATTTACATTTACTGTTCTTTTACAAATTTCTCTGTTAAAAAAAATCTAGTTTAATACCTATGATTAGTACTGTTATTCTTGATGAAAATCCACTACAAAAAGCATGTTGAGAAACTATAAATTTTAATGCATAAAACTATCTATTACTGCTTATATTTCCCAACTTGCGGGTCAATCAAATTTATCATAATTCGATTGAAATTCGCGCAGCAGGAATTATGAATTATTCATTTGAAAAGATCGACATTTTGGCATTCTATTGTTTCCCGCTAAAACATTAATGGATGCAGCGCGTGCAACTAATAAAAAAATGTTGCTGCAGTCGCATATATCGACATGTGAAACAAAAGTGCGTTAAATATTAATATTACAATAACAGATTAATTCGAAAAATGATTTCGTTTATTGACGCCATGAATATTACAATACTTTCAAAATATTTTTCGTCAGTCATTCAGCATGTACTGTAAAAATACATGATTTATTATTATTTATCGAAAATAGGGAACCGATAGCATTTGATGAAAGAATTGAACGCGGTCATGCAGATTTAGTGGTAATTGACTGTATCGATACAAAAAAAAATCTATCTAGCATACGTGTATATATACTGTCCTACATGGATAGCGGTATTTTACTATAAAAACTCGAGTCGCAATCAAACAATTAAAAGTTAACTAGTGGCCATTAAATCTGAAACAGAACAACACACCTGAAGTCCCATGGGGTTCAATTAGTTAACCGGACACGATCGTCGTGACTCGGGCCCGGTTGCAACATGCAGTGAAATTGAGAACAATAAATTTCATTGCAATAATTTCTCCGAACAAAAAATACATGTAGATACATCGTAGTCTGAAAATGGTTAACCCTTTGCACTCAGCTGTCCTCTCTGAGTGGACAACGTAAATGTAGCATTCGGTTGTTGCCGCGGAGAGGATATGATGTTTGTTGAAATTGAAATGATGCCACTAAAATTAAGTTTAAGAAACACACGTTATCCTGTGGAGACTTCTCTTACAATGGTACAAAAAACTAACAGAAATATGATAACAACCAAATCTACCTGTGTACTCCTAGTAGATACACCGTTGGATGTATCTACTAAGTTCTAACCTAATTATTACTTTTGTATAAACAGATCGCAGATTAAAGTTAAATAAGAGAAAGATTTTACTGTGGGCACATGAATTCCATTGCCTAAGTTTCTAAACAAGATTTCTAAAGAACATGGATACCATATGTCTAGTGATAGGTATCATACTAGTATTTCTTTAACAGAAAAAAATGTAAAAGTACAAATAAAAGATTTTTCTTGTATTTATGTTTTTAGTTTTTCAATGTTCACAAATTCATATAAAACTAATTTCTTTGCGATTCCTAACTTTGTTATGAAATTTTACTACGTCTACAAGATGTACACCGGTAGTTCTCTCAAAAATTGAACTACCGTTTTTGGCACTTTTTGCCCCATATCTTCAAAACGGCTACACCTGCCTTCGCCAAAAACTAATCAGCACGTCTCCCAATCAATACGGATCGAATGTTTTTTGAATTATTCAAATTGCTTCATCCGTGTTTCCGAAATCGTCGACGAAAATTTGTATACACACATACATCCATTTTTCTGAGGTATGCCAAAATATTCAGAAACCTCTGAAATGTAAAGATATATATAAAAATTCATTTTAGATTTTTTGCGATTACTATAACTTACCCTACGGGAAGTTAAGAATTTAGTTTGAATTTCTCAATAGAAACTTAACACGTTTAAAATTGCATGAATATTCAAATACGATTTAATGAAAATGCCGATTAAATATTCTCGATATTCTCTTATGTATTTTTCAGATGAAATCACATTACTTCGAGTTGAATACAAATATATATAAGCACAATGAATTTTACACAGAAGCAACCGAATACAAATGCCAGTTTTAAAAATGTATTTTCTCATTCTCTTTAATACACTTTCATGGCAACGAGAAAATCTCAGTAGCTTTCTGATGTAATATCATTTCAAAATGCTTCCAGCTTCCCACACCGCTAATGGCACATTTAAGAAGGATTGTGTCACAGATGTAATTACCGAGAAGTGCATATTACGTAAAATTTACTTTTGATGACTTTTATGAAAATAATTGTTGAAAACTTGGAAACGACATGATTTTGCGGTATAGGTTCCGATTGTAAGCTATATATTTTTTTTATTATTCATTCAATATTATATAACAATCAGAGATATCGACAGAATTCAGTAAGTTGATGACTAAATCACGCATAAACTAGTGGTGCATTGGACTTACCAAAAAATATAAATCAATATTATTAAAAAAGCGTTAAAATTTTCTGAAAATTTGAAAAAAAAAAAATAGATTTTTGAAAATTTACAATTTTTTTTAAATAATCGACTTTAAGAAAAATTTTAAATTAATTGTACGGCGTAGCTGTTTTAGAGACAAAATATCAAAGCGTGTAAGCGCCGCGTCGCAGAGGCTTACGGTTATACATTTTAAGTCTTGGTACAGAGCCCATAGAAATGTAAACAAAATTTGTTTAGTTTGTACCATTTTCTGCGCATTTTCTCCGTATCTTTAAAATAGCTGGACCTGTCTCGGCCAAAACTAATCAGCACGTCAATATGAACTAATTGATCTTTAAATCATTCAAATCGGTTGATCCGTATTCTAGAATTTGTAGACAATAAATTGTACCTGCACACTCATACAAACACACACGTTCACACACATGAACATACACATACATATATTTTTTTCCAAGGTATGCCAACATGTTCAGAAGACTTCGACGCGTAAAGATATATAAAAAATCGATTTTATGCGATAATCAAAATAATCAAAGGTTCAAATATTTAATAATTGAATAAATAAAAAACATAAATAAAAATAAATAACAAATAAAAAATAAAAAAAAATAAAAACAAACAATGATAGTAATTGCTCCCATAAGCAAATGAGACTATGGACTACAATTTTTTTACATTAAGGGTTTTTTTTAATCTAAAGGCATGATTTTCTACAAATAATGTTTTTACTATATTTTATAACAAACTATTAAATAATGTTTTGAATATGAATAATAAATAAAAATTAGAATAAGTATTGTAATAAAATTGGACGCGGAAAATACATAAGACATTCATGTAATATGTAGAAAATATGTTCGAAAAGTTTGATTATTGTTTATAACTTTTATATTATTAATTTTTTTTTGCGCGTTATGTTAACAATTTTTAACTTCCCGTAGGATAAGTTATTGTTATCGTCCAAAAATCGAAAATGAAAATTTTTGCATTTCTCGACGTTTTGAATGTTTATGAAACACATTCGATTCCTATTTATAGGGAGATGTGCTGATTAGTTTTTCGCAAAGGTAGGCCCAGCCGTTTCGGAGATATGGAGCAAAGAATGCAGAAAATAGAAATCGAGTTTTTGAGAGATCGGGGCATCGGATTTGAATGATCCAAAAAACATTCAATGCGTAATGACGGGGAGAAGTAGTGATTAGTTTTTGCCAAGTAATTGCTTTCAAAAAAATTTTTTTGTATATCGAAATTAATTCAGATTTTAATTGTAATTCTGATTTAAGTTCTTACTCTAAACAAATATTTTCAACTTTGCAATTCAGTTTATATAATTCTTATAAATATTAGACAATGTTACAGTATTTATTTATAATATATTTGAAAACATTTAATATTCCTCGAACATTTCGTTACGGTACGGGAAGTTCCAGCAATTTGCCTTAAGGCACGATGCCATGTGCCTCATTAGTTTTATATATATATATATAACTGATTAAACTAATTACTTATGTTCTTATAGTTTTTAGTATGATCTAAATATCTAATTAGCATATAGGTATATACAAAACTCCCCGTAAACCGAGTGTTAAATATTCAATGATAATATTAGGTTGTCAAATATCTCCCTTCCGCTTTTTTGCTCTTGGTTTATAATACAAAAAGGCGGAAGGGAGATATTTGACAACCTTATATTACAAAGGTGTTCTAGATGACGCAACATTATAGATTGTCATTGAAAATGCATATTTGTCCTTGAAGAATGGCGCTTTCTGATTGGTCGGCCAAAGTGCAAGTACTTGAAGGTAGGAAGTACTTGTCAAAATTTCGTCAGTCAAGGTCCTACCGTCGGCATGGGACTATGCAAATCGTTTACCGAATTATTATATTCACGTTTATTGTATCCAGTTATAATATCCAGTTTATTAAATGATAAAACAAAGTATTTTGTGCAGTTTAGTGTTCAAATCAAATATAAGTGGTTGTTATTAGACTGAACTAATATATGTGTGTTAAATTCGACTGCAGTTATATTTATTTTTGTTATGACATCGGTAAGTGTTAGCATTATTATTTAGTCGTATAATTTGTCATGACTGTGCAAAGCAATATGAGGGATTTCAATAATGCTTGTTGCAAACAAACTACAATGAACGAAAATAGCATCTCATACGAATATTATTATAATACAAAGTATTAGATATGTCTACCGCATTTAAAGAAGTTAGGTATTACTGTACTAGGTAATTAAATACTTGTACGTTTCGTGATTGATGAATGCTTTAGACCAGGGCTTATTAAACTATGGGTCGCGGGGAAGTATTCTGGGGTTGCCAGTGATTTTAATGTCAAACTAGTGGGGCAAGCATGGCATCGTGCCTTAAGACAAATTGCTGGAACTTCCCGTACCAAAAAAAAATTTTTTAAGAGATTACCATTTTTGAAAAAAATTATTCTGAACAAAATAGATTTTTGAGAAACTATAAATTTTTGACAAAAATTTACTTTTTTTTTTAAAAAAAAAAGACTTTTGGAAAAAAAGTGTATTTTGAAATATTTTGAGAATTCTGAACTTTTTTCAAAGCAATCGTACTGCTAACTGCATATAGACGAAATATCGAAGCGTCTCACGGATAAGCATTGGTATGGAACCCATAGGATTATAAATAAAATTATACTTATTGTTAAAATCTCCATAAAATATTTGATAATTTAATGTGCATATGTCTAATGATCATTTTTGACCGCCAGGTGGCATTTTTTTTACTTTTTTTCACTAGATCTCCGAAACCGCTAGACCTGCCTGCATGAAAATTTGATCAGTTCTTCATCTTGTTAATGCAAGTAAAATGCTTTTTGAATTATTCAAATCGGACGCTTCGTTCTCTTAAAAACTGAGGAACCGTTTTTGGCACTTTTTGCCTCATATTTTCGGAACGGCTGGACCTGCCTCTGCCAAAAACTAATCAGCATGTCTCATTATCAATACGAATCGAATGCTTTTTGAATTATTCAAATCGCTACATACGTGTTCCCGAAATCGTCGACGAAAATTTGTATCCGCACACACACACACATACATCCATTTTTTCTAAGATATGCCAAAATGTTCAGAAGGTTTTGAAACGTAAAGATATATTCAAATTTTCATTCTGGATTTTTTTGCGACTACTATAACTTGCCCTACGGGAAGTTAAAGATAGTACTTTTGTGATCACTAATTTATAGAATCATTTATAGTAAGTGCACCTATATTAATTTCTTCAATATACATAATCTATTGAGTACTATTGAGTACCAACTTTTTATAAATTTTGAAACATCTTTATATTTCTATTTCTAATATATATCCCATAAATCTAGAAATTCGGAGTATACCACTTAGTTTACTTAGATTTCAATGAATAGTTGCACATCAATTATGAAAGCGTCTGTTCACTTCATATGTATATATATATATATATATATATATATATATGTATATATATATATATATATATATATATATGTATATATATATATATATATATATATATATATATATATATATGTATATATGTATATATACAGTTGACAGGCTTTGTGATATTATCTGTTTTCTGTCGTATCCACGTATCAAGTAACATTGATTCTATTGGCATCTGAAATGTATGTGATGACGTATTGAATATTGACTTATTGAATAAAGATCAAGCCAACTTCTGATAGAAGGTAAACGTATCAGGTATTGATATATGTACGTCGATTAAAATTCAAAAGGTCGAATTTTGGTCCATATACACACATATACACGTTTTTTCTTCAATTTTGGTGTCAAACGAATCAGGACAACACGCTAAGGAAACATGAAATTAACAAATTAGATTTTATGTTGAAATAAAAACATTTCATTATTCAAAATTATGCATTATCCATAATTTTAGTCTGTATGCAAGATTTTGATCATTTTCACCAAATATGATTATTTTTATTGAACTTGGTTCACGTGTAGATTAAATTTGATGAAGGAAACCATTAGCTGACATTTTAGCGCATTAATAAATCCATAAGTATCGCATTAGGTTTGCTTTGAAAATTTAAACATCATTAACAGATTATACACGCATAAAAATGTAAAACGTCATAATTCCCTTTAATACAGCGAATCCTCATACCCCGCAATATACATTTCATGCGGTCTTTGTGAATAATAACGTTGATGTTTCGTTTCGTGCTCGTTTGCTATAAATATTAAACATTACGGGATTCAACAGAATAACGGCGTATAATTTTTGATAACTCTATTAAAGAAGTACAGTGTGCAAAACTCGTACCTACTATCACAATTTTAGCAGAGAGCGCTAAGTGCCGTTGTACGAGATTCGTTCTTACCGCAGGTATGAAAACGATAAGTTTCATTAAAAAGTTAGATTACCTATTCTAATTATATACTCGAAGTAATCCGACGTCGAGCTTAAAGTGGTGTGTCCTGGTGTTCGCTCTGCTAAGAAATAAATATGACTTTATGCATTTCGTAATTTGAAATAGTCGTCGTAGAACTTGGTCGCTGTGTTTGTTAATTTCATTACCAACCCACCTAGCATTTCGGTTACATTTCTAATTTGCGACTGCA
>NW_020538040.1:166069996-166081878 GCF_003426905.1 Ctenocephalides felis
GTACAGTTCCGGCGTAACGCAATTTCCGTTGCGTTGCATGACAGATTACTCCCTAGTCGCGTCTAAAGAAGTTTTACTTCAAAAGGGGGGGGGGATAATAGTGGTAATGGGAATGATAGACGACGAAGGGCAAGGGAATATTTATTTGTGGTGGCTCTCACACCATGAACCTGCCTTTGGACATACTACTTGTTATTATCATCAGAAAGTTTTTGCAGACATAGTGTTTGACAAAGTTTTTTGAAGGCATAGTGCCATAGCCCACTAAATCATTTATTCAAGTAAAATGAATTTGTAACTGAATTCTACTCAAGAAACAAATAAAGTAATTCCATAGATGAATCCACGTATTCATTATAAAACAAACACAAGTTCTGGTAAAAAAATGCATCACGAGTCTAAGAAAATACATTGCGCTTAACTCTAAGATGTATCGTTATAGAATTCGAGGATGTTTGGAGGAATTGTACGCATTGTACTATTCAAAACTTGATTTCTCTGAATTCAGATACACAAAAGATAGACGTCGTTGCTGTCACAGCGACCGCAGAGATATACTCGTTAAGAAAACAACTTCACGACAACGGAACCATATGCGAAGACACTTAATGACTTTGTACGAAGATCTATATGTGCACACATTAGGAGATGTCGGATAAATAGTCACAGATCTTGTATGCATTTTTCTTATAAAAGTTGCAGAAGGAATTTTTGAAGTAGCAGCTTTTAAATTGAACCCATCGTTCTGTAATGGAAAAGAACGTGTACTAGCAAAAACTAGTCCAGACTTCGATCCTCACCAGGACCTGAAATATATATTATTATATTTATACATTTATATACAGAGAAATTCGCCTGAGTGGGCATTGCGGCAACATATAAATATGAAGTCTAAAATACTTTTAAGTATAGTCGTAATATGTCGCAACTAGGGTAAGACAACTACTGGATTGCCTTCCATGAATAGGCCTAATAAAATGATGTCATAACAATTACTGAATGTTCTCGTAAAATGTACATATTGTAGTTCAAAATAAAGAAAGATACGTTATAGACTCTATAACACTCAAATAAGAAAGTAACACACTCAATAATTTGAGCTAAACTTTTTTTTTATAAAATTAAAAGCAATTATCGTGTGTCAAGTAAAAACTAGATATAAATAACATTTTGACTTATAAGATGCATGAAACTTTTTTTGTTTTTTTTCTTCATTGACATAATATTTTCATATCTCAGTCAGGCAGATTTTGATGATTTTCTTTAATTTAACCAGTTATTGTAGGTCTATAATATTTCAGTATGTTATTTCAGACCTCGGTTAGTCTATCGGCATGCAAAGTTTTTATCAAATTGTCAAAAAAACATTGTTCAATAAATAATTACGAAGAAACGGCTCAACAGATCTTTAATAACGACACGTAGTGTAAAGTAAGATAATTGCAAAAAAATCTAAATCAATCTTTTTCATATCTTTACGTTTAGATGGTTTCTTAACATTTTGGCATACCTTAGAAAAAAAATGATTAATTGTGGCGTGTGCGTGTGTGTGAGTGTGTGTATGTGTGTGAGTGTGTGTATGTGTGTTTGAATACATTTTTTTTGTCCACGATTTTGGGTGCACGGATCAACCATTTGATTTATTAAGAAACATTCGATTTTATTGACGGGAAACAGTGCTGATTCGTTTTTGGCAAAGGTTGGTCCAGCCGTTACGAAGATAGGGGACAAGAGGTGCAAAACGTGGCAAACTAGAAAAGAAAAATTTGATTATTGATTGAGTGAATATTGTTTACATTTTCCGAAGGTAGGTCCAGGGGCTTCGGAGATACTTAAAAAAGTGCAAAAAAAGCAGGTTTTGATAGAACGAATCATCCGATTAGAGTGATTCAAAAAGCATATCGCTTATGTCGATAGTGTTTGTTAACTTTCCGAAGGAAGCGAAATGAATTTTTTTGCATATCTTTACGTTTCAGAAGTTTCTGAAATTTTGGCATGCCTTAGAAAAAATTAACGTGGATGTATGTGTGTGTATGTATGTGTGGATACAACTTTTTGTCCACGTTTTCGCAAGCACGGATGACCCGATTTATATTATTTTAAAAGCATTCGATTCCTATTGATAAAAAGACGTGCTGATTAGTTTTTGGCAAAGATTGGTCCAGCCGTTTCCGAGATGCGGAGCAAAGAGTGCAAAAAATGGCAGTTCAGTGTTTGAGAAAGCGTCGACAAACATTTGTATCTGCATCTATTGTTTCTAAGGTATGCCAAAATGTTCAGGAACCTCTGAAACGTAAAGATACATAAAAAATTTCATTTTTGATTTTTTTGCGATCACTATAACTTGCCCTACGGGAAGTTAAAAATTGTACCTATACATACATCACACACACACATCCCTTTTTTAAGGTGTGCTAAAATGTTCAGGAACCTTCAAAACGTAAAAAAGTTCAATTTCAATTTGAAGTTAAATAGTTCAAAAAATATCTTGTTTCAAATAGCAAAAAAAGGAGTTTTTGTGTATGTAAGCTGGTTCTCATTTTCCGAAAGAACGAAATCCATAACGATCGGAAGCACCTATAGCTCTAACTCTCTAACTATCAGCGTGTGCATACATATCCCTCTGCGTCGTTATACGGGCGATATGGCCCGGAAACGGAAAGGATTTACTTGTACATGCAATAAAGTCTTGTTCGTAAGCTTCACACGAAAGTCCAAGTGTTTGCAAGCAACAACGCGCTTGGCAAAACAATAGTTAAGCTTCTGCACTTATAATATAAGATTTAAATATATGAGCACGTGCTTTGTTTCCAATTATCACGGAATAGAGATTGAATAATAAACAGCATAGGTGCACTTAAATGTAGTTTGCGCAATCTTAATCAAACACTGCATTCGAGATTCGCATCCAACTGGAGCTGAATTCATGGTTGTCGTAATCCACTTATTGCTTGGATGTCTCATTTAAGAGGGATATCCAATGATATTTTTCTAGAGCATTACGATTGTATATCATGTTATGCAATATTGCTCCGAAATGATTTGATTAATTTGTAAGAAATTTTATAATCACCTTTAGTATGTCTGAAGAATCGGCCAACAACTAATATTGATATCCCTAAGAAGGCGTCCATTAATCATGTGAAGGGGGAGGTTTTACAAAAAACAAAAATATACGTGGTCTTTACTTTTTACCTCAATTTAAATATAAAATCCAAAATAAAAAAAATACAAAAATTACTCGAAAGGACGATGAGGGGTATTTTTAAATACCACGACGTATCACCAACGAAGAGGAAGGGTCCAAAAATTCTTAGAAATTGCTCACGTGTATAATGGGCGACCCCTATAGTTGTAAAGGCTGGGTTGGGATTTTTTTTTTATTTTCTCGGCTAATTTATTTGATTTTATTTATTTATAATTTATAAATCACTTACAGACCTAAATTTCCACCCTCCTGCCACATTTCTCTATTTTAGGTTAGTCATTTTAGTAGTTGAATACATTTTATCCCACTTTGTCTTTGCATGATTTCACCGAAAATCAATTCTGATTTTTTTGAACCTATAATAAACCTTAAATTTTACTTATAAACTCCATTTATTTCTATCAAGTGCTGTTCACTCTAACACTTCATTAAATTTTGGAACCAATTTTATTTTGAATTTAATTTGTTATAAATGCGGAATTGAAAAATTTATACCACTCTGAATTTTTAATTTTTTTTATTCTTTCCAAGTGGCTGGAAAGATAGAAAAAAAAAATTACACGTTCTATCGAAACGAAATAAAATTCATTGTATTCACGATTAAATTCTATTAATGTATCTAAAAAAAAATTATAAAAGTTATAATTAACCCACTTTTTAAACAGTCAATTTTGTATCAAAAAACATGTTTTTTTTTAAGTTGCAAAAAATTGTTAACTTTCTCTTTTTTCTAGGTTTTTTAGGTTCAAATAAAAAATATACTATTGAAAATATTTATTTGTTTTGATTTTTTTTGTTTCGGATGTGAATTTTGACCTACATCTTTCCTTCCAAATGACGAAAAACTTTTTGAAACCTTCAAAGCAGGTTTTTCCTTTAAGGGGCACAACTTAAAATAAGGAAAGGCGTAACCGCCTAAAAATAAAGTGATTTTTTGGGAATTTATATTAAAAAAAAAAAACTTTATCAATCATTTCACAATTTTAGGAATTTATTTATACATGCTTTAAGAATGCATAGTAAAATGTTTGAAGAAAAAAATTAAATATTTTTTAAGTTATCGTCGATCTCCAACGGCGCGACAAAAAAAGGCCCTCCCACTGCTGCAGTGATTCCGGCCTTCCGCGTGGATGAAATTAAAGAAAAAATTCTCGTTAAACTAGATAATATTGTCTGTAAAATGAACTACCATAAAAAAATCAAAAATTGACAAAATGACGGCGTTTTTTAAAAAAAGTCGAATTTTACCCAAAATTTTGGTTGTTTTTGGACTGCCAAAACTCGATTTTTGATCCGATCAAAAAATCGATAGTTTATTTTACGGATAACTATATATAGAACATGTAAAAAAAATGATAGTGATCGGATTATTTGTTTTTGAGTAATCATGCAGCAAATTCGGAAAATGCTGTCTCGAGAAAAACGCGTTTAAAGATAAAATGATCATTATACTATATACTATATACATACTCATTTAAATGGCTGTGACTCAAAAACTATTTAAGATATCTATTTAAAATTGTAGTATGTTATTTTTAAAGTTATAACCCATCGAAATATGGAAAAATTAAAAATTCGATTTTTTGAAAATTTCACACTAGTTGTGCCCCTTAACAAGTATGTTGAGATATATAACAATAAAACCTGAAAGTTTTATTTAATTAAATATTTATTTCCTTATCTAAAAAATCCTCAAAAAAGCGATTTTTTTAAGCCTATAAAGCAAACACACCCCCCCCCTATTAAGAAATATTTTTTTTATGAATGTTTTAACTAATTATGAAAATAAATGTATATGGATAGCTAGATATAGGTAGATCGATTCTGAAAGACAAAATATATGCATCAGATAAAATATTCGTGGCAGTTGCTCCAACATTTCCTGTTTCTCCTGCGGATCAGTCAGTGTGCCGAAACAAAATATACATATCGTCGATATTGATGTCAATATATGTACCGATGGCATTAACGTTAAAAACATCGCGAAACGTCTGATAAACATTTATTGTGTAAACAAGCAAATAAAAGAGGACGTGTGTACACGCGGTAATTGAATACAGGCGAGTACGGTTTCGGTCGCGTGCATTTGCGGCTGTTATTATAGCGTTTTATATTATGATCGCATAAAAAGGTTACACTTCACACGACACATATGCGGGTATGCAAATTCAAAATAATTGAATATGTTGCTGGATGTTTATAAATATAAATATATCATCATCGGGGCCGATGATCCTTTAACGCTTTTGATATACCCGCGTCGCGTAATCGATAGCGTTCCCGTACAATTCTTTCGCTACGGATCATGTTTTGAACATGAACCTTTCAATAAAAATTCTAAACTTAATAGTTGTTATAACGATGGCAGAAAATATGAAAAATCTTACCCTGGAGCAGGTGTATTAATGGAAGTTTACTAATAGATTGTGTAAAGATTCATTTAAGCAAAGCAACTTGCTGTCGTTATTTTTACTTGAAAATTTTTTTCCAAGTGAAAATTGCTCTTACCAGCATTGATAAATTAAGCTAAACTAGTGGTGTGTATGGCATCGTGCCTTGAGGCAAATTGCTGGAACTTCCTGTACCGTAACGAAATGTTCGAGGAATATTAAATGTTTTCAAATAGATTTTATTATAAATAATGTAACGTTGTCTAATATTTATAAGAATTATATAAACTGAATTGCAAAGTTAAAATTATTTGTTTAAAGTTTATTAGAACTTTAGTCAGAATTACAAATAAAATCTGAATTATTTTTCCAGAAAAAAAAATTTCTGAAAAAAAAATTTAAAAACAAAATTATTAATCAATTATTTTGTTAAAATAAGCAGAAAGTTCTTTGAATCATTTAAATCGGATGCTTAGTTCCCTCAAAAACTGCCATTTTTTGCACATTTAGCTCTGTATCTTCGAAATGGCTGGGCCTACCTTTGCCAAAAACTATTAGCCACTTCTCCCAATCATTACTAATTGAATGCTTTTTAGGTCATTCAAATCGGATGCTTCGTTCTCTCAAAAGCTCGATTTTTATTTTCTGCACACTTTGCGCTTTATCTTCGTAACTGCTGGACCTGCCTTTACCAAAAACTAATCAGCACCTATCCCTATCAATAGGAATTGAATGTTTTTTGAACCATTGCAATCGGTTGATCCGTGCGCCCGAAAACGTGACTCGAAAATTTTATCCATACATACATACACACACACACATTCATTTTTTCTGAGGTATGCCGAAATGTTCAGAAACTTTCAAAACGTCGAGAAATGCAAAAAATTTCAATTTCTATTTTTGGACGATTACAATAACTTACCCTACGGGAAGTTAACTAGTATTGCATGGCATCATGACCTAAGGCAAATTGCTATAAATTCCCATACTGTAATTTGCCCCCGGAGGGCAAGTTATATTAATTGCAAAAAAATCTAAAATGAAATTTTTTATATATCTTTACGTTTCAAAACCTTCTGAACATTTTGGCATACCTTAGAAAAAATGGATGTATGTGTGTGTGTATGTGTATGTGTGTATGTGTGTGTGTGCGGATTCGAATAATTCAAAAAACATTCGATTCGTATTGATAAGGGGACGTGCTGATTAATTTTTGGCGAAGGCAGGTCCAGCCGTTCCGAAGATATGGGGCAAAAAGTGCCACAAACGGTAACTCAGATCTTGAGAGAACGGAGCGTCCGATTTGAATAACTCAAAAAACATTTTACTTGTATTAACAAGATGAAGAACCGATCAAATTTTCATGAAGGCAGGTTTAGCGGTTTCGGAGATCTAGTAAAAAAAGTAAAAAGAAACAATAAGTATAAATTTTGTTAACGTTCCTATGGGTTCCGTACCAATGTTTATCCGTTAGACGGCGACGCGGCGCTTACGCGTTTTGATATTTCGTCTCTATGCAGTTAAATCAGTGCGATTGCTTTGAAAAAAGTTCAGAATTTCCAAAATATTTCAAAATAAATTTTTCTTCAGAAAGTCTTTTTTTTTTTTAAAAAAAGTAAATTTTTGTCAAAAATTTATAGTTTCTGAAAAATCAATTTTTTCAGAGTAAATTTTTTGCAAAAATGTTAATCTTTTTTAAAAAAAATAATTTTTGTTACGGGAAGTTCCAGCAATTTGCCTTAAGGCACGATGCCATGCGCCCCACTAGTTGAAATTGAACTACAAAGTGTTAGAAACGCGGCGGTATTTGGAAAAGTTTGTACCACGACTGACCGTTGTAGGCGACAATACCTCGTTACAATATCCCAAAATCGCGTAGAGTTTTTGGAAAAAAATGTTTTACTTATTAAAAGTTTTACTATAAATGTTAAGTTTTGATTGTAAATATAGACACATCATCTGGGCAATGATCCTTTACCTATTTTGATATCCTTGCCGCGTAATCGATAGCATTTCCGCCGAATTCCTCCACCGCGGATCCGTTCATGTTTTAAACATTCGCCCTGGAACGTGTGAGGCATTTCGTCGCGAACCGAGTTACAGTTTCGATATACCGAGAAAAGAATCGCGCGAAGATTTTCAAATTGCGTTACGATAAATATTAAAACTTTTCGCGATATTGGAATCAGAAAATACATACTACGAAAACAGACTTCTTCAGAGAGTGAAAAAAGTTCTATTGGATGATAGTAGCAAATCACGACCCTTCTACGTAGTTTACATTTAAGATCGATGAGACTAGTTTTCAAACTCCATTCGGGATTATTTAAATTCTACAGCATTATATTCTTCGAGTATTGTTGGTCGGCGTCGCGAAACAAAGTGCAATAGTTGGTTTTGAAATATCTGATTAAAGATAAGTTCATGGTTCTACACTAATAGAGACAATTTTCTGAAACTATAATACATGATTATAAAAATATATTTGATAGAAGATTATTTTCTATCAATGCTAATTTATATCACATAAAATTATATCCTGCCAGATAATTTAGAAACAAAGTTAAAAATGGTTGCGAAGAAATGCTATGAAAAACACATGGCCGTCTATTAAGATGAAAGAAGTCCGATTTTCAGGGATGCATAGTCCATAAAAATAAATGTCTGCTTTAGAGTAAGAATCAAGAAGCTTTTTATTTAATTATTAACATTAAATGTAGCAAATTCCCCCATAGTCATTTTAAGATATGCCAAATTTATTTTAATTAATATTAGTATTGTAATTTGTAATCTACTCAATGTGACCAAATTTGAAAAAAGTATGTGTCTGTATGTTTGTATGTGTGTGAACAGATTTTTTGCCGTAAATCGACAATTTCTCAAAAACGGCTGGACCAATTTCAAAAATTTAGAAGCCATTCGATGCACCTCGATGAGGACTATTGTTTGTCAGTTTTGTGGCCAAGCCATTTCTTTATAAGTGTGTCGTTTTAACCCGCAATTCTGAATCGATTTTGAAAATTCAAAAACCGTTTGAAAGATATTGGTTGGGAATCGTGCTGATTAGTTTCTAGTAGAGATCGGCCTTGTCGTTTTCTTGTAATAAAGTGTTAAACAAATTTTTTTTGGCAATTATTATTTTTTTTTTGACGGTAGATACCATAGTCTTATAGATCATACTAAAATGTTACAGCCCTACGACAACTCGTTTAACTTTAAAAATTCGTCAAATTTTGCAAAAATTAGTATCGTTTTTTTGGCATTTGTCAAAATTAAAACTTTCATCGACGTTTGTTCAAAGACGGCTGAATCGGTTTCACAAATTCAAAAGCCATTTGATGTATCTCGATGAGGACTATCGTTTGTCAGTTTTGTGCGACGATCTGCCGAGCCGTTTCTTTGTAATTTGAAAAAAAGTGTTGAATTTTACGTTCACATTTAAGCTCATACTACTGAATCGATTTTAAATAATCAAAAACTGTTCGAAAGATATTAGTTGGGAATGATACTGATTAGTTTTAGGTGAACATCTACCAAGCCGTTTTCTTGTAATTAACTGTTGAAAAAAAAGGTAAACCGATTTTTATGGAACTTTCTTTGGCGATATATATCATGGTCTTACAGAACTTACTGAAATATTGCGGCCTTACGACAAGTAGTTTGATTTTAAAAAATCGTCAAAGTTTGAGAAAATAAGTAGTTTTTTTTTACTTTTCTTAAAATTAAAATTAGACGATTTACTTGGTATAACGATAGAGTACTTGGTTTTAATGAACATAATAAACCATTAAAGTCCTACGGAAACTGAATCAATTATAAAAATTATTTATTTTTAAAATTTGCTTTTAGAATATACTCCGAGTTAACGTGTTCGTTTGTTTTCAGTTATGTGTAATAAAGCCACTACTCGGAATACTTCTTTTAATTGCTGTTAATTTATTTTTTATTGATCACTTATAAGTTAATTTATTTTTTATTGATTAAGTCGACATATATCGGTAAGTTCATGTAACTTGTCTCAAGGCAAAACGCCATTACCAACTAGTTTTTTATTTAGCCCATAAAGTTCAAATAACTATATTATTTAATTTAAACAATTTATTTTCAATATCCATATGTAATACTAACGAATCAATATACCGGATGGTCGAGCTTTTGATTTAGTTTAATGCGTAATTAATTACATTCTAAAATCTTATGCAACGTATCAATTTTATGTATGTAAAATTACCATCAATAATACTTCAAACAGAATATGCTGCAAATGTATATATATTACAAAATACCCAATTGTGAATAGAATACTAATTAAATACCAAAATTTATAGTATCATTACTATAAATCACAGAGCGCAATTGCTGGTATTAAAATGAAAACGAGAACTTCAAAACGATTAAAAATAAAGTATAAATGATTATGCCTATTAAAAATAATCAAGTACGTCCTTCGTTTAGCTATTAAAAACTAAAGCGCAGAGTTGTTATTAGCCCAATTAAAATAATTATAAAATACACAATAAAAGCTTCGGAACGAGGAATTTATTCATACAATATCATTCTGACATTGAAAGATATCATTCCATGAGCAAATTGCGCTACTCAGATTACTAGAGAGGAACGATGACACAACAGTCGCAATTATCGAAAACAAGCCGTGTAGAAATTTAATTCAAACTATTTACAGAGAAGACTGAGATGCCATATAATTAGTGCTTCAATTAGAGAATCGTAAGTGAGAAAATAAATTACCGCTGATTATGAACGCAAAACTGCAAAACGCTTTTTGTGAGAGAACGAAATATACATTGCTGCATCAAAGCAATAGCAATAATCATTTTAAAGAGCTTACTATGCAAATATTATGCTTGAAAAAGGCGTTCTGAGAACAAGCTTGTAAAGTGAGTCAATGAGAATAGAATTCTTATATATATATATATATATATATATATATATATATAAATTGATAGAGCACAAGATATTAAAATATAGTTAATTATGATATTAGGTGGAAGTCCCCGAGTGGCGGACACACCAGGTTATTTATGAATAAATCAACAAAGATTTTACGAAATGTTCATTAAATTATGACTTAAGTTAGATAACAAAGTTAGAAATCAAACTTAATTAATAAAAATGTAAAATTTGCTAAAAATAATTAATATTATCAAACAAACTTTGGTAACAAAAAATATGATTTTAAAGAGTGGCACCTAGTACCGGACATTTCAAAATAACCTGCATTGAACACATATGTAGCCATCTCCACACTCTGAAATGTCTGCACATGTGACTAATATTCTTAGATATTGCAAAAAAAGTCACTATTCATCCACCCTTTTGGCTGGACCACACCGATGCTCTCAGTTGGAGCATCATAAACTTTTCATTCTTTGACTAGGAAATACAAAAAATGGGGGTATGTAGTGACTGTTAGCACTCATACAGAACAAAATTAAATAATTAGAATAAAAATTTACGTCAATTTTTATAAGAAATATAAACATATTTACTGTTCGGCACGACTAAGGAACGACTTAGTGTGATGTGGCTGAGGGACAGACATTTTCGTTCATTTGGTGGTACCTACTAAAATTGTTCAAAATATCTAATGATATTCTACCATATTACGGATAACAATCAAATACTACTTTTATCATTGAATGTCACTCAAATGTAAAATATAAATATATTAGAATTACTTTCATTGATATTTAGGTGACGACGTTTTGCGCCTAAAACAGCAAACGGTTGCTCCCGCCGTGGCCGTGTGCGTCACAGGCGAGGCTTGGCGCGTGATCCTGTACCTGTAAGCCCTCCCCTCGTGCCCCTTTCATTTGTATTATGAAATTAATATGTGTTGAATACAGTGTACGGCACTAGGTGCCGTCCGGCGTTGCGGGACTTCCTTCTTTTTTACAAAAAAACTTTAAAATAGTTTTATTTTGCTACTGCTCAATTCAAGTTAAATCAATTTTATAATTATTAGAGCTCTAGTTATTACATATAAATGAAGGAATTACATTTGATTATGTTTATTCATTAGGTGCCTTTATAATTATTTTTTCAATTCACTCATTTTTCTCTATGGTATAAATTCTGATGTTTAATTAGTATTATATTAGGATTATTTGTATTGCATGTTTTGTGATACACACATTTTGTTTGAAGCAATGTATATTACAGTTTAACAAAAGGTTTTTTTTGCTTTTATATTATTTATGCTGCAACGCACAAGAATTTAGAACGCATTTAATTATAAATTAAACAAAAATAAAAGCTTGAGT
>NW_020538040.1:166082878-166162072 GCF_003426905.1 Ctenocephalides felis
AACGTATATTTTATCCGTAACCAGTGTGCATTGTACTATGCTAGTCTTGGATAAGCTTTCAGAACCATCTCAATATTGAAAATGAATAATAAAAATATTCCATAAAGCGGTTAAAAGACGAATCGCGATCGTGTTGATAGCGAAACCTATTGTATTGACAACTCTTTGTGTAATTACATGGTAAGTAATTATTCACGACTATCCGTTTAAAGTGTGCACTATGGGTAAACAACTGATTAATAGTATCAGCTTAATAAAACTCATTGTTGGAATATAGAGTATGAAGCAAAAAATAAATTACAAAAATTACGTTGGGAAATTTCCACTTTTTGTATAATGAAATATGTATGGAATCCAAGTCTTGTCTTGCGGAAGAATCTGATGAAATTGGTGCTTCGAAAAGTAGTACTGAAAAAGTGTAGAATATTCGTTTTGCTTATTCCCTAAATGGGTACTATCTAATTTTGTTTTATTTTTACAATCGTACCGTAGTCGTGCACTGATTTTTTTACAAACCAAGTCTTGTTTTGTAGAAAAATCTGATAAAATGGACACCAAGGAAGACTGTGGAGTGTTTCGAAAAATCTAAATATCTAAGTAGAGGACTGGGTATGGTTGGCAAAACACACAACCAAGCTCCAACAATTTTTGCAGAGTTACCAAAGATACGTGATGTCGATAGTGGGATAAATTATAGTCTCGATTGTTCAATTTTGTTAGTAGATATCAGAATTGGTCGTGCGGTTGCTAATAACAGTTCAAACTAGTCAATCTCTTTTAATTCAACATCAGTTGGAAGACCAGTGCGTTTTTGTTTAAGTGAAAAATCACCAGAACAAAGCTAAAAATGCTGTAAAGCGGAGGCCAATAAAAAAAAAGTCAATTCACTTAAAATTTAAATTTAGCTCTAATAATATTATAATATAATATGCAAGAAAAATGTAATGTCTACATTATTATTGCTAAACAGCAGCTGATATGTGCCAGAAATTAAATTAATATTAGATACAGTCAACAGTATATGTTGGCAGATGAAATTTTATAATTAAGCTTAATAAATTACGCAATAAGTAAGTCGAAAATTGCATATACATTATTTTTTTAAACTTATGCATATCGCAACTTGGTTTGCTTTACTGAATTATTTAACCCGGCCAACAAATATTTCTATTTATTAAAAAAATGATGTAGAATTGTGTTTCATGTGTCAAAAGTACATTTGTTTGGCATTGAATGTGTAATATTTAGCAAGTTGATCTTAGATTGAAGAGTGCTCATATATACTGAACTTTACAAATGATTTCATCTAAGATTTGAACATAATCAATAATGTTTTTTAAATTATTAGCAATATAAACGTACTTTAGAAATTATAATTGCCAAAAAGCAACTAATATATTGAACAAAATTATGAAAATTATAGGCTAAATTATTGAAGCAATTATGTTGTGTGGTAAAATCAAGGGTGATATGTTCTTTTACCGCAGATATCATATTGTTTTTTCTGAATTTCTGAAGACCATAAATAAATCGCAAGGGCAGGACATCTAATAGGCTATTAGAATGTTTAGAATAGAATATTAAGAAATTTGGAACTTTTGAATTGTAGACGTGGGTACAGGACAACGTTAGTCAGGTCATCTAGTATATATATATATATATATATATATATATATATATCATAATCATTAGCTATCCACTGTTGTAATTACCACTAATATGCGTTTCTGATCTTGGCAGTCATCAACAGAAATTACTTCCTCTCAACATGAACATTTACTCATTGGAGCTCTCAGTGCACAAATGCGACTTCGATGAGTTCAAAATTTCAAATGATTGTTAAAAGCATTTTTTCTGGTTCATATAACACAAGCATTTTCGTTATTGGCATGGTGTAAGCGATATAACAATATTCCCGTAAACAGACTCGTGTTAGATTAGATTATGTAGATTTGCTTACATTAGTGTTTGCGCTGCCGCGAATAGTGTACTATGGGGCTCTTAATTTAATTAGTCCTAAAACGGACGAGTGAGGACTCAAATTTTTTGCGCCGTCCGAGGTTGACCGTATTTACGAACATTTAATTTACGTTATATTTACTCAACGCCGTCCCGGCCGGAACCTCTCATATGAAACGTTTATTTAATAATGGTCAATATGAGCTACGGCTTTTATATGAATTAATATCCGCGGCGCGATCCCTAAAGTAAGTGCCTCGGGTTAACTTTGTCCAAAGTCAATACCAAAAGACACACATTAGAATAATACCGACGGGCGCCCGATTGATTAATTATTTGGACTATGGATGGAAACAAAAAGGTACACATTTTGTATGGTAATAGTTAATTTTAGAATTAATAATATGCAATTAATAAAAGCGACTTAACACGTTTGAGGACGTGGATGTTATAGCATTCATTTTCATTATGATGCAAAAATGATATGAATGCTATAGCATTCAAATATCAAAGTCAACTGTTAACTTCCTTTAGGGAAAGTTATTGTAATCGTTCATCCGTTTAGGAGATAAGGAGCTAAACGTGTAAATATCCGATTTGAATGATTCAAAAAACTTTTTGCTTGTGTTGAGGAAACTTTTATTTTAGGGAAAAGAATTTTTTTTAATTTTATAACAATAATTTTTTTTGAATATCGAAAATAATTTGGATTTTAATTTTAATTCTAGCTAAAATTCTAAAGCTCACTTATATACTTCAAATAAATAATTTTAACTTTGCAATTTAACTTATATAATTCTTAGAAAATATGAGATAAGATCCTTCATTTTAACTTGCCTTCAATAAATTATTTTAATCTAAGCTTATATAAATGCCATCGTCTAATTTATAAGCTCTTATATTTTGTCTATAATATACAAATAATGTAAGTTTTATTGGTTATAATAATATATTAATGATGCTATAGCTTTTATCAAATATAACGATTAAAATATGATACTCTGGCAATAGTTTAATCAAATTTTGGATATCACAACCAATTTAAGAGTATAATGACAACTTTTGTACCTTGCTAAAGGAAAATATTTAGTGTCAATATTGGGTAGTTAGACATCTCAAGTTTCCGCTTTAAAAAGCAGAATGAAAGCATTTATTTAATTAGTAACTGTTTTAATATTATTTGAACAGTGATCAAAACTTAAGAATTAATAAACTGTTTTGATGATTTTATTTAACTTATTTTGTCGGTTTTAAATACGACAACTCAAAAAGTTACCCCATCATTAGTAATAGTGATGAATTTTTTTTATTCATGCAGCAATGCTGAGTAAGGCATTAGTTTCACTTCATAACATATTGCTATTTATATTTCTGATTGTAAGTGAAATTCTATATCACTACTGCTTGACATCAGGCTATTCAAGGTGGTTATCGAACCAGGAACCTTCGAATCAAATAGTTGATTCAATTCCAAAATTACAAGGATTGGTCGAAACAGTCCCAAATTTTTATTTTGTTTCCCGAATTTTTCTAGAAGAAATGTTTGTCTCAAATTCAATTGTACAAAATTGAATAAATTGATTGAAAGCGAGAAAGATCAATATTCAAAAAAATATAACAAAATGCCTGAGTGACTCTGATTAAAATAATTAAATGATTTAAAAAAAAACAATTTCATTTGATATAATTCTTCTTAAATGTCAATAGCATTTTTTTTTGCAAAATTTTATTAGAATAATAAATAAAATCATAAGTGAAGTTCATTGAAATCTAAAATCTTAAATTCAACAAAAAACATCAAATATATATTGATAAATGGAAAAACATTCTTTCGCACTATAGTTACACGTATGGGTAAAAAAGTTTATTGGAATTAAATCAGTAGCTTATTCTCATAAAATCAATGTAAATATTTAACAATTGTCAATATCATATTTATACCTCGTTTTGATTTATTTTTAATTTCGAACAAATGTTATTAGATGTAAAAGCATGACATAGTTTACATTTTGATCCAAACTGTTTTCAAACTATTGATTAATATTAAATTATAATTTTCTCTTATTTTTGGTTGCGAGGAAATACGTATAGAATTGTTCTAGAATATGTATTGCTATTATTTCAACTCAATGTTATTCATAAAAACTCAATTTACGGATATTATTCAATTAGCCAGTTATTATATGCATTAATGAATCATTTGTTCGGAATATCTGTGCATCGTATTTGTTTATATAAATAATTTTTGGTGTTTAAAATGATATTTAACAAATAATATTATATTAAACATGAAATATATTTAATTATATACGATATACATTGATATTAATATATTTCTCTTAGTTTTTGTACAGGTGCATAATTTATAAACTTTTTCTGTGAACAATTCTCACACATATATAAAAAAATTTGAACTTATTTTGTGACGATTTTAAATAATGAATAGGTGAAATTTAGTTCTATTAAAATTTAATTTACCATAGTTTTGATACGCGAATATGTACATATTGTGAATACGACTTTTCAGGTTGTTTGATTACCTACCCTTTGCATCAGCAATAAATTCGTAATGAATTAAACCCTATTGTAGTTCAGTCTAATTTAGCATCAAAAGTTTTCATATTTATGCCATTCACTATTTAAATGAAATGCTTGAAAATTTTAATATTCGCTACTGGCGTATTTATTGAAAAAAATGTACATCTGGCCTCTGGTCCGATTTTAATTTCAGTCACAGTTTTCTACAATAATAGCATATTCGCTTCCACTTTGATAATTCCGAAATTGGAAATTTGTGTATGCGAATTCAAATGCACTTTTGTAATATTCATTAATATTGTCTATTTACTACCAAAATATTAACTTTCCTAGAAATAAACTAATAAAATTGTTAAAAAAAATGAATAAAGTTGTACTGCATTTCAGACTTCTTGATCAACTTGATCTTACAAAAAAAATTAGTGGTGTATGGCATCGTGCATTAAGGCAAATTGCTGAAACTTCCCGTACCGTAACGAAATGTTCTAAAAATAATAAATGTTTTTAAATAGATTATTATTTGGAACCATTCAAATCGTTTGATCCGTGCGCCTGAAAACGCGGACGAAAATTGCAAACACACACACAGCAATTTTTTCTGAGGTATGCCAAAATGTTCAAAAACCTCTGAAACGTGAAGATATGCAAAAATTTTCATTTTTGATTTTCGGCCCATTACTAAAACTTGCCTTACGGGAAGTTAATTATTGCTATAAAATAGCTTGAAATTGAAAATGCAATGTGAGATATTTTTACCTATGACACACTTTTGAATGAAAAAATAATACAGACAAGTTCTGTTTCACACACTAGCGTTGAAATGACTATTGTCCTTCGTTCAAGTAAATGTAATTACTTTTAGTCAAAAGTAAATTATTCTAGGTTTACAAACTTAACACAAGTGAGTTAACGAGTCATCTTCCTCTGGAACTAAGTTTTGTATAATGCTATGTCAGCAAAATTACGAATTCGTATTTAAGATATTTCATTTTATACATGTAATGAAAATGTAATTAGATTGAATAATAATGAATAATATTTATGGTAACACTCGTATATATGTTATATATAGAGAGATGTTATTACAGTAACGAATAATAATTGAATTATATTTCAGCTCTCGTGCAAAGTTTGATCGAACGAATATTATATGATGAAACTCAGTCTTCGTACTATTAATGGTGTAGTAAAGTTTCATATAATGTTGCTTGAATGCTATTAAAATATATACGTTCCAATCAAATTCTGTGATAAATTAAAATTAAAGGACTGAATTAAACGATTTTCTATATATTGCAGCATCGTATCAGAAATTACTGGTGCATGGCATTGCCAATTAAGGCTCTATGTTTTATAAACAAGTACTAGATAAATAGAATTAGTAAGTAATAAATTAGAGTGTTAGTCTGGGGAATTTGGAATACAGCATATAGCAGTTACTAAAAAATATCATCTATCGCTATTTTCATTACTTAACACGATAATATCAGCAGAATTTTCACATTAGCCATGATAACTGTATTAGATTATTTAGTTAAAATGCATGAAGAAAATTTAATGTATCAAAAAAAAAAAAATTTTTTTCCAAAATTCCTGAAAAACACTATATTTCATGTCGCACATATATTAGACATATATGTCTGACATGGCTAATATGACACTTTTTAGCGTCAAACACAATAAATTAAATGTAAGTATCAGTTGCAAAGAAAATAACTCATGTTATTATTTTTATTTATTTCAAGTGAGATGAATACATCAATTTTTTGAGAGTCATTATATATAATGAAATAATAAACCATACACCACTAGGTTTCAATTTTTTTTCTAAAAATTTGTATATAAAAAAAAATTCAGAATTTAATTTTAAATCTAGTTAAAGTTAAAGAGCTCACTTATATACTGTAAATGAAAAATTTTAGCTTTGTAATTCAGTTTAATCCAATTAATCTAATTGATTTGATAACATTTAATATTTCTTGAACATTTCATTACAGTACGGGAAGTACCTGCAATTTGCAATAAAAAAAAAGTTCAAGGATGACTAACCCTTTCCTAAAACTAAAAAATAGATGTTATCCAGTTATTATTATGAAACAACATAATTTTCAATTAAAATCAATAGAGTTGATTTCAAACTTTAAAAAATAAAAATTATTTCATTATTAAAATGACTACTACGAATCAGAAGTTTGTGGTAGGAAGGATATTATGAAAAATAAAACAATTAATGGTCAAAGAAAGAAATAATTAAGAATGATCAACTCTTGCCACTTAGAAGTATGAAATAGATGTTGAGCAATTCTCAGTCATAATGAACGTGATTACAAAATTTCATAAAAATCGGTTAAGCCGTTTTGGAGGAGTACGGTTACTAACATTGTGACATGGAAATTTTTTATACGAACATACATTCATTGAATACATTTTTTGAACGAACAAACTTTTGACCTTTTATGAAAACCTTTTAATTTTCTTTTATATATTCCAAGTTTTGTACATAAAAATATTTGCGTTTAGTATCTATTTATAATCATGAATTGAAAGCAAATATTTACTTTTGATTGATGATATGTAAATATATAACTGTTACTTTTTTATAAGTTCACAAAAATGAAGATATTTTTAAAATATCAAATTATGAAGGAAACGTAAAAAGTGTACGTTATGAATTAAAACATTGGTATTAAAAATATAGCCCATATGAAATGACAAACATATTACATAAATTGGTATATATTATTGTCCACCTCTGCTATAATTTAATTAATAATTTAATATAACGTTGGATTACTAAAATTATAAGATCTAGTATGTAACAAATTGCGCTCTGTCTAAAAGACAATATTAAGAGCCAAAACTTTCGGAGCATTGTTTTTCATCAATTTGGAACCATTTGAGCCATTGGGAGCAAGGTAATTCGAAAATGTCCATATTAACAACCATGTATATATATATATATATATATATATATATATATCTATTATATTGATGATCGTTCGTATTGAATAGTATATTAAAAATGTTTCCGTGGATATAGTTCTTTTATCCGAGTGTTACAATTCATTGTTTGCTCGCGAAACCAGCACCACCTACTATTGACAAAGGTGAAAGGGATAAGTTTGCAGAAAATGATAAAAAGAAGTATACTGCAGACAATCTTATAATATGCCGTTTATGGGAAAATGTGTGAAAACGCACAAAGGTACCTACGAAGCGTAGCGAATGTACATCAGTGAATATGATATAACTTTAATAGTTGTAGAGCTTTGAGGACAGTAGTTTTAGTATGTATTCGTTTGTTTTATCAAAATTGATGTTACAAATGTGTTCCCAAAAAAATGCTCATTTTTGTTCTATTCTACCACCTTATGAAAAATGTTTGTAGTATTATCCAATCTTCCCAAAATGTCCTAGAAATGTGTTCCAAAAAATCTGCCAGCTATTGGCCTATATCTAAATGCTTATATTCGTTGTTTTGAAAATTCTACCATCAACTCAAAATAGTATTAGTATCCTGATATAAATGATTCATGGCACTGTCGAATTTTGTGTCTTAGAAACATGTTGTGTCTACATCTATATCCTCCTATACGATGTTTTTAAAATTTTACAATCTGCTAGACTACATAACTATTTGTAATTCTATAAAAAATAACTGTAGCACTATCAAATATTCTCATACTGTTTTATTATTATAAATGTGTTCAAAAAACAAATCTGCTTGCTTTTGGTCTCTTCCTAAATACCAATATGATGTTTTGAAATTCTACAGTTTTTCAGATTTGATCTAGCAGTTTAAGAACAATATTTGTAGTCCTATCGAATATTTTGACGCTGCCTAAGATATGAGTTCCAAAAAATTTGCCAGTTTGGTCTATATCTAACTGCTCCCATACGTTGTTTTAAAAATTTTACAATATTTACAAAAGAACATTCAAAGCTTTAGAAAAGTATTTGTAACACTATCGAATCTTCTTATACTTTACAATGTGTTCTAAATTCTGTCCCAATGTTTTGGAAATAATACAGTCTACTCAAACGAGTTTTTGCAGCCTTATAAAAAATATTTGCAGCACTTTCAAAGCTTCTCCTGATATCTTAGAAATGTGTTCCAAAAATCATCCAGTTTTTGGTCTAGTCTAAATGCTACTTGATGTTTTTTTGAGAATTCTACAGTATTTGTAGACTTATAAAATATGTTTGTAGCAATATCGAACAATCTCATACTGTCTAGAAACCTGTCTTGGAACAAAACTTGTCTTGAAACAAAAAAATACAGCTTTTAGTCTATGTTTAAATCATAAAAAATATATATAGTACAATCGTGCAATGTTTAAACATACTTAATAACGTGTTCCAAAAAAAGTTCCAAATGCTTCTATCCATTGTTTTGAAAATACCACCATCTACTGAGAAGAGTATTTGTACTCTCATAAAAATATTCGTGGCACTGTCGAATTTTGTGTCTTAGAAAGGTGTTTTAAAAAAAATCTGATAGCTTTTGGTTAATATCCAAATGCTTCTATACGTTGTTTTGAAAGTTTTACTATATACTGAGAAGAGTATTTGTTGCTTCATAAAGATATTCATAGCGCTGTCGAATTTTGTGTCTTAGAAACGTGCTCCAAATAAATCTGCTAACTTTTGGTCTATATATAAACGCTTCTGTACGTTGTTTTGAAGAGTACTTGTATTCTGGAAGTCTTAAAAACCTGTTCCAAAAAATATGCTAGCTTTTGGTCTATATCTAAATGCTTCCATACGATGTTCCAAAAGTTTACAATCTTATGAAATATATTTGCAGTACTATCCAACCTTGTCATATATATTTTTTTGGTTTATTTTTCATAGCAAACTATACACAGTACATTCAGCTACATATTATTACAGGTATATATTATTTGACAGCGTGAGAAGGAACGCTATCCTGCGATAGCACCTTCTTAGATATTATGCGATATGTTGTAGTAAATCATTGCAAATTCTTTTTTTGAGACGCTTTGGCGGTAAAAGCTTGAGCAGGTTATACGCTAAATGGTTTGGATGACGACTTAGACGAGCTTTGTATCTACAGCAGTAATGACTAATTTCTTCTTCTATGGTTGGAATTCTGAGATCTTGATGTATCAACCAATAGGAAACATATTTTGTAGCGTTCACGATTTCTTTGAAAATTTTATTTTGGAGCCTTTGTAGAATAGTTATGTTCGATTTACTGGCCGCACCCCATAGTTGTAGGCCGTAGGACCATATTGGTTTAATAATTGTCTTGTATATTAGGAGTCAATTATCTTGCCATATTGTCTTAGAAATGTGTTTCAAAATAATATGCCAGCTATTGGTCTTCTGAAAATTCCACGATCTACTGAGAAAACTATTTGTAGATTCATAAAAATATTCGTAATACTGTCGAATTTTGTGTCTTAGAAACGTGTTCCAAAAAAAATCTTCTAGCTTTTGGTCTATATTCCCTGTGTCGTGCACACGGTCGGACTATCCTCCTATCCGCCTCTATTCAAACACCATTCATAGTCAAATATTATAGCGTTCGGGGTAAGCGAAGCACACGAGTCACCGAGCGCAACACATCGATTCTCCGCGCCAGCGACGCCAAGGATATAAAATAGGATTTAGCTACAAATAAATATGTGTTATTCGCGGGATATACGTTGCAGTTCGAGATCACGCGATGGATTATGTGCCGCTTTGCGGGTTCGACAGTGATCTCTTTTTGCCACCGGCGAAAATTCCAGTAATCGCCGAGTTGATCCCCGAGTCATTATGCAATGCCGGAGTGCATATTTAGATCTTTCAGGTTTATTCGGTTTTAATCCGGAATACCGTCATTGTTCAACAACTTTTTGGTTCAAGTTCAGCTCATAGATAAAAAGATTTTTAGTAAACGATATTAATAGAGTTTCTGTTATTGCTATTTTATATAGTATTTAACCACATACATTACTTTTAAATTGAGTTTTATATACCTAGTTTTAATTTCACATTTGAGCAGCCTGTAGTCAAGCAGTAGTGACAACGAATTTTACTTGGAAGTATAGATAGCAATATATGTATTTGCAAGTGAAAAGTGCCCTGATCCGGCATTGCTGCTTCAACAAAAATGCTCCCTGTGACAGAAATTGTCATAATAAAATTTATCGCACAGAGATGAGACAACGGTTTGGGTTGCCATGTTGCTGTAAAACTGAAGAAGTATTAATTCCAATCAGTAGAACAGCTTTTAGGACTTTTCAGTTCGGATTGCTGTACAAAATATCGAAAAAAATCACATGCTTTTTATATCCTAAAAAATTAATATTCAGCAACTTATTAGCCTTCTGAAGTCTCGGAGATGAATAAAATCATTACAACGATCTTATAAGGCCGGTTTTGATCGCTGTTCAATTAAAAGTCCAAAATAATCTATTGCATTATTTGAATTAAGTGAGTAGTAACGTGCTAAATGTAGTCCAGTAAATAAATCTAGGCCATTTTAAAATAATGTTTTAATACACAGACTATTATGGCCTGTTGTTTTGTGACTTTTCGAAATCACATAACTCATTAACACCAAAAAAAAAAATTATTTAAACAGTTTTTTTTTGTTTTTTTTTTGTATATAAAGGCTTAAGAACATTCATTTTTTATTACCGTATTTTTTATGTAAAACATAAATTCGGCTCATAGAGAGTTATTAAGGATTCGCGTTGATTAGATTTGCACGACAATCTGTCAAGCCGTTATTATTTATTTAATTCTAATATTTTCACATACTTGTACCTATTTTTTTATTGTATATATATTATATATATATATATATATATAATGAAATTATAAAATAATAAATGTGATTAACATTTTTTTTTGTTACAGGTGAGTGTTTCTATCATTTCTATTGATGGATTATGAAAAATTGGACAATTGTACTCGCATGAACTAGGTTTGATTTATATATTTTTTTAAGTGATTCCCTTTTGTTATATAACTTTTTTTATAACTTTCAAATCAATAATTGCATTTATTGCAAAATTTATTGACCTACAAGCATTTCATTAACCAGCCGACTGTGATTGACAAATACTACTCATGAAGAAGTGGCAGAGTATACTCGCCATTCGTATAAATCAGTAACCATTGAAACTGCAATTTTTTTTGAAAAAAAACTTTCTCAATTTCCTAGATATTCAGAATATTTGATACTATGCCGGTGCAAAATAAAAAGTTCTAAGTTGCACTTTACTTCAAAATATCATTTTTCTTCGATTCGGATAATACAAAACTGTGCGATTGGTCCAGACGAACCGGATAATTAATGAGTGAATATTTGGACCATAAACAGATTGACACGGACATTTTTCGATAAAATGGATATTACATGATTAGACCTTGAAACTTGAAACCATATAGCTATAAAATTAGACTATACATTTGTTTGCATTAGCATACTTACTCTGTTTTACTGTGTCGTTTATTATTTTTATCTTTATATCAGAAATTATTGAAGTTTTATTTGGAAGGGTTAGTTTTGTTTGGAAATATCACTGCTGCATGATATCAGGTTGCACTGAGTATTATAACTTCATACTATCAAGTTTTGTTCTATATGCGTATTCATTTATGTATACCCACAATATTATAATCATGGCTGTGGTATATCAAAATTTGTCATATTACTATTAGATTTTGTGGTGAATGATAATATTGCTTTGCTATCAGAATGATATAAATTGAGACTTTGATGTGAATCTTGTCGAAAAGTGGAATCATATACAATTATACAATAAAAGAGGAACAAAGTAAGAAATAAACCTTGAATGAAAATGATTTCCAGCTGAGTTTTTTTAACGGTTTTACAAGTATAATTTTTTTGGCAAGTTAAGGGAGATCCCTCTGCGCGGTTACCAATTGTTTTCATCATAGTATTAGATTTTGTTGTGGATGACGTCGCCTTACTTCCAGGATGATATAAATTGACACTTTGATGTAAACCTAGCCCAAAAGTAAAATCATATACAATTATACAATAAAAGAGGAGCGAAGTAAGAAATAAACCTTGAATGTGAATGGTTTCCAGCTGAGTTTTTCTAACGCTTTTCTAAGTATAATTTTTTTGGTGAGTTGAATGGGATTCCTGAGCGCGGTTACGCGTAATTGGTTTCGCCGGGACAGCGTCTGCATTAAAATTCCGACATTATGCATAATTCCTCCGATCTCTTCGACCGACTTCTGCTTAGCTTAGCACGAGCCAGGAGAGGTGCATCGATTGCTTGCCATTCGCACTTGAGAATTTCATGGAAATTTAGATCGCGTCATTTCACAGCGTATGAATCTGAAAAAGGAGAATCGACTTTCAATCTGCCTCATTAATATGTTATCGGACTTGGCATAAACATTCATGGGTTGCGATAGTAAGATACATTGAAAATCATTAAGAAAGGAGAATTTTGGTTAATGTGAAATTTGATGATTTTGCCTGCTATTGTACTAAGTCAATATAACTTCTGAAAACTACATTAGCAGTAATCAGAACTCAATAGTCATAATTGCTTGCTGTGTTGTGACGACTTTTCAATAACTATGCTTCCAAAAGCAACTTAACTGTTGGCCTGCCTATCTTTTTTTAATGTTCTTTTTATTAAAATAACTCTTATATATTTTATTGAATGCGACAATGCCAGAGAAGTGCTACTTTTACTTGTAAATATATTCTTATCAGTAGTTTCTAGTAAAAACCAATGTCACTCCTGCTTGATACCAAGCTGTCCGAGACTACTGTCAAACCTAATACTTTCGAAGCAAAAGCAGCTCTAATCCAAGCCCTACAACAAGAAATATGCTATTTCACTTTTAACCTTTTAAATATTTTGTTTGTATGTAGTTGCACTTGGTTAAGGTTAAATTCGTACTTGGTCAAGGTTAACAAAGACAAATTATTTTTTTAATTATATTGGTATTATAACAGAACTCAACGTCAAGCCCATCCGGGGTGTAGTATTGATCGTAACTAACATGAAAAAAATTAGAAAAAAATTATTTCACGTGGTTTGAAAATTATGAGCTTTCAAGTGCAACTAGAGCTTTATGTGACCTTTTCTCAGTTATTGTGGTTATTGTTTTATTAATGTTGTTCATTTAAATTTTGGATCTGTAACAATAAATGGCATTTCTAGGACCACAGACAAAAATAATGATTTTTTTTTGTTCCAATTTTGAAGAATTAAAAATTTTTGTTTAACTATGAAGCTTAAATTTTCAAAATTAATCTACTTTGAGAAGCCCTTCTCTAAAAAAAAATTACTGATGTATGTTGATAAGTTGAAAAGCTGCGTATTTAATGAGGATTGTAAAATGGTATAATACTTTATAGTTATAGTTAGTTATAGTCATAAAAAAATCGTGTGAATGTAATTAATAAAAATTAACCATCACAACCAAAATATGGTCATAGTTTCAACAAAGCTCTAGGTTGCGTTTAAAAGCTCATAATTTTCGATCTATCGAATAACATTTTTTTATAATTTTTCTTTTCATGACAGTTACGATAAGTACTATTATCTCGTTTTGGCTTGAAGTTGAATTCTAGAACACTCTGTATACTTGATCTGTATTCATACGAATAAGTACATTTTTGCATATATAAAATTAATGCATACATACATTTGTAGAAATAGATATATTTCTATTTGCCAATTTGTTATTATGTACAGATACGTATATATATATATATATATATATATATATATATATATATATATATATAACATGCGAATATGCACAAGTTGGAATTCATATACCTAAGTAATGCAAATTTTGTTCGAAAGCATAGTCTTAACAAGATTAACAGCATAGTAAACTGTATATAATTGTACAAGTCTGGTTGTATTCCCATAGCTACTCTATAATATTTGTTTTTTTACTGAAGTTTTATTTCATTTAGAAACGAGAGCAGAGTTTGTTGGCATGAGTTTAAATTTTTAACTTCCCGTAGGGTAAGTTATAGTAATCGCAAAAAAATCGAAAATGAAAATTTTTATATATCTTTACGTTTCAGAGGTTTCTGAATATTTTGGCATACCTTAGAAAAAATGGATGTATGTGTGTGTGTGTGTGTGTGTGTGTGTGTGTGTGTGTGTGTGTGTGTGTGCGTGTGTGTATGTATGTGCGGATACAAATTTTCGTCGACGATTTCGGGAACACGGATCAACCGATTTGAATAATTCAAAAAACATTCGATTCGTATTGATAAGGAGACGTGCTGATTAGTTTTTGGCAAAGGCAGGTCTAGCCGTTCCGGAGATACGGGGCAAAAAGTGCCGAAAACGGTAACTCAGTTTTTAAGAGAACGGAGCGTCCGATTTTAATAATTCAAAAAACATTTTACTTGTATTGACAAGATAAAGAATTGATCAAATTTTCATAAAGGCAGGTCTAGCGGTTTCGGAGATATAACGAAAAAAGTAGAAAAAAATGCCATTTGGCGGTCAAAAATGATCATTAGACATATGCACATCAAATTTTCAGATATTTTATAGAGATTTTAACAATAAGTATAAATTTTGTTTATTTTCCTATGGGTTCCGTATCAATGTTTACCCGTTAGACAGCAACGCCGCGCTTACGCGCTTTATATTTCGTCTCTATGCAGTTAAAGCAGTACGATTGCTCTGAAAAACAAGTTCAGATCTTCCAAAATATGTCAAAATAAAGAAAACATTTTTCTTAAAAAAAAATTAAAATTAAAAAAAAATTTTTTTAAAAAAAAATTTTTTTTTAAAAAATTTTTTTTCAAAAAAAAGTAATTTTTTTGTCCAATTTATAGTTTCTCAAAAATCTTATTTTTTCGAAGTAAATTTTTTTCAATTTTTTAATTTTAATCATTTTTAAAAAAAATAATAATTTTTGGTACGGGAAGTTCCAGCAATTTGCCTTAAGGCACGATGCCCTAATTGCCTTAAGACAGAATTCCACTTACAGCTAGTTTATTTCTGTCATAGTGAAACTCGGAATGTAATCTGCTGTTGTCCATCGCATGTCGTTTGCGTTAAGTTCTAGTGTACCTTGGATCCAGCACTAACCCCAGGCTAAAAAATCAATAGCTATTTTATACAGTATAACATGTGCATCAGCAGCTTTGTATGCAGTTTTCTAGTTAGTGTCTGTTGCCAGTTCAATTTTAAAACTTACCTCGGGCTCACCTTGCTCTCACTGGGGAGATCTCCTTGTGTAGCGCTCGTCGTTACGGATGCTCAGCGAAGCTTGCATTAATAAATAGTAAATCTTATGGAATCATAACCGATTTAACAGAATTGTGTAATCCGCCATAACACTTTGTTTGTATATCTCCCGTGCTACGGGCGTACGCTGCGGTGTCGTTTAGTTTTGTTTAGAGTCGACATTCCCACGAGTCGCCTGTATGCGCGGGCACGTATAATAACGATGTCGCGAGCGCTGAACATACCCGAGTATAAAAGATTTTCAAGCTCCGATGTATTTACACTGCGGTGCGTATTTATTTTTTGCACTGCGAAATTGTTGAAATGAAATTTACCGTTCTCAATTTTGCACCATAAAACCGGACCGAGTCACGACGTTCGCTGCGGGTTAACTAATTGAACCCGCGGGATTTCAAGTGGGTTGTTTTGTTTCAGATTTAATGGCTACTAGTTAACTCTTAATTGCTTGATCGCCACTGAAGCTTTTCTAGTTAAACACCAATATCAATCGTATTTGATAATTATATTACTTGTGTTTAAGACGATTCCGCTTCGAAGGTGGCTTTCTAAAATTTGGTATATAACTTTTACGTTTACCTTTACTTTCATCTTTACGTTTACCTTTTCCTTTACCTTCACTTTCACCTTTACATTTTGTTGGAGAAGAAGAAGAAGAAGGAGAAAGAGAAGAAGAAAAAGAACGAGAAGAAGAAGAAAAACAACGTGAAGGAAAAGAAGAAAAACAAAGTGAAGGAAAAGAAGAAGAACAGGAAGGAGAAGAAGAGGAAGAAAAAAAACGAGAGAGAGAAGGGGAAAACGAGGAAGAAGAAGATGAAGAAGATGATGAAGTTAAAGATGAAGCTGAAGATGAAGAAGATGAAGATGAAGATCAAGAAGAAGATGATGAAGATGAAGATTTTTTTCTCATAGCCACCGTTTTAAAGATAAATATATTACTTTGAAAAGAAAGTTCAAACGCCACTTACGAGGTAGTGTGTTTAGCGCGTTTTTACGTGGTTTTCCCAGTAGGCCTATTTAACGGGTCTATTGTAATTTTGCTTGTTTCAGAACTATTGCAGAGTTTTCCTGATTCTCCTTCTTACTCTTTACTTTGTCTTTCATCTTTATCTGGTCCTTCATCTTCACCTGGTCCTTTAATTTTACCTGTTTCTTCATCTTTGCCTGTCCTTTACCTTCACCTGATACTTTACCTTTACCTTTACCTGGTCCTTCACCTTTACCTTGCTCTTCATATAAGAGTTTTATTTCTAATTTGAATATTAACCTCTTACACGGGTTACCTACCGGCGTACATCTTGTAAACGTAAAATTATACAGTAAAAATTCAAAACAATGTAAAGAATCGCAAAGAAATTAGTTTTATATAAATTTGTGAAGATTGAAAAACACATAAATACAAAAAAAAATTTTTTTTTATTTTCTGCAGTATGGTAAAGTTGAAAGCAATTATCAAAATGCAAAATAGGTTGATTTCTATGTTATAGTTACTTAACATCGTAAAAGTTTTGTTACGAATGAAAAAGTAGAATATTTTTATATGTCACGATTTCTTATATGATGATTTTGATTTACGAATTTCCATGGGTATGTCCTTTTGATTTACATTTACTGTTCTTTTACAAATTTCTCTGTTAAAAAAAATCTAGTTTAATACCTATGATTAGTACTGTTATTCTTGATGAAAATCCACTACAAAAAGCATGTTGAGAAACTATAAATTTTAATGCATAAAACTATCTATTACTGCTTATATTTCCCAACTTGCGGGTCAATCAAATTTATCATAATTCGATTGAAATTCGCGCAGCAGGAATTATGAATTATTCATTTGAAAAGATCGACATTTTGGCATTCTATTGTTTCCCGCTAAAACATTAATGGATGCAGCGCGTGCAACTAATAAAAAAATGTTGCTGCAGTCGCATATATCGACATGTGTAACAAAAGTGCGTTAAATATTAATATTACAATAACAGATTAATTCGAAAAATGATTTCGTTTATTGACGCCATGAATATTACAATACTTTCAAAATATTTTTCGTCAGTCATTCAGCATGTACTGTAAAAATACATGATTTATTAATATTTATCGAAAATAGGGAACCGATAGCATTTGATGAAAGAATTGAACGCGGTCATGCAGATTTAGTGGTAATTGACTGTATCGATACAAAAAAAAATCTATCTAGCATACGTGTATATATACTGTCCTACATGGATAGCGGTATTTTACTATAAAAACTCGAGTCGCAATCAAACAATTAAAAGTTAACTAGTGGCCATTAAATCTGAAACAGAACAACACACCTGAAGTCCCATGGGGTTCAATTAGTTAACCGGACACGATCGTCGTGACTCGGGCCCGGTTGCAACATGCAGTGAAATTGAGAACAATAAATTTCATTGCAATAATTTCTCCGAACAAAAAATACATGTAGATACATCGTAGTCTGAAAATGGTTAACCCTTTGCACTCAGCTGTCCTCTCTGAGTGGACAACGTAAATGTAGCATTCGGTTGTTGCCGCGGAGAGGATATGATGTTTGTTGAAATTGAAATGATGCCACTAAAATTAAGTTTAAGAAACACACGTTATCCTGTGGAGACTTCTCTTACAATGGTACAAAAAACTAACAGAAATATGATAACAACCAAATCTACCTGTGTACTCCTAGTAGATACACCGTTGGATGTATCTACTAAGTTCTAACCTAATTATTACTTTTGTATAAACAGATCGCAGATTAAAGTTAAATAAGAGAAAGATTTTACTGTGGGCACATGAATTCCATTGCCTAAGTTTCTAAACAAGATTTCTAAAGAACATGGATACCATATGTCTAGTGATAGGTATCATACTAGTATTTCTTTAACAGAAAAAAATGTAAAAGTACAAATAAAAGATTTTTCTTGTATTTATGTTTTTAGTTTTTCAATGTTCACAAATTCATATAAAACTAATTTCTTTGCGATTCCTAACTTTGTTATGAAATTTTACTACGTCTACAAGATGTACACCGGTAGTTCTCTCAAAAATTGAACTACCGTTTTTGGCACTTTTTGCCCCATATCTTCAAAACGGCTACACCTGCCTTCGCCAAAAACTAATCAGCACGTCTCCCAATCAATACGGATCGAATGTTTTTTGAATTATTCAAATTGCTTCATCCGTGTTTCCGAAATCGTCGACGAAAATTTGTATACACACATACATCCATTTTTCTGAGGTATGCCAAAATATTCAGAAACCTCTGAAATGTAAAGATATATATAAAAATTCATTTTAGATTTTTTGCGATTACTATAACTTACCCTACGGGAAGTTAAGAATTTAGTTTGAATTTCTCAATAGAAACTTAACACGTTTAAAATTGCATGAATATTCAAATACGATTTAATGAAAATGCCGATTAAATATTCTCGATATTCTCTTATGTATTTTTCAGATGAAATCACATTACTTCGAGTTGAATACAAATATATATAAGCACAATGAATTTTACACAGAAGCAACCGAATACAAATGCCAGTTTTAAAAATGTATTTTCTCATTCTCTTTAATACACTTTCATGGCAACGAGAAAATCTCAGTAGCTTTCTGATGTAATATCATTTCAAAATGCTTCCAGCTTCCCACACCGCTAATGGCACATTTAAGAAGGATTGTGTCACAGATGTAATTACCGAGAAGTGCATATTACGTAAAATTTACTTTTGATGACTTTTATGAAAATAATTGTTGAAAACTTGGAAACGACATGATTTTGCGGTATAGGTTCCGATTGTAAGCTATATATTTTTTTTATTATTCATTCAATATTATATAACAATCAGAGATATCGACAGAATTCAGTAAGTTGATGACTAAATCACGCATAAACTAGTGGTGCATTGGACTTACCAAAAAATATAAATCAATATTATTAAAAAAGCGTTAAAATTTTCTGAAAATTTGAAAAAAAAAAATAGATTTTTGAAAATTTACAATTTTTTTTAAATAATCGACTTTAAGAAAAATTTTAAATTAATTGTACGGCGTAGCTGTTTTAGAGACAAAATATCAAAGCGTGTAAGCGCCGCGTCGCAGAGGCTTACGGTTATACATTTTAAGTCTTGGTACAGAGCCCATAGAAATGTAAACAAAATTTGTTTAGTTTGTACCATTTTCTGCGCATTTTCTCCGTATCTTTAAAATAGCTGGACCTGTCTCGGCCAAAACTAATCAGCACGTCAATATGAACTAATTGATCTTTAAATCATTCAAATCGGTTGATCCGTATTCTAGAATTCGTAGACAATAAATTGTACCTGCACACTCATACAAACACACACGTTCACACACATGAACATACACATACATATATTTTTTTTAAGGTATGCCAACATGTTCAGAAGACTTCGACGCGTAAAGATATATAAAAAATCGATTTTATGCGATAATCAAAATAATCAAAGGTTCAAATATTTAATAATTGAATAAATAAAAAACATAAATAAAAATAAATAACAAATAAAAAATAAAAAAAATAAAAACAAACAATGATAGTAATTGCTCCCATAAGCAAATGAGACTATGGACTACAATTTTTTTACATTAAGGGTTTTTTTAATCTAAAGGCATGATTTTCTACAAATAATGTTTTTACTATATTTTATAACAAACTATTAAATAATGTTTTGAATATGAATAATAAATAAAAATTAGAATAAGTATTGTAATAAAATTGGACGCGGAAAATACATAAGACATTCATGTAATATGTAGAAAATATGTTCGAAAAGTTTGATTATTGTTTATAACTTTTATATTATTAATTTTTTTTGCGCGTTATGTTAACAATTTTTAACTTCCCGTAGGATAAGTTATTGTTATCGTCCAAAAATCGAAAATGAAAATTTTTGCATTTCTCGACGTTTTGAATGTTTATGAAACACATTCGATTCCTATTTATAGGGAGATGTGCTGATTAGTTTTTCGCAAAGGTAGGCCCAGCCGTTTCGGAGATATGGAGCAAAGAATGCAGAAAATAGAAATCGAGTTTTTGAGAGATCGGGGCATCGGATTTGAATGATCCAAAAAACATTCAATGCGTAATGACGGGGAGAAGTAGTGATTAGTTTTTGCCAAGTAATTGCTTTCAAAAAAATTATTTTTTGTATATCGAAATTAATTCAGATTTTAATTGTAATTCTGATTTAAGTTCTTACTCTAAACAAATATTTTCAACTTTGCAATTCAGTTTATATAATTCTTATAAATATTAGACAATGTTACAGTATTTATTTATAATATATTTGAAAACATTTAATATTCCTCGAACATTTCGTTACGGTACGGGAAGTTCCAGCAATTTGCCTTAAGGCACGATGCCATGTGCCTCATTAGTTTTATATATATATATAACTGATTAAACTAATTACTTATGTTCTTATAGTTTTTAGTATGATCTAAATATCTAATTAGCATATAGGTATATACAAAACTCCCCGTAAACCGAGTGTTAAATATTCAATGATAATATTAGGTTGTCAAATATCTCCCTTCCGCTTTTTTGCTCTTGGTTTATAATACAAAAAGGCGGAAGGGAGATATTTGACAACCTTATATTACAAAGGTGTTCTAGATGACGCAACATTATAGATTGTCATTGAAAATGCATATTTGTCCTTGAAGAATGGCGCTTTCTGATTGGTCGGCCAAAGTGCAAGTACTTGAAGGTAGGAAGTACTTGTCAAAATTTCGTCAGTCAAGGTCCTACCGTCGGCATGGGACTATGCAAATCGTTTACCGAATTATTATATTCACGTTTATTGTATCCAGTTATAATATCCAGTTTATTAAATGATAAAACAAAGTATTTTGTGCAGTTTAGTGTTCAAATCAAATATAAGTGGTTGTTATTAGACTGAACTAATATATGTGTGTTAAATTCGACTGCAGTTATATTTATTTTTGTTATGACATCGGTAAGTGTTAGCATTATTATTTAGTCGTATAATTTGTCATGACTGTGCAAAGCAATATGAGGGATTTCAATAATGCTTGTTGCAAACAAACTACAATGAACGAAAATAGCATCTCATACGAATATTATTATAATACAAAGTATTAGATATGTCTACCGCATTTAAAGAAGTTAGGTATCACTGTACAATAGGTAATTAAATACTTGTACGTTTCGTGATTGATGAATGCTTTAGACCAGGGCTTATTAAACTATGGGTCGCGGGGAAATATTCTGGGGTCGCCAGTGATTTTAATGTCTAACTAATGGGGCGCATGGCATCGTGCCTTAAGACAAATTGCTGGAACTTCCCGTACCAAAAACATTTTTTTTTAAAAAAGATTAACATTTTTGAAAAAAATTATTCTGAACAAAATAGATTTTTGAGAAACTATAAATTTTTAATAAAATTTAATTTTTTTTGAAACAAAAACTTTTTGAAAAAAAGTGTATTTTGAAATATTTTGGGAATTCTGAACTTTTTTCAAAGCAATCGTACTGCTAACTGCATATAGACGAAGTATCGAAGCGCGTAAGCGCCGCGCCGCCGTCTAACGGATAAGCATTGGTACGGAACCCATAGGATTGTAAAAAAAATTATACTTATTGTTAAAATCTCCATAAAATATTTGATAATTTAATGTGCATATGTCTAATGATCATTTTTGACCGCCAAATGGCATTTTTTTTACTTTTTTTCACTAGATCTCCGAAACCGCTAGACCTGCCTGCATGAAAATTTGATCAGTTCTTCATCTTGTTAATGCAAGTAAAATGCTTTTTGAATTATTCAAATCGGACGCTTCGTTCTCTTAAAAACTGAGGAACCGTTTTTGGCACTTTTTGCCTCATATTTTCGGAACGGCTGGACCTGCCTCTGCCAAAAACTAATCAGCATGTCTCATTATCAATACGAATCGAATGCTTTTTGAATTATTCAAATCGCTACATACGTGTTCCCGAAATCGTCGACGAAAATTTGTATCCGCACACACACACACATACATCCATTTTTTCTAAGATATGCCAAAATGTTCAGAAGGTTTTGAAACGTAAAGATATATTCAAATTTTCATTCTGGATTTTTTTGCGACTACTATAACTTGCCCTACGGGAAGTTAAAGATAGTACTTTTGTGATCACTAATTTATAGAATCATTTATAGTAAGTGCACCTATATTAATTTCTTCAATATACATAATCTATTGAGTACTATTGAGTACCAACTTTTTATAAATTTTGAAACATCTTTATATTTTCTATTTCTAATATATATCCCATAAATCTAGAAATTCGGAGTATACCACTTAGTTTACTTAGATTTCAATGAATAGTTGCACATCAATTATGAAAGCGTCTGTTCACTTCATATGTATATATATATATATATATATATATATATATATGTATATATATATATATATATATATATATATATATATATATATATATATATATGTATATATGTATATATACAGTTGACAGGCTTTGTGATATTATCTGTTTTCTGTCGTATCCACGTATCAAGTAACATTGATTCTATTGGCATCTGAAATGTATGTGATGACGTATTGAATATTGACTTATTGAATAAAGATCAAGCCAACTTCTGATAGAAGGTAAACGTATCAGGTATTGATATATGTACGTCGATTAAAATTCAAAAGGTCGAATTTTGGTCCATATACACACATATACACGTTTTTTCTTCAATTTTGGTGTCAAACGAATCAGGACAACACGCTAAGGAAACATGAAATTAACAAATTAGATTTTATGTTGAAATAAAAACATTTCATTATTCAAAATTATGCATTATCCATAATTTTAGTCTGTATGCAAGATTTTGATCATTTTCACCAAATATGATTATTTTTATTGAACTTGGTTCACGTGTAGATTAAAATTTGATGAAGGAAACCATTAGCTGACATTTTAGCGCATTTAATAAATCCATAAGTATCGCATTAGGTTTGCTTTGAAAATTTAAACATCATTAACAGATTATACACGCATAAAAATGTAAAACGTCATAATTCCCTTTAATACAGCGAATCCTCATACCCCGCAATATACATTTCATGCGGTCTTTGTGAATAATAACGTTGATGTTTCGTTTCGTGCTCGTTTGCTATAAATATTAAACATTACGGGATTCAACAGAATAACGGCGTATAATTTTTGATAACTCTATTAAAGAAGTACAGTGTGCAAAACTCGTACCTACTATCACAATTTTAGCAGAGAGCGCTAAGTGCCGTTGTACGAGATTCGTTCTTACCGCAGGTATGAAAACGATAAGTTTCATTAAAAAGTTAGATTACCTATTCTAATTATATACTCGAAGTAATCCGACGTCGAGCTTAAAGTGGTGTGTCCTGGTGTTCGCTCTGCTAAGAAATAAATATGACTTTATGCATTTCGTAATTTGAAATAGTCGTCGTAGAACTTGGTCGCTGTGTTTGTTAATTTCATTACCAACCCACCTAGCATTTCGGTTACATTTCTAATTTGCGACTGCAACTACATCCGCAGCAGCATATGCAACTTTGTGCAGATGCACGTAAAATTGTCTGCACGCGCGCTCTCACATAAGGCATAAATACATACATACACAATTCCTCTAGATATGGATTTATATACCCACATGTATATACTGGCAGTATATATCTCTATTCTACATATAAATACAATTGAAATTGTAGTATTGAAATAGTCATTTTTAATACATGTACATATGTTATATAAATAGATAGGATAGACCAATTTAACATCTTACAAAATTTTTGTCTGTCTGTTTGATAAAACTTTTCTTGACAGGTAGCTGATGGAATTGGGATTAACTTAGGCAACTTATATTCAGAAAAAAATAATCTTATGTTATAATTTCATTCAGCTGATCCCGAGATTTTGTCCGCGTGAAATTATAAAAATTGAAGCGCTTCTTGACGAATCTTACTTTAAAAATGCGCGGCGAAGGCAAGGTTACCATCGATAAAACTGCACGCGTAAAATTATTTATCAATTTTTGTGTGTAAATCATCAACATGTTACTTATATTAGCACACTTTGAGCGGGGCGGGTACGAGTACTCGATATTAGTACTATTAGTTACTGCGGGGCGGGTATTTGTACTCGGTCGGACACGCTAGGTTGCAATCTACATATAATTTATGGTTTTTTATTTATTGTGTCGAAGAAAATATTTTATGATAACTACTAAATATAAATATTCGATATATATATATATATATATATATAGATATATATATATATACGAATAATTTTTTTAACAAATTCACAAAACTTTACTAATTTCCGAGATTATATTTATAAATCATAAGCAGTTCAAAATTATTTAGGTTCTTTACGACCTGGTAATTCATGACATATTGAATTACAATACACGAGCAATTGTACTATTATTCATCAGATCCGATTCCAGAGCCGTTTATATTTATCCATAACAAGTACGTGTATCTTCTTTAAAATTATTCTGATTTCATTCTCATCGTGAAAGGAATCTCAAGGCGTTGGCATGTATTACTCTCAATTTGTGCGAAGATATCACCTACGCCTTTTCGGTTTGGGAATGACACGAACAGGTCAAAATCCCGGTGATAGGGTGTATTTTTATTCAATACAACAGAATAATATACCTTTACAGGGTCTGAATATGTTTACATGTACGGCATGTTTAGTGGATAAAAAAACATAAAGAGACACAGGAAACAGTATTACTAGAGATACTCGTTCAGATAAGCAAAGATTTCAGATCACATAGGCATATAGATGAGAGTAAAGATATTTAAATAGTAGATTTGTTTTTGAATGAGTTTGAAATGCTATTGAGATGCTATATGAGTTAATACTTATTTATAATAACGAGATTTTGTAAGATTCCATTTTTACTTAAGGATCATCATATATTCGCTAATATAAAAGCTGGTACTTCACTAGATTATCTTATTGTCAAAATCTCATTTGTTATCATTGGGATATTTATAAATAATTTAAATTATAAGTTTGGCAAAACTAGACATATATATATAAATATATATATATATATATATATATATATATATATGTTTAGTTTGAGTTAAAAAGTCGGGCGTTACATCAATAAAAATAGTATGAGAGTTTTTTAGAAATTTATTTAAAATCAATACGTTTCGGACAGCATCTTAGCCTTCATTCAGTGGTAATCAATTTAACTATAAAAATTAAAACTAAATAAATGATATATAAGAAATTTCATAGAAAAACAACAACAATAATAATAATAATAAAACACTTACAATTTTGTATCCTAATATAACATATGAAACCATTATTAATCCATGGTATGAGTATGTACACATTGATAAAATATATATTTTTTAACATCACAAATAGTAAAACACACTAATAACCATGATAACTTAACAAGTTGTCAAAACTATGTATTTACTGTTTGAAGTTTAAGATAGAAATGTCACATTTTTTCTTAAAGTAGTTTTTAGCATGTGTTCAAATTTTACGGGAAATTTAAAAAGCGATGGGATCTTGTCATTTTTTAAGAAATTTTGACACGCTATTAAGGAACCATGTGTTAGTCTCGTTTAAGGCCGTATAGTCAAAACGTTTGTTTATGACTTTGTCGTTATGTAATTGTAAAAACAACTCCTCAGCCAATCTTCTTTTAATTACGTTCTCTTCAAAATGTAAAATTTTAGAGTTGAAAAAATCTATATTATGGTTTAATTTATTATGCTCAGTTAACATTGTCTTAAGTTGCTTCGGATTTTTTGAGTTATTTTTATGTTGGTGAAGGCGTTTGCTCAGGTATTGGCTAGTTTCTTCGATGTAAAAAGTCATATTCTGGTGTCATTTGCCTACAGTATGTAAAAGATCTCATGTCATATCATTTTCTGAACTTGCATTACACAAATATTAGGCTGTCAAATATCTCCCTTCCGCTTTTTTGCTCTTGGTTTATAATACAAAAATATTTGACAACCTTATATATTTCTGTTGGAAATAACTTTTTACATCTCTGGACTCCAATTAAAAAGTAATTGCAGCACAACTACGGATACTATTTTCTTAAAAACAAAATACAACTGATATCGAATGTTTTAGACCTTTTATATCAAATTAACTGCTCAAACTGTGCTTTTATTTATGTTGGTATCTTTCAAAATTTGGTGGACCTTTTCACCCGCGGACACCCACTCTACCCTATATGTATTTGTCAGATTCGCAGTGCAGCGAACGATTCCACTCGCAAACCTCATAATTTGAAATAATTCTTGCCGTTTTATAACCCAAACAGTAAAAAGTTAGAAATATTTTATTATTGTACTCACGATCAGTAATACCATTCGGCAAAAATAACCACCGTAAAACGGGAAGTACACTCGGTCGCTAACGTCTTCCGAGTCTTAGCATATCGTGTGCTGTAAATATATAGTGATTTAAGAGAATGCGACTTGCAAATGCAGGATTTGACCTGGGTTTTGAAATCAAACCAAAAATACTAAGCGTATTCAGCAAGCGAATCAACAAACAAGTACTACATCAGCTTCGTTTCGTCCGTCCTCCTTCCGAACGATCTTACATAAATTCAACAACGATTCTGTTCGTTCGAGCGAGCTGGCGTCCGTTTTCCCAATGTACCATTTACCTTTTGCTGTTTCAAGCTATTGGCACATATAATTTTATCACACACACACACCCACACATAATATTTGACGACAGAAAACGTGCGTATTATATAATATACTAAAATGATCCAGAAGCAAAATAGTAAAAACCAAAATATTCTTTTTATTATTTTTTTCATTATCAATCGGAACACATAATTACATTCTATAAGTCATTTTGATTTACATATATATATATATATATATAATATATAATATATATATATTCTTATATATAAAAATGGAGCTCTCAATCAAATGATTCGGTAAAACTCGAAAACGGCTAAACCGTTTTGGCCAGTCTCTGTCTTGAAAAATTCGTGCCAATCTAGATATGGTCGGAAAGGTGAGATATTATTTCAAAATCGCGTAGAAACTTTACATTTTTAATTTGAAATTTTTTGTAGAAGCATAATTTAAATAAAACAATGGACGGTGGCTAATCCTTCAAATGTCAAACGTTTTAGACAGATAATGTTCAATTACGTTTGATAGGATGTCTTACGTGAATAATATTTAATAATGATTAAATTGCAGTAAGTAGTTTTGTTTGTAGTTTTATTTGTACACAAGAACGTTATTAAACAGGCCTCAAGTGTTACTATAAACTCAAAATACCAACTTTGTTGAAATGTTAATATGAAAATGCATATTTTGGCACATTTTTCTCAAACACGGTCCTCTGAAAGATCTCATTTGTATAATTATATACTCATTGGTATTTATAAAACGTTTTCTATGGTATAATATTTTTTATTTATGTTATTTTAATTCAGAACCTAAATTTGGTATCGATCAAAGGGACATTTTGTCGAATAACATTTTCCCTGTTATAATTTTACAGAATTTATCGAAGAATAGACAGTAATTTATGAAGGTCCGGGGTGAAAAAGGTCCCCTACCGATGTGTCAAAAACTAGTAAAGTTAAACATCGTTTAACAATAATATTTGAAAGTAGAGGGTAAAAGATATATAACCAGCTATAACCTTGATTCTTATGACTTTGCTATCGGGAGATAAAGGGTAATCTTTGAAAATCGATAATACTTTTTATTAAATTTGCTTTAATTCATTGAATGTTACTTGAAACTTTTCAAAAAGCAGGTCAAAGAAGAAATACTTAATTTATTTTCTATCTATCTTCGCAGAAATTTAAAAATTTTGTATAAGCTCAGTAGTATTAATTACAACTATACACAAAATCCAGAATCCAAAAAGAATCTGAAAAACTTGAAACGTAATCAATAAGTCGAAAGACCAAGAAAGACTTGATTGGATCATACCATGTTTTCTGTAGAAAGTGTATAAAACTTCCAGTTTGATTGACAAAATATAGACAAACTAATGGGATTTATTGTTTTTATAATACCTCATTGTATATAGCATTCAAACAACTCATCCTTATACACTTAAAGTATTCATATTTTTGATTCTCTAGAAATTGTTTAGAATATACCTTACTTAGCAAAACAATGTTTGACGGGTTAGCTAGTATATATATATATATATATACTAGCTAACCCGTCAAACATTGTTTGGTATATATATATATATATATACCGTAATTTGAGGTCTTCAGGCTGTTTCTTGTTTAGACATCAAATTGGATGTGGCTAAAATGAAATATTTTAAAATAATTTTGCAGTCTGCAACCAAACTCTGCCATAATTCTTTTCAGTCCTCGGATGCAATTTGGTTTATGTATATGTATATATACATGTATATGTATATATATATATATATATATATATATTATACATCTGAATCCGCAACGGCAACATGCTGTTAAATATAAATTGAAATGAATTTGTATAGAAATTAATTCGAGCACTGGTTTGCGTCGCGGTAAAGCGCATTGGAAAACAGTTGCATTAAATATCCATTACCCCGCCTGAAATATTTATGGTACATTAAACAAATACAATAATGAAGAGTCTCTGCACAGTATGGAAATTGTGTTTGATAATACTTTCTCTTATTTGTTTAAAAAGCAGACGCAGTGCGAGCTCTTTTTGCGGTCGTGGGTTGTGCAAATATTAAAACTAAATTCGAGGAATGTTTTAATTTAAATGTGCACTTGGAGAGGCAGTTATTGATTATAATTATATTTTTATTGTGCTTATTACCTTGCATTTTAAAATTTTCATCTACAATATTTAGACTCCATCATTAACATTTATTCGTATATAAATATAATTTTGTTCAATGCAGGGTTATTTGGTTTATTTTGAACTGATACATTCTAGAGTTCATTCTTAACTAGAAAATCACAAAATAATGATAATAATGTATCGTTAAAAATATAAATTTATAGATCATTAGATCAAACACGACGCTAAACTTATATAAATTGCATAATACTTCATATCATTGGATGAATTGAACTCATATAAGAATTATATATTCTCATCAAATTCATTCACAATATCTAAAATTCACTTAAAATATTTTATTTCTATACGATTAATACGTGTAATATTTTTTTTATTGTTAATTATTATACGATTGAAACGTATATTTTACCATTGCCATTAATTATATAATTTTATCACTTTCATTCCCGGTGACACATTTGACATGAAAATGTACTTCAAATTCACATTCAGATCAGATCAAGATTTCCGATACTTCTTTTTTTGTAAAATCACTATCCTTTTCTGAATGTGAAAATAAATTCAGACATGCAAATATGTCAAGGTCGGGAATATGTTTGCTTTGCAAAATAACGTTCCCGTTTGTGAAAAAACGGGATCGAAATTGTTTGCCTGTTGATAGGCCCCTTTTTATCTAAATTTATTTTGTGATTTTTTTCTTGCTCTTCGAATTTTTAAAACATCAGTTAATAACTTGTTAGAAATATTATAGTTAAATTTATTACTGTCTTTCTAAAATCGCATATTTATACCTCTAGACAAGAATACTCTCTTAAATAACTGTATTATTGGACGTAGTTTTGAGATTTTTTTAATTTTTATAAACAATTCATTAAATTATAATCTAGATGTACATGGCGTAAATGGTGATCAAACAAATAACTAGTGGTAATTCCTCTCCTGTTTTCAAATATATTATTATAAATACTGTAACTTTCAATATTCTATTTTATATACAAAATATAAGAGCTTATAAATTGGACGATGATATTTATATAAGTTTTAACTTAACAAAGGGGTGTTAGAATAAAAGAGATATTCAAAAAAATTATTCCTTGAAAAAAATTTTTTTTTCTTTTCTCAAAAACAATCGTTTGTTAATGTAAAAGGTTTTTTGCCATTCAAATCGAATGCTTGGTTCTTTCAAAATCTGCCATTTTTTTGCTAATTTTGTTCCTTATCTTCAAAACGGCTGGACCTGTCTTTGCCAAAAACTAATCACCACTTCTCCCCATCAGTAAGAATGGAATGTTTTTTGTCATTGAAATCGAATGCTTCTGCACTGTTTGCTTCGCATCTCCGAAACGACTGGACATGCTTCACCAAAAACGAATATACAGCACGTCTCCCCATCAGTAAAAATCGAATGTTTTTTTAAAAACTTCAAATCGGTTGATTCGACGAAACATTGGATCCACACAAAAGACATACACACATCCATTTTTTCTAAGATATGCCAAAATATTCAGAATCCTTCAAAACGAGAAGATATGCAAAAAATTTCATTTTCGATTTTTGGACGATTACTTTAACTTACCCTACGAGAAGTTAAAAACACCAACAAAATAATTTCCTCCGAAATATCAGTTCTGAATAAGTTGCAGAAGGTCTTTGGTGAGAAGTTAATCTCAAGAGCAAGTATTTTTTTATTATTTTCAAAGTTGTTTTTGAAGCACTATAATGCACCACCGTGCACTGCGCTCGTTCTTCGTGACGATTGAGCCAAAAATCAACAAATTTAGTATCGTGTGACTCTGGCTATTTTTGAAACTTAAAAAATACTGCGTAGACAATGTGTTGACTCGATTGAATAAATAAAAACCAAACCGAAGAAGGAACTAATTGCCGATCCGGAAGACTAGTATAAAAATGTTTTGAAAATTGGAAAAAGCGTTGACACAGTTATATTGCATTCGACAAGAATTATTTTGAGGTGGATAAATTAGATGTAGAACTAATGGGGCGCATGGCATCGTGCCTTAAGGCAAATTGCTGGAACTTCCCGTACCAAACATTATTATTTTTTTAAAAAACGATTAACATTTTTGAAAAAAAATTTACTACGAAGAAATTAGATTTTTGAGAAACTATAAATTTGACAAAAAATTACTTTTTTTTAAAAAAGAAATGTTTTCTTTATTTTGACATATTTTGGAAATTCTGATTTTTTTTCAAAGCAATCGTACTGCTTTAACTGCATAGAGACGACATGTCAAAGCGCGTAAGCGCCGCGTCGGCGGCTTACGGATAAACATTGGTACAGAACCCATAGGAATGTAAACAAAATTTATACTTATTATTAAAATCTCTATAAATTATCTTATAATTTGATGTGCATATGTTCAATGATCATTTTTGACCGCCAAATGGCTTTTTGTTTTACTTTTTTTATTAGATCTCCGAAACCGCTAGACCTGCTTTTATGAAAATTTGATCAATTCTTCATCTTGTCAATACAAGTAAAATGTTTATTGAATTATTCAAATCGGACGCTCCGTTCTCATTAAAACTGCGTTACCGTTTTGGGAACTTTTTGCCCCATATATTCTGAATGGCCAGACCTGTCTAGGCCAAAAACTAATCAGCACGTCTCCTCATCAATATAAATCGAATCTTTTCTGAATTATTCAAATCGTCGACGAAAATTTGTATCTGCACATACATACACACACGCACACACACACACACACATACATCCATTTTTTCTAAGGTATGCCAAAATATTCAGAAACCTCTAAAACGTAAAAATATATAAAAATTTTCATTTTCGATTTTTTTTGAGATTACTATAACTAACCCTACGAGAAGTTAAAAATAGATTTAAAAAAATAGAAGGATTTCAAAAGTTATAAATAATGTTTTCCTCACAGTAGTAAATCCACAGAATAAGTACTCCGTGAATAAATAAAGTATAGTAAATTTATAATATATAAATCTGTCACTTACCCAAAGATGTCGCCGTTGGCCTGCTACATATTGATATGATTAATACCCCGATGTGATTAGAAATTTCGATTCTATGAATGAATATTTGAGCGTCTGTTCATCCCTAGACGGTGTCCGACCGGCACTAGTTCTCCCGCCGTGGTGTGGCTTTCCCGCGGGCGGCCGCCGTATAAATCCATTTGATATGATCGCGACCGCCACCCGTACGCGATACTGACATATCGCACGCATTCCATCTACGCATCGTAATTACTTAACCGCCAGCACTAAACCGTAATAGATTTAACTAATCCCGCACGACAAATGAAAATCGACTTTTAATTTATTGCCAATGGGAAACGGGGATACTTTTAATTAACTGCGTGTAACAGATTGTGTATTCAATATATTCATAGCTGATAATTGTAATGGAATATTTTATATTTTGTGTAGATTTTGAAAGCCATCTTACTGTATTAGGTTTTCCTTCCTGGCGATTTAACTCCAGAACGCACGAACCGATTTCGACAATTTTGCATTCGTTGGAAAGGTCTCGGGCTCCGCTTTGGGCTTTTCGTTATAGCTAAGAAAATTAATGGTGCATGGCATCGTGCTTCAATGCAAATTGCTGGAACTTCACGCACTGTAATTAAATATTCGAGTAATGACATTAGTGAGAATTATCAGAATTATGCTTGGTTAAGTCAATGAGCAATTCTTGCCACCAAGAAATATGATGTACACGCACTGAATTTCACCATTCAATCAAAAATTGCTGGCGATTTGATGACATACCAATGATTCCGACTGCTCTTCCGTTTGATTTCAAACGATTGCAATTTCCAGTTCGTCTTGCGTTTGCAATGACAATTAACAAGTCGCAAGGCCAATAGCTTAGTGTTTGCGGGATAAATTTCAGATAGATTATTTATAAAATCATTGTTTTTTACATGGGCAGTTATACGTTGCCTGTTCACGAGTTGGAAAACCACCCGCTTTGTTTATGTTAACGTTAGACCAAAAAACAAAAAATGTGGTTTACCAAAGAGCACTTCAATGAAACGGATAATTTGCGGATTCACTTTCATTTACTCAGAGAAGTTCAACTAACAAACACATCATTTTTGTAATCGAAATTAATTTATTATACAATAGTATATAATAAACTCAAGTTTTTCCTTTTCAAATATAAAACAAACATAAAATTTCTTCATCTTTCTCACGAAACTATCTGGTGGCAAAACGGAGTTCGTCGGGTTTGCTAGTATATATATTGATGTGACGCCCGAATATTAAACTCAAATTAAACATATATATATATATATATATATATATATATATATATATATATATATAATCCATACGTTTCAGTTTTCATCGTGACCATCATTCAGTGAAAAACTAAAAAGTTTGTTGTTTCGGAAAGAAATAAAAAAGGAACACGCTTCAATCAATTAGTAGAGAAAGGGTGGTAGGAAAAATAGTTTAGGTATCGACCTAAGTTTATGATACCAATTGGTAATTATATTATTGTTTCCGCGATAAAGCTGTAACTCAAGGAAACTGATGGAATTGTTATTTTCAATTTCGAAAGTAAACTAATTAAAAAATTAATCGAAAGTTAAACATAATTACCAATTGGTATCATAAACCAACTTACTCAGAATTTTTTGTAAAACCTGAAACACATTTTTTTGTAAAATGTTTGACTACATCTCAATTTATTTGAGTATTAAATCGTTATAAATTAAATTATTATCTTGTGTGGAAAATACCTTCTTCTAGATAAAATTTACTAACTCTAATCGTGTACATTCATTTGGGGAACTTTTATTCCATAGTTCACGGTTCTTTGATTTCGGTCGTGCCGTGCCGAGAGCTTTCTGGCATGGCGTTTTTTTACTTTAACTTTTGTAATTAATTAACGCAGATCACGTGGTATTATCTGAGCAGGAAATCGTACATAGCAAATACGTCGTAAATCTCGGAAGCCAGCCTTGCACCCTCACAAAAAGCAATGGACATCTAAAAACACACGTTTTTGTAATTAAGTGATACGAAAGTAAATATGTATGTTTTTCCTCTAATAAAAGACTTATTTGTGTAACCAAATATACGAGTCGTGAATCCAATATAAGCTGTTTTTCATAATTAATATTATTTTTATCAAATTATTTTAGCAATTCAATTGTTATCAGTGAGAAATTTGTTGAAGAACTTGTAGGCGTTTAGTTTCCAAACATTGTATTCAAAATACTTGCTTCATTTAAATCTTTGTTATTGTACATTTAATAAACCCGTGCAGCCGGACTTATTTAATTTAAAGATAACAACCATCTAGCCATGGCCACCTCGATTATAATTAAAAGCTAAATGGAACCGAGATTTTGCTTCAAATAAATCTCCTTGTTCATAGTTGTTGGGATAACTGGGATTTTCTAAGTTTGTTCTCGAGGCTTATGAGAATATAATTCATATATTGTGACAAATGAGGTTGAAGCCCCCTTCTTGGGGATTGCAATGCTGCCAAATATTATATCTTAGCCTTGCAACTCCGTTACGAATGGGGTTACTTCAACTTTATTACTTTTATAACTGAATCTATTAAGTGATTAATAATACATCTTGAATGTATTTGTGGAACTTGACTGTACTTGCATACAGTCAATGTTCCCTAACTAATACTTCTTATTCTTACATCTTATGCCTATATAAACGTATGAGTATATGGGGGAGAGAATAGCTACCGCTTATAATTTACATAATCTGACCTTCAAGCTGGACCTGTCTTGTTGCACAACACACACACAACTAACACTAACGTATCCCAAGGCGTTCGCCTATGGGATACGTCTTAGATGGCTGTTACTTCTTAATTGCCAGGATCTCCGGAGCGTCTCTCTGATGGACCCCAAGAACCCATAGATAGTTAAGGGTAGGGATGGTGTACCCTGGGGTTGGTGACCATCAGGCGACAATAATTATCAATACGACGATAATTATGATTATCGTCACAATATGTTAAAATAATTTATGATTAACATCTCTATTGAGACTTATTCGAGTTTTGGGGTTTTATTGCTTTAATAATATGTATGTTTTTAATTCGTATTTCTGCCATCAGATTGTACATCTTTTACTTACTATTAAAAAATTCTAAAAATAAATAAATAAACAAAATAAGGAAAAAAATGAAAAACAAAATCTATAATTAACCTTTTATTACTTTCGCATTTTATTCCACTTCATATATACATAAAAAACGTTCAAAAATAAATTTACAAGAAATATTTGTACAATTGTATATGTGAAATATACTCTATTATTGAAAGTTTAAAATCGGCATTAGTTCAATACATTTTTACCTTCCCGTGTGGTAATTTATAGTAAAAAAATATTTTTTACATATCTTCACGTTTCAAAAGTTTCTGAACATTTTGACATACCTTAGAACATATTAATGTATGTGTGTGTGTGTGGTTGTATGTATTTATGTATATATGTGCGGATACAATTTTTTGTCGACGATTTCGAGAACACGGATCAACCGATATAAATGTTTCAAAAAACATTCGATTTTTGAATTTGAATTTGAATGGATGGTGAGACGTGCTGATTAGTTTTTCACAAAAGCGGGTGCAGCCCTTTCGAAGGTAAAGAACAAAAAGTGCAAAAAATGGTAAATCAGTTTTTGAAGGGGCGAAGGGTGTGACTTGGATGACTTAATAAGTATTAACTTCAAGAACTTTTTAGACGGCAGGTCCAGCGGTTTCGGAGATTTATAAAAAATGTTCAAAAGGAAGTGATTTGGCGGAAAAAGATTATCATTAGACATATGCATTTAGAAATATTATAAAAAATACAATATTTGTTTCCATTTTTTATTGGTTTTGTACCAGGATTTATTATGTTTAAGGTTCAATTATATAGTTCTGTATCTTTTCAATTATATAGTTCATACAAATGTTTTCGACATTTTCGAAAGTATGGTTCAATCGACTTGGATAGATTTTGAAATTTACAAAGAGTACAATTTTGTCAAAAATTATCAAAAACAAAAAATAATTCCTAAATAGCCGATTTTGGTCAAAACCTTCGAAATTCTCAAAAAAAAATCAAAAAATTTTAAACCATTTAAGTTGCAGTAATTTTCCTTAAAGCAGTTATTGATAATAATTAAAAAATCTTACAATACATATATTCGCTACTGCACGGCACGCTGTTCTGTACATCAGCGAGGTTCTGTTAATCATTAATTTGATATCCACACATAATTGATATTTTTATAGGCATGATTATCTACTCATTGTAGTATTATTGACAACCATCTCAAAACGTTTGCTAGCAATATTAAATATTTTACGCTTCAACTTGTACAGAATTAAAACAATTGTCTCTAATATAACAAAATACACAACATTCTTGTCTTTCGAATCCAATGTTGAATGTATTACTTCCACCGTAGCTTTGATATCTCGTCGGGGTGTATGTAATTAATGCAGCTTCATATAGTTTAAAACATAGAACCCTCACGTAGTCATAATTTTTTTTCCAACTCTTTAATTCAAAGTAGAAACTTCTCTCGGAATCCAGCTAGTCCTTCGACGCCATATCCTGAACCGCGCAAATATTGAACGTCCGCGGTAGTTCCGTAGAACTTTGCTCGCATTTGAACATGTGTGCGGTTTCCTATTTGTCCGCGCGATATCAAGGCGACACAACACCGCAGCAGTACGGCTGCTTCAACAATTGCGCCGGATGGAATAATCTTTAAACTTTTACCTGAGAGGGAGTTCTGGAAAATCTATTTCGTGTTTTGATGTGAACATTATACTCTAAAGTCAGGGGCGTAACTACCGCCGTATCAGCCGTATCAAAGATACGGGGCCCCCGGGCCCAGGGGGCCCCCAACGAGCGTTGACAGAAATTGAGAAAAACTTTTTATTTATTTCACAAACGACAAAGTCAAAAAATCTATTTATTTTTATTGTCGGGACAACCTACATCGATTATCGGCACGTTTTGCCTACGGGGTTTCCCCGTTTAACCCTCAATAATGAATGAAAAACCCTCAATAAACAATGTACAGTTATGCGTACCCAAAATACAATGATATGTTGACAAGCGACGAACGAACAGCAGGGATTTCTTTTAATAAGTAATATTTTTTACAACTGACCCAAAATGGACAAGAAGTACAACATTTTTGGTACAGAAATAAAGACGTAAAAAAAATACAATCATATGATAATTGCCAGAGTTAGTCGAAGGTTTTATATATTGAAAGGCAGCGGGGGTTATTCACATATTTCAGTTGATTGTGAATTATTTTGTAACCGTTCTTTTTCCGTTTATCATTATTTATATACTAATAAAGCAGACATAAAGATTTCAAAACCATGGTTATGTTATTCTAATATTTTAAACAAACCATACTGTCACTTTTGTTGGTTATTAGCGGATCGTCGTAGTAAATCATACTCCTCTGCATGGGTTAACGGTGTTTCTATTAGAAGCAATTTTACACAAACTTTACTTGAACATGAAAAGTCACAGCAGCATATTAATGCGCCCCTTTCTCATAATAATTGGTTGCAAGGAAATACTATCGATACTCAATTGTCAAGTGAAATTAATTGCAAAATTACATTTTGGTAAGATGTATTGCATCGTATAATTAATGTTATAATAACATTAGCATCTTACAATTTACCTTTAAGAGGCCATGACTCCGATTCTGGAAGTTTTATGTCAATTTTGCGTTTGCTATCGAATTATGATGCTGTTTTGAAAGAACTTCTTTTAAAACCAAAGGGAGCAATAAATTATTTAAGCCCTTTGATCCAAGATGAAATTATAAGTTTGTTAGGAACCGCAGTTAGGAACAATATTATTTCAGAAATTAAAAAGGCCTCATTTCTATAATAATTTTAGATACAACGCAAGATTTGTCAAAAATTGACCAACTTTCTCTGGTTTTCCGATACATCTCGATAGCAGAGGATGGTAATAATGTGCCTAAAGAATTAAAAATCTGTGAAACATTTTTGGGATTTGTAGCAGTATCTGACAGCAGAGCCGAAGGACTTAAAATTGAAATTTTGAATATATTTAATCAATATGGAATCGATTTAACTAAATGTAGATTAATAGTATATTGCATCCAGTTTTCCGGATGTAATAACAGCTTGCATTTTATTCTTGACTCTTCCAGTTACAATCCCAACTACTGAAAGGAGTTTTTCAAAAATAAATTAAGAACTAAGAACATCAATAAAACAGAAACGTCTATCAGACCTGTCTCTATTGTCCATAGAGGCAGAAACATTAGAAAAACTAAAAACATCATCAGCTATAAATGACTTAATAAATCAGTTTGCGGATAAAAAGGCAAGGAGAGTGAATATTTAATTTTAGTTACTTGTAAAATATTAAGAATAATATTCGATGTATATTTGAAAATTTGATAAATAAATGTTCTTTTAATTTTATTAAATGAATTTATTAATCTTTTTATGTTTCTTTAAATTATGAAAAATCTTTAGGGGGGGCCCCAAACCAATTTTGATATGGGGCCCCGCCAAGGCACGTTACGCCCCTGTCTAAAGTTTAGATATTATACGATTTCACTTTAGAAATTGTATGATTTTAAATCGATGAACGCTTTGTGGATTTCTTGTCGATTTTATATCACTTTTGCAATTTTATATAAACTAACAATAGTAATAAACTCTGGAAATTGCTTTTCAAATGTGGTAATAGATACACATAAAAATATCTTAAAGAAATAAAAATGGGAGATCTTGGAGCTGGTTATAATTTTTTTTTAACTTTCCGTAGGGTAAGCTAAAGTAGTCGCAAAAAAATCGAAAATAAAAATTTTTATATATTTTTACGTTTGAAAGATTTCTGAACATTTTGGCATACCTTAGAAAAATAAGATGTATGTGTGTGTGCGTGAGTGTGTATGTATGTACGTATACAAATTTCGTCGACAGTTTTGGGAACACGGTTCAACTAATTTGAATGATTTAAAAAACGTTCGATTACTATTGATGAGGACAAGTGCTAATTAGTTTTTGGCAAAGGCAAGTCTAGCCGTTCCGAAGATATGGGTCAAAAAGAGCCAAAAATGGTAATCCAGTTTTTGAGAGAACGGAGCATCCGATTTGAATAATTCAACAAACATTTTATTTGTATTGACAAAATAAAGTATCGTATAAATTTTTGCAAAGGTAGGTCTAGTGGTTTCAGAGATCAAATCGATTTAAAAAAAATGCCATTTGGCAGTCAAAAATGATCATTAGACATATGCACATCAAAATATCATATATTTTATAGAGTTTTTAATAATAAGTATGATTTTTTTTCATTTTTATGGGTTCCGTACTAATGTATATCTATTAGTTTGCTATGTGGCACTTACGCGCTTTGATATTTTTTCTCTAAAACAACTACGCAGCACGATTGCTTTAGAAAAAAAATCAAAATTTTGAAAAAAACTCATTTTTTTATAGCAGGGCTTTTAAAAATTTTAATTTTTGGTACGTAAAGTTTAAGCAATTTGCCTTAAAGCACGATGCGATGCACCACTAGTTTGAGTTATTTTTGTGCTGATGAAGGCATTTACTCAGATTTTGACTAATTTCTCCGATATAAAAAAGTTCGCAGTTTAATCAATTTATCTGATACACTTCATAAGATTATCTGATACAAGTTCATAAAGGGTCGGAATTAAACTTAAATTCAATTTATGTGAAAATAGAGCTGAGGGTTGTATTTAACCGTTTGAACCTAGAGATATATGCTGGTGTTACTTGTCTTTCATTTATAAAAGATTTTGTTGGTGTGTAATTGCAATACAACCTTTAGCTCTGTATTTTCATGATGAAAGGCCCGATCTCTAAACTCAAATAAAATATTATATATCAACATCAAATTCAATATATATAATATATATATATATATATATATATATATACATATCTGTGTGTGTGTGTGTGTGTGTATACGTGTTCGTAATTTTCAGTAATTATCATTTTCCAGTCTGTGTTATTTTCACGAAGTCCTCTACTCCGTCGTTTCGTCTAACAGCCGTCATTATATATCACCTAACGCGACGAGTAATCTGTCTAAAAATTGTCTTTTTCTCAAACAATTCTTTATATAATGTTAATTTGATACAAGCACATTCGTTTTTTTTATAAAATATGAGGCGACTCATCACTCGAGGATTTACATAATACGCTAAGAAAAAAACGAAATTCATTTCTTATGTCTGCCAGATATAAATCTTTACATACAATATCTGTGGATGTGTTGAATGAAATGCACACATGTGTACGTCTTTAATACTGTATGTATATCATATTATATTATTAACGTGGTTCCTTCGTTGAATTGCATCTTTTGTATACAGAGTGTTTCTTTTATTATCTACTTATGTTTCTGTAGTCTCATTCGCCGGCCTCGTGTAATATCATTTCCTATGTAATGGTGTAGGAGCAGACAAATGATACATTGCCGAAATTACGAAACAAAATTAGATATGAGGGAAACAAAAGTTAATTTAAGAACGTAGTTCATCATCTGTATACGAGTATACTGTTGTGCGTATATCTCTTTACAAGCGCGTACCGTTTGTTGGTCTCTTCGCGTACTAACAGGGACTACGTGAGTTCGGTGTATAAATATTCATTGAAGACAATTGGCTTGAACCTTTCTACAGGGTGACCCTCAATTTTTTTCTCTCTAAATACTTAAAAAAAATCGTGGTACATGGCTTCGTGCCCTAAGGAAAATTTCTGGAACTTTCCGTACAGTATCCTAAAATTCTAAAAAGTTCCAACCGAACATGAGTTTCGTGTATAAATTCATTGAATACAATTGGCTTGAACTTTTCTACAGGGTGACCCTCAATGTTCTTTTTTCACCCTCACTTTTCCTTTCTAAAATCTTAAAATTACTAGTGGTGCATGGCATCGTCTTTAAGGAAAATTTCTGGAACTTTCTATACAGTATCTTAAATTTTTCAACAGTATCAAAAGTTTCAACCAAATATGAGTTTGGTGTATAAATATTCATTGAAAACAATGGACTTGAACCTTTCTACAAGGTGACCCTCAATTTTGTTTTTTACCTCACCCTCATTTTTCCTTTCTAAATTCTCTAAGAAACTAGTGGTGAATGCCTTCGTCCTTAAGGAAAATTGCTAGAATTTTCCGTACAGTATCCTAAATTTTTCAACAGTATCCAAAGTTTCAACCAAACATGAGTTCGGTGTATAAATACTCATTGAAGATAATTGGCTTGAACCTTTTTACAGGGTGACCCTAATTTTTTTTCGTTCTAAATTCTCTAAGAAACTAATGGTGCATGGCTTTGTGTCTTAAGGAAAATAGCTGGAACTTTCCGTACAGTATCCTCAAATTTTTTAAACATTCAACCGAACATGAGTTCAGTGTATAAATATTCATTGAAGATAATTGGCTTATTGAACCTTTCTATACAGGATGACTCAAGTTTTTTCTTCTAAAATTCTTATGAATCTAGTTGTGCATAGTTTTCTGCCTTAAAGTAAATTGTTAGAACCTTTCGTACAATATCTTAATTTATTTTTAAAGTTTCATCCAAATATGGATTCAGTATATAAATATTCATTGAAGACAATTGGCTTGAATCTTTCTACGGGGTGACCCCCATTTTTTGCTTTCCTAAATTCTCTAAGAAACTAGTGGTGCATGGCATCGTGCATTAAGGAAAATTGCTCAAACTTTCCGTACCGTATTCTGAAATTTTTATGAAATTCAAAATTTATAAACATTTTGATTTTTTCACGTAGCTGTTTTAGTAGTTATTTAACTCTTTAGCACTATAACCCTTGGCACTAAACAAAATTTGTAGTTATTATTAAAATCTCTAAAATATCTGATAGTTGATGTGCATATGTCTAATGAATTTATGGCCGCCAAATGGCTTTTTTCAAAACTTTCATTGGATCTCCAAAAACCGTTCATTACCAGCCTTTCATTTCTTCATTTCAATGTTCATTTTTTGTAAGCATATGACTAATGATCATGTTAAATGACATTTTTTATTAATTTTTTTATTGAATCTCCAAAACCGTAGGACCTGCCTTCTCCACCTTTTTTCTCATTTCTTTATTACAAGTGTAATGTTTTTAGAATTATTCAAATCGGACGTCTGTTCTCTTGTTTATTGGACATATGTACATCAAATTATCAGATATATTATAGAAATTTTAATAATGTGTATACATTTTGTATAATTTTTTTTTTTGGGTTCCGTACCAAGGTTTTTGATTACGGTACGGGAAGTTCTAGTAATTTGCTTTAAGGCACGATGCCATGCACCCCACTAGTTGAGATTTTATTTAGTGATTTAGTTGTGGGGGTAGGACAAAGAATGTAGGTAGTACGACTAAGACAACTAGGCGCTTTGATCGTACCAACGAACATTTTTTAAAAACCATACATACGTATTTTAAACAAAAAAAAATCAATTATAAGCCAGCTAAATGATGATTTCATACACGTCAAATATTGTATTCAATTTTAATTGCACTAAATATTATAGGACTGGCGTAAAGGGGTACGATTTGAGCAGCCTTACCCAGAGCATTATCTTCGATATTATTATTACCATAATTTTTTTTCCTAATTTCCTCCGATATTTCGACATGTTTTCTGGTGGTTATCGATTTGAATGATACTACGCTGATAAATGTGTAAGGTGTAAGTCATATTAGATAGAAGTTTAATCTCATTAGCGCCGCCGTAACAGATTACGGTGTCGTCTCGGCGGCAAAGCGTGTCCCTATCGCTGTCGTTGATGACAAGTAAAGTTTTCTAATGGCGGTACCATGCCTACTATTAATATAATATACACACAGCCAAGTAGTTTACGCGTGAATTACACATTTCAAGTTTCATTCCACATAAGTTACATACAAGTTTCTTTGACAACTTCTCGACGACTTGTCATGTAGCGCTACGAATTGCTGAATACCGAAATTCCTAGTTTATTTTTGTACGTTTGCAAGTATTGAACCGAGAACAAATTGCATGTTTTGAGTTATATAGATTGTTTGGATTGTTGATTTAAATTGCATTTCTTAGTTTTAGCTAGTGGTAAAGTGCTGTAATTTTCCATAGAGTAATTAAACATTAGCGAAATAAAAAATCAATCATCAATAAAAAAAAAACAATATATAAAAATTGTTACAAATATTTCATTGTCATATTTTATAAATCTAATAATTTCGGCGACGTGCTCTATCTATATTTATCTACAAGAAAACATGAAGCAACACCGTCGACACAAGCAATATGATTTTTGAATAACTCTAATCAGTTGCGCCGTTTTCTCAAATACTGCTATTCTTGGCACTTTTTGCTCCGTATCTTTGAAACCGCTGAACCTGCCTCCGCAAAGAAGTAATCAATTATTCACTCAATACAAATCGAATGTTTTGAATTATTCTAATTCTTCTGCAAAATTTAAATAATGCATAAAGATATCAATCTATGCAATATCATTCCGAATTCTTCTGGTGCATTTGTAAAAGCTACGCCGTAACCGAAATTGTTCTAATATAGTACAATATGCTGAGAATATAACATGAAAAATATATTTGAAAAGGATTGAGCTGATATCGCACAATCTGTATGGCAAAGTATTTCATCCGAATGTGAATTTTCTCTTACCAATTGATTCTGCACGATAATGTGTTTCGTGAAGCTTTGAAACACATGAATGTATGCGGGTGGATTTCCAGCAGCCTTCCTTTGCTTTGCTCGCCTGTAACTGCAGATTGTAGTCGCGTTCTTTAATCTTTTTAATAAGCATGCACCTTTGCTAACATGACAGTTACCTGAAAAAAAAAATAGATTCAGCTGGAAAATAGGTAACAAAGTGATAAACAAATTCTTTTTCCCAACGCGAGGTGTAATTACATTTTTATTTATTGCTTTGTTTAGTTACAATCCATGACTTGACAAGGATAGTGGAAAAATTGTTAACAAAGTTATTGATTGTTTATGTAGTTTTATGGTATTATTGTTAATGGTATATAGGATTACTTCCAGCTGAGATAAATTTTTGTTACAAATTGAATTTGAATACTTGATCAAAGTCTACTATTGTTTTACTAAATTATATTTGATACTTGGAAGTTAATGTTGAATCTGGGTAGAGCAAAGCTCAAAGGTTTGTGAGTAAAAAACTCCTCCACCATTATCTTAAAATAACTAAAGTGTGATTTTTTTTAATTATACTAATTTAAAGTAAAGGTAAAATTATGTATAATCAGTCAATGCCTTAAATAGGGCAACATCGCAATGGGGAGTCAAACTCCATTGTCAAACTTTTACCAATTTTTTTTTCATTGTTAGACTTTTGATTTTGAGCACGCTTGTTTAGTTTACAATACCTGAAAATAATCTTTTAAGTTTGTCTTTTTAATTGTTTTGTAAGATATATTTATAAACCCAAAAATAAAGTATATTCTAATATTGTCTAGAGTATAGTCCTTACCTCTAAAGTTTATATGCGGTTGGTGTAAAAAGGACTACCTTATCTAAACTTTTACACTAGCAAGGTGTAAGCAATACAAAAATAGTAATTAAAAATTTAGATAAGTTTAAAAAAACATAGTTTCATAAGAAATAAATTAAATTAATAGTTATTCCAAATTTGATGATGGATTCTTCTGATAAAGTTTCATACGAAGGTTATGTATCCAGTGTGATATTTATAAAATCCCATAAAATATGTGTATCAAACAATAGTTGCACTTTATTTATATTAATTGTTTTTCAAGAAATAATGAGTCTGATTACAATAAATTAAACATAAATTACTGCCAAAGCAAGACCTATAATGTATTTTGTTGTAAAAGTTGATAAAATTATTTATTTTGTTTAAATTTTTTGTTGTCATCCAAGTAATTAGACAGCATCGCATTGATTGAATAACGTAGATATTTAATCTTTATAATTAAAAATAAAATGGTGCGTTTTTCATGCCCAATACATCTTGCTTATGGGACCAAGTGACAAATTTTTGAAAAATAGCAACAAAAAAACAGATATTTCTACATTGATGAATTAGTTTGGAAGTTTTACTGAACGTAGACAGTTTTTTGTTTGATATGTGTTATTAGCTGTGATACAGGTGCCGATTTTTTCGTCAAATGGACCAATGTTACATAGAGGCTACGTTAGGTAGCGGTTTTCATATAAAATAATACTAAACACTATCAAAATGTGGTTGCTGTGCAGTCAAATCTTTTAGATAGAAAACCTAACCTAGGAAACGCACAAATGTAAAAAAGCAATGTTTCATAACTGCATCTCTGTGATGTGGTATAATAATATATGAGAAAAGTTACATTTTATTTGTGGAACGCCTGATAGCACAGCAAATACATGGAATTTTGACAGTATTTAGTACCATTTTGTATGAGAACCAATAAATTAGCATAGCTCCAACGTAATATTGATCATAGGCCTCATAGTTGATTTTGTTTTCACAATATAACTGCTCAAAGTCAACGGTCATTCGACCTTCGTGCCACAATCTAGTCTATGGGACAGATTCTGCCGCATAACAGAAAAATGTTATGGCAAGACCATGTTATGAAGAACTTTCCACACTCAATATCGACAAAAGCCATGTGGTTGCTGTACAATCAGGTGTATTTCTACAGTTGTCAGGTAGAAAACCTAATCTAGAAACCAAACAATTGTAAAAAAAAACGATCTTAGATAACAAGGTCTTTCTGACACAGCTTCATAACATACGAGCGACGTTGCAGTTTATGTACGAAACGCTTGAATGCACAGCAAATACATAACATTTTGACAGTAATCAGTATGATTCAGTACCATAATATATGAAAGTTGGAGCGTAACATGGCCTTGCCATAACATTTTTCTGTTATGCGGCATTTCATATTTTTTGTGTTATATTTTTTTTGTTATAAATGAAAATAAAAATACGCGTTGTTACAATTTTCTGTATAATAGATCAAAAAGATTGTTTTATATGCAGGCGTGCACACACATTTCTTGTCATGTCAATGGGATTCCAGGGGGCCAGTGTATATAAAGTATAACATAATCCATGATCTTTAGTCCGTACAGCTCTCATACAAGAAACGTCAACTGCCCTCGCCTGCCTGTTCCCAAAGCATACCGGCAGCGAACATTCTTGTGTAGGCCACAAAGCTAACAAGAGCCCCACGACTGGGGGGAGGCCGTAAACATCCACGTGCTATCATTTTTTATTGTGGGAAAAAATATTTAGATGGCTTTGTCACGGTTTATGTTTGCAAAAGGTCTCGGTTTGAGGTCCGTACTGAGCGGGAGAAATGAAATACTTATTTCGTCGTCTGCTTAGAAGGTATACACTATATACTTCGTCATTATACGAGTTTGACTATTTTTATATTGTTTGTTATACGGGTGATATGGTGTAATCGAAATGATTGTAGGATAAATGTCAAGTTAGACCATTTCCATGTTCAACCTGAGCTTCATTGTGTATTTTTTGTGGTTAGATATGGGCTTCTAGTCAGTAGTTCCATATTCGATACCTCCATCGAACAGCACGTTTTCCAGCAATAGTGACATCAATATTCACATGAAAATATAGACGCAAGTATCTTTTTAAGTTTAAGTAGCGCTTTCCTACATTCATTAAATTATAATTTATCAGTATAAAGTATTATAAATTCAGCTAAAATATCAAATAAAGACCGGTCAACCAAATTGTTTTCTGAATAAATGTATGTAGTTTAGAAATTTTATTAGTACAGCTCATATCACTCTTAAGTTGTAGTTGCTGTTTGAAATAAATTATTACTTTACTGGCAATGTAATAAAAATGACACATTGGTCAAGTTAGTTTTTTTTCATGCCTATGTTTAATCTGTTCATGATGTAGAATTTTATTTTAAAAGATACAATTGAAGTTAAAATCTATGAATTAAAAACCTACATAACATTACGTCAAATGTAAACAAGCCATTGGCCTTACATTAACTTTTTATTAAGTTTGAAAAATGATTATAGTTTTTTAACATTGTTCCTATTATTTGTTTCTCTATCAATATCGTATTAAAATATATTGTTCTTATTTCAAGTATAAAAAGTCAACAAATTAGTAGCTAGTGGTATGAGCTTTCTAGGTTTCAGCATACGTGCCTCAAACAGCCTGATGTCAAGCAGTAGTAACATCTAGAAAATATAGATAACAATATGTTTTTAAGTGAAAATAGCTTTTACCCCACAGAAATTATAATAATGAATTTTATCACACAGATATAGAACATTATGTTTGGCATACATAAAGACACTTAATCTACGAGGCAGCTCAAGCTTTTAATTTATAAAAATATAAAACATCAAGCTTTTTTCTTTGTCTTGTTGCAAGATTAATTTTTGTTTGGTATATTTTTAGTAACATTCTGATAATATCTAAAAAATGAAATATTTTATGTATCTTCACGTTTTAAACGTTTCTGAACATTTTGGCATGTCTTAAAAAAAAATTGGATATGTATATATGTATGCATGTGCGGATAAAATTTTTCGTCGACAATTTCGAGAACACTGATCAATAGATTTGAATGATTCAAAAACATTTGATTCCTATAGATAAGGAGACGTGTGTTTTTGTCAAAGGCAGGTCTAGCCGTTTCGAAGATACGAGGCAAAAAGTGACAAAAATGGTTTTTCAGTCTTTGAGAGAAGGTCCGATTTGAATAATTCAAAAAACATTTTACTTGTATTGACAAAATGAAAAACTGGTAAAATTTTTGGGAAGGCAGATCCAGCGTTTGCGGAGATCGAATTAAAAAAAGTAAAAAATAGCGGTGAAAAATGATCATTGGACATATGTACATGGTATTATCAGATATTTTATAATTTTATATTTTTCAAATAAATCTGTATTCAAAAATTTCCAAATTCTCAAAAATCTGTTTTCTCAGAAATTTTGAAAAAATTTTAAAGTTTTTTGAAAAAAAAAAAAAGTTTTTGGTACGGGAAGTTTCAGCAATTTGCCTTGTGGCACGATGCCCTGTATTACTAGTTATTTTATTAACATAATTAAAATTCTGCTTTACAATTAATGTTTCATACTGTTGCTATAATTTAATATCCTTCTACTTCTAATACCATCTTGACATGCAACTGAATTCTCTATGTAGTACTATTGCGTATGCAAATTCGGAGCATGTCGTTGTTTACTGGACCAGAGAGAGGCGTTACGTATTTGATGTTCATGAAGAACTCCAGCACTGATTTCCGTCACTTTGCAATATATAGCTGATTATATTATTGTCGCTTTATTGCTTTTGTTTACAATGGATTCAAAATGAAATATACCTCTTCGAATTTGATAGAGGTCTTTCTCGTTTCCTCCAATAATTAAGTGCACTTTATGCGGGCTGTAATAGTTTATTATCGCAATCAGTTCAATTCCAATTAACTTGCCCGGCGCCGTTTGAATATTCGCTTAGTTCCGTCAGACAATTAGACAAACTACCGTCGATTATTTACAATAAGTGCGCATTTAAAAGTACTACTACTCGACCATAATAACGTCGCCTTAATGAAATGGGAAATCGTAAGTTGGAACTGTCGCGACAGTTGTCAGTGTAAGTTGGGAGAGAGGGACTTCATTAAATACCCGGAAATAAAAATAATTTAAAACTAAAATATTTTGGTTATCTGTAAATTGTAATTATACTATATATTATAAATTGATGTTACAATCAACTACGATACAACTTAGTGATATACTACAACCCTAGTGATATTGAAAATCAATATATTCAGTACCCTAACAAGCATCGATATCCTCCAACCCCTCATTTCCAAGGAAAGTTTTGTAAATACTTTTGCGTCTAGTCGTAGAAAATACTTTGCGAACGTCGACTGCATTTAACGCATCACTCCAAGGCAATCATTTGAAGAAAATCGTAAGAGAGCGCTGAGAGCAACTCTTTGCGAATAGTACGCTTATCGCTAAACAGACTTGTCGTTATTTTGCAAGGAATCTTTGTTTAGGATCGCGATTGTGCGACGTCGTAATGCCCCGAGTTTCTTAAGAAACCGGCGAGATGGAATGCACTCTGGGGGACGGGCTGCATCTTTCGACGTCAGAAATAGAGAGCTTGGCATTTGGTAATAGTAGTAGTCCCTTTTCGCCTGTCGTCAAATAACAGAATTTTAAACTATAGGTGGGTTTAAGGAGAACTTCTGGTAATTATATATATATATATATATATATATATGTATATATATGTATATATATATTGTTGTGCACCCTTGAGCTAACAACAAATGTTATGGATCCGTTACCAACAATTGCGTCACGCCAACGATGTCAACATTTATAATTAGGTTCTTCTGCTGCTAACATTTAAGCTTTTATCACTGTGGAAATATTTAATTAAACATTTGAAGACGTTTATTAACTTTATTTACTTAATTATTCGGTTACACTTGATTACAACTTAATACAAAATTAATATATTGAAGTGAAGACTGATGTGAAGTGATTGGAAACTAGATTAGGAATGAACGGCTGGTTTCGTCATCCTCTAGCTTTTATAATCACTGATGATGACGTAACTATCCTTCTAGAAAATGTTCGTTAGGAATGATTCATTCTGTTTATTCGAGACGCAAAACCTTACAAAACCGTTACTCTGACTTGCATGTGCGTGTTATCTTTGCATACTTTGTTGCAAGGCTATGCGTCATGCTAACTGCGTTGTTCATATTGACTGTTATATAGAATTTATAATATTATTTATAATTATTACAAAGGGGTGCCCCATACAGCGACGGTGCCAACAATATGTAGGTACTTCCTGCTGCTAAGCATCAAGCTAGTACCAAACAGTGGAGGCGAATCAGTGAAACAGATCAAGACTTTTGATGTTTATGTTTATTTCATGATTTTTGTACACTTCCCATATGAGTTGAACAACTAAACTTATACATAATTCCATTGATTACTAAATACTACTGACTCATATTGACTGAACATTACGATAACTTAATGACAAATGAACTATATTGATGTGAACTTATTGAAAACTTGTAGAAAATGAGCTATGAGAATGAACTAGAAATGAACAACGATTTCATCATATTGTAGCTTTTATATCCCATTATTTACGGAATGCCTGTTGCAACTTGTTCAAATTTGTTATATGAGAGTCAGAAACTTTGCTTTACTTAGTCGTTAAGGCGCAGTTTGTGGTTTCAAGAAGAATTTTATCAACGCTTGCAAGGTCACTGCAAGATTACAATGTGTTGTAGATATGTGTGGCACTAACTGCGTTGTTCGTATTCTGATCGTTATATAGTAATTTATAATATTATATATAATTATTACAGATGGGTGAATACCACTATATATATATATATGTATATATATATATATATATATATATATATATATATATATATCTGTATGTGTGTGTGTGTTTTATGTATTACGTGCACATAAGCTTTAAAATATTATAACGGAACGTCCATTATTATGTTTATAAATATATAGATCACGTTAGTTGAAATGACGCTCCGGAATCGCTCCATTTATTTGATAAACGCAAACTATGCAGTCAGTGAATACTTATATATTACGATAGCAATGACATGAATCTGGAAGCGTAAATCGTAGTTCATGTGTACATTGTACGGCGAGCTGTTATGGAAACTCATAAAGCTCCATTGCTCCATAGATAATCGATGCTTTTATTGCCATTCAATATTCATTTGAGCAGCAACTTTACATTATATTTTACCGCTTCATTTATACGAGCGGCCGAAAAATTTAGTTCAATGACGTATTAAAAATACAGGGTCGGCGGAAGCGAACCAATTGATGCATACTCATATTTGATTTAATTATAAGGATTTTGCTAATTATAAAATTAAACAAATTGTAGCTTTGCTCTTATAAGCAATTGAGTATGGAAAGGAATATATTACAAATCTTCGTGTACATTTTTAATTGAATTTTCACAAAAACTACGATGATTCTGGTATAACATATGTTGTACATTTATTTATTAATATTGCACAAAAATCAAGATTATTTTTATATAACAGGCAATGTTCAAATCCATATATAACCTATAATGTTATCCGTATATAACCTCTAATTAAATACATTTTTTTAAAAAAATAACAATCATGCTGATATACCAAGTAATGATGTGAACTTATATAGTAATTTTTCAAAAAATAAAATATTTTGATACATAAATCGATACATACATATTTTCATAGATTTTCCACAAAAACGGGTCGTCGTATATATATATATATATATATATATATATATATATAATATTTATATATTAATTTTCCACGCAAACAACTGTCATTCAATATTTACTAAGTATGCTTATAAAACGCAATTCGAAATAAAAATAAAATATGCGTTAAAAGTACATTTATCTTGGATTAAAATAATAAACAATATATGCTCACGCATGAGCAACTAGTTTTACGAATATTAATCCAGACGAGCTGTTTTTGCTAAAATGCATAAATTTTTTATAGGTTCTACAGCTTTAAAACTATTTCATCAGTATGCAATCTGTACGAAACTAGAAAATATAAAATATTTTCTGACATAATAATGCTTTAGAGTTTAGTCCACATTTATATGTGTAGTTGAATACACAATATATTCTCGGAAATGTTTGAAGAAAATCTTTTATACCAATACAGATTATTATTATCGGTCAAGGATATATTTTGTCTAGACATTCAAATTAAAACAGTAATAAAATCTGAAATTCATTCAGAAAACATATTTATGTTTGAAAATTGTCTTATGAACCACGAAGTTTTGGAATGTAGTCAAAGATCATGATTTATGAGTTTGTATGATATACATCTAATACTCTTGGAATGAATGACTCTATACGATAATAATAATATTAGCTTCTCCCTTGAATATTATAGTATTATGCCCGCTAGATTTTATTTCAGTTTTTCAAAAATTTACTTACCTAATTGTCACTAATAAATAGTTAATAAACAATTTCAAACTGCTGAATTTCATAGAACAATTAAAAACTTTGGCGTAAGTCACCGCACGAATATGTAAAAAAAATAGAAAAGTGTCATGAATAACAAAAAATTAATCGATTGTTTGAACTATTAGTCTCAAAATTTGGTATATTTCTAATAATATATCTTGTAATACTTGAAAATTATACAAGAGAATAAGTATTAATTTTTTCGCAATTATTTTTCATTTAGATACATTCTATAAATCTTTTCAGATAAAGTAAATATTTTTGCAAAGTATTGAAACTTAAAAATATATCTGAAAATTTTCAAGCTAAACTTTACAAATATTTGAAACATTTTATATATATATATATATATATATATATATTTCTGAAATAATTAATTTTAGATATTGCGCATATGTGAGTTCAATTAACCAGTAACTATGCATTGTTATAAATAGTGTATTTATCTACAACAAGTCATTTCGTTTGAACACACAAATGCATAGCTTAACACAGTTCAGTGATTTTCGTCCCAGTGAAATTCCATTTAATTAAAAAATGCTACTCATCCATTATAAATATTTGAACATTTTCCGATTCGCGTTCAAACGAAGTGTCTACACGCGCTCATACGATTTGTTTCATGACTCCAAACCTCGTACATCGCAAACCAAAACTTTTTCAAATATTCGATTCTGCTCAACGTTTTGTCGAGTAAATATATAATCAAACAAATCAAATATGCGGATTCGTATGCTTACACGGTATTACGAACATATCTGGTTCAGTTGAAGTCAGTGTTCTGTGTCATGCTCGAATTCCACTTCTTAGAAACAGTTTCATATCAACAATGTTGTAAATTTGATACCGTGGAAATGGTATTGTACCTCGTTGTATTTTATGCATGTCGAATTACGAAGTTTTATTCAGAAAATCAGAGGGTATAGAATGAATATTTTTACAGTACAAATATTAATCAATAACTTCATTGTACCAATTACCTCAAGTATACAATTTTGATACTACTCGTAGAAACTGTAACACTTCTGACAACTTTAACCCTGTCTTGTATTATTATATGAGTACTTTGTTTGCAACAATAATTCCATGAGGATTTATACAGAATTGTAGCTTAATTTTAATTGCTCTGTTTGTTGAACAAGTGTTATTAATACATATAAGTGTTTCAGAATTATTATAACCTAATGAACAGATTTTAGACAAATTTGTAATATGGGTAACTGTTTGAACGTACTTAATGTAGTTCTACGGATTACTAATATTTGTAATTACTAATATTTATAATATTATAGGTTTAATAGTAAGTCTTGTACATGATTTCTTTCTTGGCATTCGTTTATGTTTATATAATATCTAGTTAGCAATAATAAATAACTTATAACTAAATACTTCAGACAATATTTTAGAAAAATCTTATTAACTTACCAAATGAGAAGTTTATGATTTTGCCAGAAAATCTGATTTGATAATTTTATACGTCTACGTGTCGCGTATATGTGTGCTTGTAGAGGTATATGTGACTCAAAATTTGATCTTTTGTCGACGTTCTCACAAAAACGGCTCAAACGAATTTCAAACATTTGAAATTGTTCAGATGAAACTTGAAGTCTCGTGCATTAGATTAGCCAAACTATGGCACTAGACAATTTTTTTTAAAATTGGCCTAAAAGTTTACGTTTAAAATTTTTGTCCACATTCTTACAAAAAATCTTGAACTGATTCTAAAAATTTTAAAATCGTGTCAAAAATATCAGCTGGAACTCGTGCTTGGTTAGTGTTTGGTAAACATTGTCTGAATTGTTTTTTCATAATTATTATTATTTTTTTTTGATTTTTTTTGTAAAACTTCATGATAAAGTTTGTGGTCTTAAAGATCATCCTAAAATATTATGTAATTAGAAACTTTATTTATAAAAAATCATTCAAATTTGGATAAATAATCAGAATTTTATAAGTTGCTGAATCTCAATTCCTATTGAGTAACACGTGCGCGAATGCACTCATTTTCATTGTGAATTGTGAAATTTTTTTGCATTATATTTTATATGATCTTACGTTTTTGAAATTTTTATACCTCTTAATGCTTAAATGATTCTTTAGATATTTTCATATTATCTTCTAAACTAGAAGCGTAATATTTTACGTGGATCCTATAGCATTCAACACATATAACGAGTAAAATATAATAATCTGACTACCTTTATAAACGGCGTTTAATCAAATTTCAGATATCACAACTAATTTAAAAACAAAATGACTGTCAATTTTTGTGTCTTGCTGAAACTTACTGTCCGCGAACGTGTTAACTTTGTTAATTTGGAGAGCTTTTGCCTTCAGGTGAAATAGCACTAACACCTATTTATGCATAATAACCGATTTCTCTTCACATTCTTGAAGTAACAGTTTCATTCTTTGAATAGTTGTAGTACAGTCTTGCATATACAAATAATTTCCAATTTAATAACCTCTAAAACATATAGTAACCATGAATAATACAAATTACTTCAATAAACTTACGTTTCTTACACGGAACATATTTTTTATTTGCTTTATTATTTGCGCTATAATTATTTATGAGGAAAGGGATAAAATATTTTTCCGATCCAAACATTTTTTTTATTAACTCAAGATTTGTACTAATATTTAACCTTAAAATGTAATAACATGAAACACTAAAAATGAACAATATGCTTCACGCTTTCGGTGACGTACGCACGTATAAAGTCACGCATACAAAGAAGCCTCGCACAAATACGACGACCAATCAGAATCAACCCGCATAGAAATGGTATCATCGAGAGCGAATGACAAATCGTTGGCTCTCGACCTTGCCGTAACCCATTTCTGTGGCATTTGTACGGATTTACACCCTAGTCGCGCCTAAAAAAGTTTTACTTGAAAAAACTTGAATTATTTCATAAATAAAAGAAGTGATACTTGTCAGGTCTGTCAGACTGACTGGGCATGTTTCGTCACGGTGTTGCTCGCTGCAACATTAGTATATCTACTGATTTATCACTAAATCCACAAATCGTCGATGATTTATGTACGATTTGTCACGAGATCAAGGACAGATCTTGTCAGCGAGCGATCTACTTTGCCTGGCAGCGGCAAAGAGCGACAGGGAGGGCGATGCAGCCGGGAGATCGCTTGCATGCCTCCAATTTACCATGCGAATTCGGCAAATACGAGCGCATTGTTTGCCTTCGCGACATATTCAAAGTAACACAGCGGTGTGCATCGCAATCATACCGCAAGCAAACACGTATTCAGGAGAAAACCCTCGCATGGAAAGGAGTGCAGGGCGTAGGGCGTGTAGAGCAAGCTGGGCAGCCTTCTGCTCCGAGATAGACGACAGCTAGTGCAACCAGACAATGTTGCGGTGTGCATCACAATGCGACCGAACTACTGCTATATGCGCAACTACTTTCAACTTCGATCAGACCGAACAGGGATTTTCTACATTGGTCTCAAATTCATTAACGTTAATCAATACGATCAATCATGGACACTCACTACCTGGATTGATATTTTACTACCAGAAGTTGATAAAAATTATAATTAATAGCTTTTTTATTCTGGGCAAGTGCATTAATGTCGGAGCAAAACGATCCAGACAACATTGTTATATCAAATATGTCATAGAAACACATTTGTATTTATTATTTGCACAGAAAAGTACAAAGAAAAAATTCTAACTATTTTAGGAAGTATATTAATTTTTTTGCTAAAATATATTTGATTCAATAATATTATTTATTTACATAGAATAACATAAAATAATGAAGGATAGTAGAAAAAAATAAAAAGGTTAACTTGAGCAGATCGAGATTATTTGATTAGGTGAAGTGTTATAAATATCTATTTTATTATCAAGTTAAAGTTAGAGGACATCAGTAGAATAGGCGAATTCAAGAGAAAATTAGATCTAGGAGTAGGATAATTGACAAATCATTTGCTGATTTGAGCCAGTTAGACATGAAAATACATAACAATAAATATTGAGAGGACGACCAGTCCGTAAAATAGAGCAATGTAGTAAGCCTTACTATCAAGTGAAATAGTTCACTGTGTTCCTACTCCGTAAATGCCTTCTGAAGTAATATACGAGACTAATTCACTTGATATTGTCATTAATTCAATTTCATATGTTTCAATTCCAATATGTTTATGTATATATATGTATATATATATATATATATATATATATATATATATATATATAAAGCAGATGATGGCATCTTACAGATTTTATATGCATCTTACAACGACAAAGAATACTTGATTCAAAATATTTCATAAGAGCTTCTCATTATTTTTCTATTACGTTTCAAAAGTGCATTATATAACAATTATGAGCGTGTATAAACAACAATTCTTTCTTAAACTGAATACAAAAAACGATGCTGAGTATTTAATGGCGTATAAAAAATAAACAAATATAAAATAATCGTTGAACGATTCGAGTTGCACGATAATTAGACAGCTTATGTAAACTTCATTAATGTTGTAAAATAAACAGTTGTTTTAGAATAAATGATTATATGTGAATGTGTATTTTGAATGCAAATTGATATACAGAAATAGCCGTTTATTATTAGATCTTTACAATAAATTAGTTAGCGGTTGTGTTGCTCGCCCGCTGGCTATAGTCAATCGTGTAAATGCTTCCGACAGATTACTGACAGCCTATGATGCGCATTCGAAAGCATTTGACGAGATCAAGTGGTGTTAACAAACGATATCACATGTCAAGTGGCAGAGAAATCTTGTTAAGTCAGATGATATTAGGTTGCCTCTTATGTGGCATCGGTATCTTAATAAATGAAAAAATAAAAAAAAATAATTGTCGAAATGTCTGTTAGGTTGATTACAATTATCAAGAACATCATAATATTTTCTCATATTATTCTTTACGCTAGTTTATATATATAGTAAGTAGTCTACTCACAAGAAGAACCTTGGGTTTACTGTTCTCAACTTCAATTTAGCTTTGTGACTATAATATTTCAGGAAGTAATATACAAAACAAATATTCAGAAGATACAAAAAGTATTCGTAAGAAAAAAGCAGTACATGTAGTACATAATTTGAACACAAATATTTAAATATTTTGAATAAGTTACTTGAATAAAAAATCTGTCTTTATTTGAGATATGTTTTTCTTCAAAATATTCAACTTTTCTAATTATACATTATACGAATACCGCGAGTGGCCTATTTGTATTGGCGTCTCCACCGCACCACTTGTTTCAAACAAACTGGGGCTAAAATTAACTTCGTATAAGGCATATATTTTTAAATGCTTTTTATTCCAGTGCACACAATGTTCTTATTCTACCGTCTTATTCCGTCCAAATCCCCTACAAACATTATAAAAGTAATATAATATGTCCTTTGTCATCATTTGCAGAAAGAGTGCTCTTAGCATTCGCCATGGAGCACTGTTCATTTATTTATACAATTCTGCATAGTTCACTGTTATTGTGAATGAGATAACTTTGCTTATAAATAAATAATAATAACATTTGAAAACTAACAACGCAGTATATCATATTATGAAAGACTTCGAGATGATTTTCCATTTTATTAATTTGACAAAAGATTCTAAAAATGCCTTGACGCTAGGTCATTATACTGCTATTATAACTATAATGTTGCGGTAATATTCTCGCAACTCATTATACATGCTAGTTGGATTACAGACGACTGCTTCTTATTCATTCATTAGACTAGAGAATTATTGCTCATTTGCGACTTTCTATTCTTAAAAGAAAAAAAGCACAATGCGCAGACAATGTATAATTTATGAATAACGCAGTCAGTTATTGACGCCGAAGGGGGATATATTATGATAAAGCACAAATGAGATGATGAAAGACACTTGAAAAACTGACAAACGGCCTAAAGCTGGATGACATATCACTTACTACATCACTTCGTGACTCGGTCTCTTTTTTGGCTTAATTCAGTTCATAGAAATCTATTTTTCTTTGTGAGATATACTGCCCAACGTATTGTACAGTGGATTCATTACAAGTATTATGTAACTTGTATAGTCTCATATTTGGTACTGTTCAGATTAATGATGTGCTATTCGCTTTTCGTCATACATTAGTACGCGTAGAAAACTCCTTTGGATAGATGTATATACAATCACGATTATCTTTGGTAGCGATTTATTTAATGCTGATGAATTAATGAAGTTTTCATTTCCTCAATTTCCTCCTTCATTTCTTCACGAACCAAGATAGATTAAACATCATTTTTTGTAACAATAAATTCATATCTAAATCTATTAAATAAGTATGCGTACCTTTTCTTCTTATAAAAAAATAAAGTTTAGACCCACACAGTTATATTCTAGAGGATCTGACTGATCGCACGTAATATATCAAAATTTTCATATAAAAAGCTACGGTACAAAATGTATCATATTATTAATATTTATGTATTTGACTTACATATTCTTATATCATACTAACCAAAAATGAAATTTTTAAAATTCAACTTCACATGATACTTGAATTGCCTTCATACTATTCATTCTGTAGTAACTAATAAAAGTTAGTAGTGATTATTATTGGAATGCACTAATATTAAATTATTTTAATTAAATTTTATTAAAAGCACAGAATACATGACAACTAGTAAAAAAGGAGCAAGAAAAAACTGTTATTTGAAAGTATCGCGTGAATGAGGTGTGGAAAATGCAATTTCTATTATCACATACGTCATGCAGAGGCATTATTGTCATACATCACATAGCGTTTTTTATTTTACTACTCATTCTAACAAATATTTGGATTTTAGACTATTAATTAAATGAGTGGCTATATCAACATCCCAATTTATTTTAAGAAGTACGTTACTCAGAAACATAAAAATGCTAATAATTATGTTTCTATGATTATATAATTGCTTTTTTTTACAACTTTCTTCTACTTATTGCTAATTATTATTGTAACCAATAACAAAAAAAAATCGGATTTTGTAATTGAAGTGCATAAATACAAACATTAAAATACAAAAATTGACAATTTTATCGATAAAATGAGTTATATAGCCATAAAAAATTAAATAATAGCACGTAGCACTAAGTATTGGAATTGATTATATATTTACAAACATTATTTATAAGACAATAACAATTATTTTTTTCTTTTCCAGGTATGTACTATCAGAGTTTAATTACGTAGTTGTATACACAGTGTTCTTCATCAAAGTATGTACAGTAATAATTATCTATGATTTAAATATATATATATATATATATATATATATATATATATATATATATATAGGTATATATATATACATATATATATATATATATACATATATATATATATATATATATATATATATATATGTATAGGTATATATGAATTGTCTTAAATTTTGTAATTAGTTAACTATGAAACTGAATTTTACTTCTTTAGTTAACATAAGCATATAATACACACGTACCTAAATAAAGGCGGATAAATTAAATTAAGTTTTATACATGTAATGTGATCGATTTGGAAGACACAAAATTGTTTGATATAAGCGCCACAGTAAACTGGTTGAAGCAGTGGTTTTCTCAAAATTTTTCTAAAGAACCCCCCTCTCTTAGTTTCAATAAAAATAATTGTTGCAAATTTCATTTCATAGATAATTAAATATTACGTAAAAACATGCATTTTTTTGGCCGCATCCCATAGTTGTGGACCGTAAGACCATATTGGTTTAATAATTGTCTTGCATATCAGGAGTTCATTTGATTTGTGAGACTTGTAATTTAATTTAAATTAAATTGCCTACGTGTTAGTTAGAGCTGCTGGCGCTTCTTTAGTATATAGTCATGCCAGGTTAGACCCCTATCCAAATGAAATAACAAATCATCGTTTATTCGTTTATTCCTTATGTCATTTCAAGTATTTTGGAAGCAGCCTCCTTTGCAACAGCCTTGCTGACCCCTAATATAAATACGTACAGTAGCAAAAATTTCGTAAAATCTTTTACCTAAGACTATCCTTTAATCTGGATCAACGATATTCATTCTCGTCTCCGTCAACGGTGAATATATCAATGCATTTACCCGGAGTTGTCGCAGTGGCCGCGTGACATGCAGTGCACGGTGCGGCTATCGGGTGCGGCGAGCGACTCCGCGTGACACCGTCCGATGCATAAATTCCGCTCGGCTGACAAATATTTCGGCAACACGCGGCTTGAATTTGCCGATATTCACGTGAATGTCCTTCTCCTGAAACTAGAGTAAAAAAAAGTGACACATGCAACAACAACAGTCGACCAGTCAGCGCTGCTGAACGATGGCGTTGCTATTCCCGTCATTTGTTTTTTTCGAACCGCAACGCGTTCGAACATTGCTTGAACAAAAAATCCATCGGCTATGTAAATTTATTTTCTCGATTATTATTCGTCTATAAAAAATTGCCACGTACTATCATAGGGTTGAAACTAACACATGGGGAAGAAACACGCGCACTCGGTCGTGCATACAGACCCAGAGATAGTTACATACATACACACACATGCTGTAAATATGTTGTTCATTATAGCTGTTATATATCACTTTTTTTTTTTAACTAAAAGCTTTTTGTCTCCAAAAAAGTTTATTAACTTCCCGTAAGGTAAGTTATTGTAATCGTTCAAAAATCGAAATTGAAAATTTTTGCATTTCTCGACGTTTTTAAGGTTTCCGAACATTTTGGCATACCTCAGAAAAAATGAATGTGTGTGTATGTGTGTGTTTATGTATGTATGGATACAATTTTCCAGTCACGTTTTCGGGCGCACGGATCAACCGATTTGAATGGTTCAAAAAACATTCGATTCCTATTGATAGGGAGATGTGCTGATTAGTTTTTTGGCAAAGGCAGGTCCAGCCGTTTCGGAGATAAAGAGCAAAGAATGCAGAAAATAGAAATCGAGTTTTTGAGAGAACGGAGTATCCGATTTGAATGATCTAAAAAACATTCAATTAGTAATGATTGGTAGAAATGGTTATTAGTTTTTGGCAAAGGTAGGACTTGCCATTTCGAAGATACAGAGTTAAATGTTAAAAAATTGGCAGTTTTTGAAAGAACTAAGCGTCCGATTTAAATGATTCAAAAAACTTTCTGCTTGTTTTAACAAAGTAATTTTGTTTCAATTTTTTTTTTCAATTTTATTTTTCAAAAAAAAAGTTTTTTTTTTGTATATCGATAATAATTTAGATTTTAATTTTAATTCTGACCAAAGTTCTAATATACTTTTAACAAATAATTTCAACTTCGCAATTCAGCTTATATAATTCTCATAAATATTTGACAATGTTACAGTATTTATTTATATTAGTCTATTTGAAAACATTTAAAATTCCTCGATCATTTCGTTACGGTACGGGAAGTTCCAGCAATTTGCCTTAAGGCACGATGCCATACACCCCACTAGTTTATTCATTTTTTTTGGTAAAAAATTCTCAATTGAGCGAAATGGGAAAGTTTTCTAGGAATGTTTGCTCAAGTATTAAAATGTCGAATTAGCAAAATATGAGTATGAAACTGACTGGGAAATTAAACTTGATCCATTTCTCGTGACGTGTAATATTTCTAACGACAGAACTTGCCAGACCTTATAAATTCATTGATGTCTAACGCATTATTAAATTATTATATTATTATACCAGCAGTGCACAACAATATATTAGGGTGGTTCTTAATGCGGATATTTTCGAATTTCTTTGCTTCCAGGGCTTCAAATGCATAAATTGTTAAAAATTAAAACCTTCAAATTGATAAAAAAATATTGATTTGTGAAAGTTTTATCTCCTAATATTAATTTTAAGATAATTTGGACTCCAACCAAAGTTTCTTGGTTCTTCTTCCTAAGTAAATACTCATTTTATAAAATATATAAAATTTTTGTTGTAAATTTTTAATTTTAAAAAATCGAAAATGATGATTTTTATATATCTTTGCGTTTCAGGGGTTTCTGAACGTTCTGGCAAACCTTAGAAAAAATTCATGTATGTGTGTGTATATTTGTTACGTATTGGATGTGTGTATTTAGGTTATATATCAATTTATTTATATCTTACAATGTGGTGATTATTTTGTAACAATTGCTCTCATCTTTTACCTTGAATTGATACGAAGCCGACTTTATTACAGCAATGCACTTACAAAGTTTGTATTGCTATTTGTATATATCCATTATTTAACAAGCGGCAATATCGTGTACGTGCTCTCGAACAGTTTTTACGTTGGATGAATAAAGTGCACCAAAAACCCAGATTACGTTATTTTATACATGTTGAGCTGATATTCCATATCAATATTCTACATACAGCAAACAGGAGAGAGCTGCCTAGTGACATTTGTTGAACGGCAAAAATTTTTCTCGGGAACGAGTTCTTCTACGCGTATTAATTTCAAACTTTCGCATTACAGTTGTAGGAATGTTTGAAATTTCTTTTCACAAACATCGTATAATGTGTATATGATGTACAAAAATTTGAAAGTTTATATTACCATTCGGCCACCGACTGCAAACTCCGGTAGAACAGGATACGCTTATGTGTCTGTGAACTTCTAGTGTGCTAGGTATAAAATTAACCAGATGCGTCACGAATTGTTGTGTAAGTTATTCAAAATTATAATCACATTTTGCACATTGATTAAAGTATTATATTAAAGTACGGAGCTGCTATTGCTATGAAGTTATTACGAATATTGCAAAAGTTTATTATTAATTCAAATGTAAATGCAAAGGTCATTTTGAAGTTAAAACGGATTTAGCAACACCGGAACTGATGGAGCATTACCATTTGTTAGAAGTTTCATATTTAATTGTCATAAAACTTTTTATTACGAACTTGATTTGTTTTCTATAATTTCTTCTGAAAAACTTCAATTTATTCCCTGCTAAACGAATTATTATATCATGATATTTTTTTTTTTTTTTTTTTTAAATTTTATTGGCCTCCGCTTTGCAGCATTTTTAGCCACATACATTATTCATTTCATTCTTCATCATATTCTATACAATTCTTACATATATATTTCTTATACATTCATCATATATATACTATCTCTTCTTATATCCTAATCTTCCATCCAATTTTCATTCTTCTTCTTTTTTTCTCAATATGTTCTTCTCATCTTCTAAACTTCTTTTTTCCTATTTTACTTCTATTTTTTCTCGTATTCTACAAATTAACAATTATTTGGAAGCGCCAGGAGTCGAACCATCGATCTCCGGCATGTGAGTCGGACATGCTACCTCTGAGCTACGTCCGCCACATATCATGATATTGGACACGCGACATCTTTGATGTATGGCAGTACGATATGACAACTATATCGCATGAGCATTTATTATGATTTATATCGTTTCAACGTAAACATGACTTTTACGCATAAAAAACAATCGCATTTTATTTGCAATTACTGACTTTATACTTTCTGTTTTATAAAAGAATAATTTTCTTTATATGAATTCATTAGCCCTCGTATTTGGTAAGGATCTCATGATCTTTCACATGTCTGATCAAATGTTGATCTCTATTTTCCATTTTATTAACCATTCACTTAATTTAAATTTCTGTTTTCAAATTTATCTAAAAATAGTATTGTTTTATATAATACTTCCAACATTAAATAAATGTTCTCTTTACGTGAAGTTTGGAACATGATAAAATTGTGTTCTATAAAACCCACATCATCTCTACATTCGCACATTTTCGATCCTATTATTTTTGAAAATAAATATTTATACACCTTATTATTATTTCACAATTGCAGTATCTTTCAAATGTTCCGTTACTTATATATACTTATATATTAATCTTCAAAAGTTACGTGCTGATTTTACAAAATTATTACAAAATATCCTTTAATACGTGTCTTACAGTATTGTGGTGCTAATTCTTAACGTACATTACGTATTCAGATCTAAGATTCTCTTTACTTTGCTAATATACGATCGTAATCTGGGATTAGAATAGTTTTCTGATAGAATCACGTACATCTCGTGAAACTTTAAGGTTGCGAATAAATATGTTGCTGACTTGGATTATATGAAAGATATAGTTATAATATTATATGAGATCTATATCTTCGTATTTCCAAAATTTGTTATTAAAACCTATTTTTATAATAATTTCTAATTGATTTCTGAAAAATTGAGTTACATATATATTTAACTTCCCGTAGGGTAAGTTACAGTAATCGCAAAAAATCGAAAATGACATTTTTATATAACGCAACGTTTTAAAACTCTTTGCCAAATACATCAGAAAAAATGGATGTGTGTGTGTATGGGTGTATGTATGTATGTATGTATGGATACAATTTTTTGTCTACGTTTTTGGGAGCACCAGTCCACAGATTTCAATTATTTAAAAACTATTCAGTTTCTATTAATAAGGAAACGTGCAAATTAGTATTTGGCAAAAGGTGCTCCAGCCGTTTCGGAGATACTGAACTTAAGGGGATCTTCTACCCTTGTCATAAAAAACTATATAATTTCGAATTTTTTACTGACCAATTATTGCTTTTTAATATTTTTCTGTTACACAACTATTGATAGTGTCCAAGCAGAGTGTCTTTCGAGTTCTTCAATCCTTTGCCAAATCAAAGTAAGAGAAGTTACGATAAAATTTATGATAGAGTAAGTTGTAGCTCATTTAATTACCTTTAAAATAGTGTATTGCAAGTACTGATAAAATCAGAATTAAAAGAGTTATAATTCAATAAGTAATAATGTATATTGAATTATTAGTGAAAAAAATTTTAGATCGTAAATTACTTAGAGCCAGTTAAAACATCATATGATACGTAATGATATGATACGTAATTATACAAATTATAGGCAACATAATTGAAGTAATTATTTTGGGTAGAAAAATCCAAGGTGATATTGTACCTTTACCACGAATGCTATATATATTAACTCTTTCTGAATTTGTTATACCTTTTAAAAGACTTAAATTTTCAACACGTGTGTTTTATGCTATGACCATAAATCACAAAGGCAGACGATGATTTTTTATGTGATAAATTTGGAAAATCAATGTTTTAATCGTGAATAAACAATCATTTATTTATACATCCACATCTACAAGTATGACTGAATAATTGTATAACCCTTGGCATTAAAATAAATTGAGCTATTGGAATTAAATTTGCAGTGTATAATTTTTAATATACAATTTTATTTAACATTTTTTAATACTTGTTAAATGGATAATTAAAGTGCTAACTGTGGGAATTGAGAATCATCACTTTATTTGAAGCAGTTCTACATTTAACATCACTCATATATTGATGTAAATAGTAATTCGAAAACCAATAATGATTATTTTTAACTGAACGGTATAAATATTAGTATAGGATATTAAAAAAAAACCTAGATGTGGGTACAGGACAACGTCTGTCGGGCCATCTAGTATATATATATATATATATATATATATATATATATATATATATGTCGAATATGACCCATTTACAAATAAATAAATTTAACTTTGCAATTCAGTTTATACAACTCTTAGAAATATGAGATAACCTCTTTCATCCTAATGTCGCTTGATCAAGTTTTGTTTTTTACTTTTTCATGTAAACATGAAATGTATGAAAGTCATTTCCCAATCTATAAGCTCTTATATTTTGTCTATAAAATACGAGTAATGAAAGTTACAGCATTTTTAATATATTTCAAAACATTTAATATGCCTCGAATATCTGTACATTAACCCTACCTGAAGTACCAGCACTTTCTTGAAGTACCCTCAGACACCAGGTCATACTCCATTAGTTATATTTTAAATTTATCGACGTTTTAATTGTTTTATAGTAGATATTTTAGATAAATAACATACTATTTACAGTTCATGATCATTTTTGCAAAGTTGTACTAAATTATAATTGCTTGAAATACTCGTGAAACGTTTCGTATTATACGTATTCCGTGAATTGATATTTTTTACTCTGCCCTGAAGTAATATCGCATAGTCCGTTGATGCTGTTTGCCTTGCATTGCATTGCATTGCGTTCCGTTGCATCGCATTGCATTGCATTGGATTGCACCTTCGTCGGGCGGCTGCACATCCTCCCGTAGGCAAATCGGATTTGCTCGTTAGGGATCAGCACGGCCTCGGCGAGATCTTACGGCACAGAGCAACTATTCGTAGTTCCACATGGCGTTGGAACGCGAAGTCGCCGACATGGGGCACGTGAGGTTATGGCTGCTGCCATTGCATTTGTATCTAGTTTATATAAGTTTGTGCGGCTTGGATACTCCCGCTGCCTGGTACCTGTATCGTGCACCCGCAACAAGAACTCCTCCGCTCCTCTCACATACGAGATCTGATGATGTTGGTAACAGCATGAGTTATGGTCTCGGGCGGATATCTGTAGAGGCATTACTCGAAAACTTTCAACGGCAAGAAGTTACCGCCGGAATTGCACGCGGAAACATAATCTCTTCTCTCAGCGGGGCGACACCTTGCATAATAACCGAGCCATAAAATTAAAATATCAAACGCCAAGAGTTATGCTCCGACGGACGCGCAAATATTCTGATCTTGAGATTTCGATGCTGGAATTTTATTAAAATTTCTGCAAACGCTTCAAGGATTAATCTATCCGAGGCCGTAAAAGTATTATCGCCGACGGTCGCTTGTAAATAATTATGAAATTCCTTGTGGCGCCCGAAAAGAATCGCATTCGTTTAATTTGATTCAAAGCAGGACTCGCATTCTTAAGTAGACGGCACTCACGCTCCTGCAATAATGTATGTTGCTACGTGTTCCTAATTCCGTAAAGATCCGACTTCTGAACCAATTTTATCCTCACATTCCGGTGACAAGTCTTCAAGTCGCTACCTGACTCTACTTCTATTGCCAATTAGGATTATCGAGCATTACGTGAATAAATTCATTAATGCGTTTACACTTCCAACTTATAGTTGTTATTTTATTTTTTCTTATAGTTTAAGTTTTCGTAATTTAAAAACAAATCTCTTGCCAGTTATGATGATTATTAGTACTAAAATGATTATTGTAGAGTAAATTTATTGATGCATCTTCACATCTATTAGTATTGTTTTTTTCTCTATTAGTTTTTGAAAAAGATTTTTTTTAAATTTCAGTTTTCAAAACCATTTTTTTTAACATGGAAAATAATTTGGATTTAATTAATTAATTTAATTAATTCTAGCTAAAATTCTAAAACTCGCTTATATACTTGACACTTCGTTTGAACTTGGCTTGATTGGGTTTTGTTTATATTACTTTTTATGTAAACATAAAAACGTCGTCGTCTAATTTATAAGCTCTCGTATTTTGTCTATAAAATACGAGGAATATTAAATGCTTTCAAATAGATTATTATAAATACATTATTTATAATAATCTATATTGTATTTTCCTTAAGGCACGATGCTATGACCACTAGTTTTTTTAAATTTTCATTTGTATTTTATAGTTTTGCTTTTATAATTTATATTTCCAATTTAGTATAGTTGTTAGTATTGTTGTTTTTTTTTATTTTTAAATTTTTATAAATCAATTATTAACTTCTATTTCTAAGTAGGATTATTGAGCATTGCGTGAATAAATTCAGCGTTTACACTTCCAAGTTATTATTGTTGTTTTATTTCATCTTATAGTTTGTAATTTAATTACGAATCCCTTGCCACTTAGGATGATTGCCAGTATTAGAATGATTATTATTGAATAAATTTATTAATACATCTACACATCTATTAGTATTGTTTTTTATTTATATTAGTTTTTGGAGAAGAGTTTTTATTAACTTTAATTTTCAAAAAAAAAATTTTTTGAACATCGAAAATAATTTGAATTTTAATTTTAGCTAAAATTCTAAAGCTCACTTATATACTTAAATAAATAATTTTAACTTTGCAATTCAGTTTATATAATTTTTAGCAATATGAGATAAGTTCCTTCGTTTGAACTTGGCTTGATTGAGTTTTTTTTATATTGCTTTTCGTTTAAACATAAAAACGTAGTCGTCTAATTTATAAACTTTCGTATTTTGTCTATAAAATACGAATAATAAAAGTTACAGTTTTATAATAATCTATTCGAAAACGAGGAATATTAAACCTCGAATATTGTATTTTCCTTAAGGTACGATGCTATGTACAGCTTGTTTTTTTTTTTTAATTTTCTTGTGTATTTTATAGTTTTATTTTGATAATTTAATCATGAATCTACTGTTATTGCCAATTAGGTTCATTAGCATTAGGATGATTATTATAGAATAAATTTGCTAATGCATCTACACATCTATTAGTATTGTTTTTATTTTTATATGCTTTTCTTTATAGTTCTGTTTTTATCATTTAATAATGAATCTCTTTCTATTTTCAATTAGGATTATTAAGTATTACGTGAATAAATTCAATAATGCGTCTGCTACACGAAATTAGTTTTGTTTTTGTTAAAAAAATATTTTATACAATTCTCGTTTCTTCTATAAGTTAATATTTTATAATTCAATTATGAATCAATTTATTTTAAATACATTGTAGAGCTTTTTAAATTGATTCTGCATTATTTATACACAGATGCTTTGGACTCAATACATGGATATGAAATTTTTATTAGTTGTTATGTTACTGCTTGCTTTCGTTTTTTTTCTGTTCTGATATGTAATTTTTTTCCTTTTCTGATATGTAAATTTTATTAATTTACATATCAGAATTTTCACGTATATTTATACGTATTTTCACAAATATTCTCTTTTATTTATATTGATTTATACTAAATGTAATTATTTTTTTTTGTTTTTTTTTCATGTGATTAAATAACTTTTACTTCCATGTGTCATACACACAAACACACACACACACACACACATATATATATATATATATATATATATATATATATATTAATGTATGTAATGTATAAATACCATAACTCCTTGAATTTCAAGAGACCATAAATTTTCATTTTTTCAGAGCGATTCTCTTATATTTGATTTCAAATATCACTCTTAAAACTTTCTGTGTATAGTTTTCTTTTATACATGTTGTCAACACTCGGAAACTTTTGAAACTTTGGTCATAAATATTATACGCATACATATGGCTATATAAAAGTAATTTAACTTAATGTATTCTACCTTCTTGCAACAAATAAAAATAGATAAATCTAGAATTTTTTGTTCTGTAGTTTGATATAAGTTATTGGTAAAGTAGTAAACCTCTTCTTTTAATTTTTAAATTTGGTAATAGTTATTACGATGAATATAGAATATTTAAATAGTTTTGTTTTTTATTACGATTTTTAATTTTATACATACAAATTTACAAATCGTATAATCTAATTTTATTATTTTTCAAACTTTCAGTATGTTTTCATTGCGCATCGAATGACCATTTAATCAACATCTTTAATCTGTAAGAAATAATTTTTATCGAAACTTAGCATAGATAATAAGATTATATTGACAAAGTTTCTTAAAGAAAACTGTATATATCTACATTTTGCAATGATCATAATGGCTTTGACGTGTCCTAGAGTCTTCTCTCGGGCATATTGGAAGTTGTCACAAGAGCAATCTGTGCATGAATGGTAAAATAGCGACGATTGGATCTTTCGTTCAAGTTTTCCGAAACTGCAGTTACAGTTTTAATACACTTTTCCAGTCATTGCTTCTAGACAACAATAAAAAATTATATAAAGTAATATTGTTATAGATCAAAATTATAAAAATCGAAAGATAAAAATCGTAGGACATCATAGGACAAACTATAAAAATTCAGATGTTGCTATTTTAAAATATTTCACATTACAAATTATGATTATTGATTTTACAAATACATAAATAAATGAAAATATTATAACATCTTGTGACATATAATTGTAATAATGAATTTTCACATAGGTTCTGAATTTCCACGCGGTTTGTTAAAATGGTTACTAATACCCGAATTACAATTTACAGTTACATTTATACATAGTCAGTTAATTTTCATACTCTTCATTTGTTTATTATTTTTTTAGATTTATATAGTATATATACTATTTTAGTATATATACTATATAAATAGTATATAAATATATAATATTTATAGTATATAAATATTTTCTGCGATAGATTTATTTTAATTTTTAAATTTTTATTTTTTTAATATTTAAATTTGTAATCGTTTTTGAAATTTAAAAGAAACTAATCATTTCTTCACACCGTCAACACAAGCAAAATGTTTTTTGCATCATTCTAATTGGATGATCTGTGCACTCAAAATCGAAAAATTGTATTCGCACACACATACACTCATCAATTTTTTTTAAGGTATGCCAAAACGTTCAGAAGGTCTTTAAACGTAAAAATATGCAAAAAATTTCCTGTTAAATTTTTTGTGATTACTATAACTTACTATACAGAAAATTAAGTATTCGGTAAGTTTTTAACTTCCCGTAGGGCAAGTTATAGTAATCGCAAAAAAATCGAAAATGAAAATTTTTATATATCTTTACGTTTCAAAACCTTCTGCAATAGAATAACTTTAAAAGTGATGATTATTATTTATTGAATGCAGCAACGCTAGTAAGGGCAATTTTTACATGGAAACATGTTGCTATGACATTTTTAACCCTTTGGCATATCTTATAATTACAAAAAATGGATGTATGTGTGTGTGTCTGTGTGCGGATACAAATTTTTGTCGACGATTTCGGGAACACGGATAAAGGGATTTGGAAAATTCAAAAAACATTCGAATTGTATTGATAAGGAGACGTGCTGATTAGTTTTTGGCAAAGGCAGGTTTAGCCGTTCCGAAGATATGGGACAAGAAGTGCCAAAAACGGTAACTCAGTTTTTAAGAAAACAGAGCGTCTGATTTGAATAATTCAAAAAACATTTTACTTGTATTAACAAGATGAAGAACTGATCAAATTTTCATGAAGGCAGGTCTAGCAGTTTCGGACATCTAGTAAAAAAAAGTAAATAAAATGCAATTTTTTCAGGGTAATTTTTTTTTCAAAAATGTTAATCTTTTAACCGGTTAAAAAAATAATTGTAGGTACGGGAAGTTCCCAGCAATTTGCCTTAAGGCACGATGTCATGCGCCCCATTAGTTTTATTTCTTGCGTTATTGCGTTATTATTATTAGTAATCAAAGTCTAATAATTCTATATTCTTATTATAATGTCTTTTTATTAACAACAGTTAATAAAACTCAACTGTTAAATTATATCTCTCATAAACATCATTCAGAGCAGAAATAATTCTTAAAATTTTCTCAATGAAAATTGAAATTTATTCTTATGATTTTAGTATTAAAATAACTTTAAAAGTGATGATTTATTCTGATGATTATTTATTGAATGCAGCAACGCTAGTAAGGGCAATTTTTACATGGAAACACGTTGCTATGACATTTTTAACCCTTTGCATTCCTTGTTCTCCGTATGCGGAGCAACAGCGGCGTTTACAGAGTGCAAAGGGTTAACTTCTGATTGTATGCTTATAATTCTAACCAATAATTCTCAGAAAGCCCTACTATGCAACTTTAAGTGCGTAAAATACAATTATGAACAATCTAATAACATTTGATCGTCCCCCAGATCTTCCCATAGTATTATAAATTACCTGTGAACAAAGTATTATTCACACTCACGATTTCTGCCAATTTCCAGCCGGCATGCAACATGTTCGACTTCGCCTATAAATTTCGAAGTATTTTAGCCGTCGCCTCGGCCCCGGCCCGTTGTTGTCATTTGTTTCCGCGAACATTTCGGATGCACGGGCAGACTCTGCCGCTGGAGGGAAGGCTTTGCCGCTAAGCTCGCTTACAACTGGTACGTCTTCGACTGCAATCCCGGATAACTTCTAGCCAGTACACACAGTCTAGATTTTAGATTTCTTTGCTTCTCGTTATTTGTTTCCTTTTTATTTCTACTGTGGTATTGTCATTTTACGAGCTACGTTGAGAGCCTTGCCTTCTCAGTAACGCTCATTCTCGGCAAAGAATAATCTCTTTGGATAAACGCTATTTGAGTCACTGGAAATTTTATTTTGTCCTAAGACGAAGTGGAAAATGGAATAAATGTATTGAATTTATGATATGTTGTTTATAGCTTATTTAATACGATCGTAATATATAGATGTAATTCTGTATAATTTAACTTCCCATAGTTTATGTTCAAATCTTATGTGATTTAATTTGTAAAATATAGTTCATGTGAGCAGTCTTCAATGTAAGATGAACTTGCTAAATATTTCATATTCAATGCCAAACCAATGAGTTTTTGACACATGAAACAAAATTTTAAATCATTTTTTTAAGAAGTAGAAATATTTTTTTGTATTGTTAAATAATTTAGTAAAGTGAACCAAAAAGCGACATGCATAAGTTTAAAAAAAAATGTATATAAAATTAATAACGTAGACATTACATTTCCCTTGTATATTATATTCTAATATCATCTAGGATCATAATTTCAGCAAAATTCAAATTTTAAGTGAATTGACATTTGTAGCAGTTGACAGTCCAAATGTTTTCAATGTCAAACAATGATAAGTGTCTTTTTTGTAATTTTTCCCATGTATTTCTACAATGTTACTAGAGTTTTACCGTTCATTCAGTTTTAAAAATTTCCTTTTCATGGGGAAAGTTAGAGTAATCGCAAAAAAATCGAAAATGAAAATTTTGGCATATCTTTACGTTTCAAAGCCTCCTGAACATTTTGGTATACTTTAATAATAATAAATGTGTGTCTGTGTGCGGATACAAATTATTGTTGACGATTTCAAGAGCACGAATTGACCGATTTTTTTTATTTGATTACTATAAGTTATAGTTATAACATATTGTTGGATAGGCGTGCTGATCAGTTGTTGGCAAGTCCAACCGTTTAGAAGACAAGGAGGAATAAGTGCAAGAAAATTAAATTCAGTATTTTGTGAGAACGGAGCATCCGATTTGAATGATTAAAAAAATATTTCAATTGTATGACAGAATGAAGAATTGATTGGCAGGTCCAAAGTTTTTGGAGATCCAAAAAAGTTTGAAATAACTGCCATTTGGTGATACTAAATGAGCGTTAGGCATGTGCACATCAAATTATCAGATAAGTTATAGAGATTTTAATAATAAGTATAAATTTTAATTCAATTTGATCAAATTCTGTACCTAGTTTTATAAAGTTTAGAGTTTACTTGTATGGTTTAAACAAATGTCTATCAAAAATTTTAAAATTATCAAATATATATTTTTTGCAAAATTTTTTAAAGAAAAATCAAGCTTGTAATATATAAATATTACAAATTATATGTATCAGTGTTAGAATAATTTTAATTTTTTATTGCATGAAAGCCTTGTGGCAAAGGCTATTTTCAGTATGCATCATATTTATCCCAATATATTATTGGGCTAAATATGTTCAAAAAATTAATGAATGTGTAACATATCTGTAATTAGTGTTAGTTAGTCTTTTGTATTTATTAGTATACAACTTTTCCAGGGGCGTCTAGAAGACATGTTCAGTAGCTATTAACTAAAAAATGATTCATAAAATTCACCTTTCAGATATAAAAAATGTTTTTAACAATTTTTGTGCATTCCTAAACAAATTGATGTTTTTATATGGAAGTTGAAATACTTCATTTGATTCTTGCAATAGATCAATTCTTGTCACGTTAACATACTCATTATTTTGTAATTAACATGAAGTAGTTGCTAATAAGTTACAGCAGTACTTTCATCTAAACAGATAACAATATTTTCAATTATGAGTTGAAGCGTTTCCCAGGAGTTTTTTTTTTTTTTTTTTTTTTTTAATTTTTATTGGCTTCCTCTTATTATACAATTAGCCATATAACATACATTTTAACTTAAATATTTTCTATATAATTTTAAATATACATATTTATATTTTAATTTTTGATCTAACTAAAAATTCATATATTACTCTATAGCTATTCTTATTACAAATTAATAGATCTAAGTTAAACGGTTTGATAATATCTAAATTTCTATATATATAATTTAACATTCTTTTTCTGTTTTCCTCATATTTTTACATTCCAGAATTATATGCTCCAGAGTACCTTCTTCCTCTCCACATTCACATTTATCTGAATTTATCACTTTTATTCTATGCAAGTGTTTCGCATAGCTTCCGTGTTTGGTTCTTATCCTACTGATGGTGACAATAAAACTTCTTTCTTCGTTTTTAAACTCTTCAAACCATGGTTTGAACGATATACAGTCATTATATAATTTGTAATGCCTTCCTTTTCTTTGCGATGTTTCTCTCCATACTTGTTTCCATCTCTCCTCTGCTTTAATTTTAATTTTCTTAATTATGTCACCATATAAACATTTATTATATTCTTCTCCGCTTACACTCGCTGCTTTTGCCAGTTCATCGGCCTTTTCGTTTCCTTCCACACCTATATGACCTTGTACCCATCCAATATTTATGTTATTTCCAATCCCTGTAATTATCTCTATATCATTCAATATTTCAAAATATATTTTTTCTTCAAATTCTATTGTATTCATGAACTTCTCTAATTTATTTACACTACTTAAACTATCTGTTAAAATCATAGTTTTTTTATACTTATTCATTTTAGCTATTCTAACAGCTTCACGAATAGCTATTAATTCTGCCGAATAAATAGAAATAAACTCCGGGAGTTTATAACATATGGGTATTTTTTCCTTTTCAATCCATATTGCACATCCAACTCTGCGTGAAACATTATTTCTCGACCCATCCGTATACAAAATTATACTATTAGGTCCATCTTGTTCTATCCACTTTTTATACTCTTTTTTGACTACAATCGTACTTTTATTATAATACAATTTTTCATAATATGGATGAACTCCATGGGCTACGTTAAATTTCCTATAATCCTTTAAAAATTGAAAACTGCTTAGAATGTCTGGTACTTTTTTGTTTATCCAATATGTGCTCCTGTCTATACATCTCCATATTTCCATCAGTTTGTAATTCAACACAGATTCATTATTTATTATGTTTTTCAAAATATATTTATCACATAAGAGCTTTCGTCTTATTTCTAATGGCATTTCTCCACTTTCCAATAATAACACATTTGTTGGCGTTGACTTCATTGCTCCTATACATATTCTAAGACATCGATATTGAATCTTGTCTAAATCTTGAATTTTTCTACTGTTACTAAATATCCAAGAGCCATAATCTAATTTTGGTCGAATTAATACTCTATATAGGTTTAATGCTGAACTTGGATGTAAACCATTCCAAGTTTTATTTAACATTCTTAATATATTTATACTTTTTTCTGTCTTTTTTTTAATACTTTCTATATGTGTCTTGAATGCCAACTTTTGATCTAGATAAATTCCTAAAAATTTATTTATTTCTTGAACTTTTATATTATAATTTTTTGTTTGAATGCTTGTTGGGAAATTTCTTTTATTATGTCTAGTGAATATACCAATCGTACTTTTTTCTTCTGATAATGTTAAACCATTTTTGTTCAACCATAAATTGTATAAATCAATATTGTTTGTCATAATCTCCAAAGCATCTTTTAATGTTTTTCTTTCTACATAAATCACAACATCATCAGCATATTGTAAGATCTTTGTTCCAGGTACCCAAATTTTTTCTAAGTCATAAGCATATAAAGCATATAATAAAGGACTTAGTATACCCCCTTGCGGAAGTCCTTTGTATAAGTATCTTTCATATTTTCTATCATTCATCTCTAAAACTATTTTTCTTTGGAAAACATTATAAATTATACTTCGTACAAAAATTAATGGCAAACCTAACTTTAATAATTTATCCATTAAAATATTAGGTATTACATTGTCATAAGCTCCCTTTATATCACTAAATAGTGCTACAACATATGTATTTTTAGAAAATGCCAATATATGTCACTAATAAATATACTTAAATTATCCATTGTACTATGTTTTCTTCTGAAACCAAATTGAGTTCTTGGGAATATTTTATTATGTTCCAACCACCATTCTAGCCTCCTCTTTATCAATCTATCTTTTATCTTGGCTATGCACGAGCTTAAAGTTATTGGTCTATAAGCATCTATTTCATTTTTATTTATATTTGGTTTTCTTAATAAAATCACTTTATTAATATGCCAGTCATCAATTAATTCAGGCCTCTTCCAATATTTATTAATTATCTTTAGTAATATTTGTTTACCTTTCTCTGGAAGGTTTCTTAACATTGAATATTGAATATTATTTAATCCAGGCGCTGTATCCGTTCTTTTATTCCAGGTTTTTTCTAGTTCCCATTTTGTAAACGGTTTACTTAATAAATCATTTTCCATTTCCGCATACCCATTTAAATCTTCATCAATATTGTAACTAACTCCTGGTGGTGCTATTTTGTCTACTAGAACATCTAATACATCATCACTACATTTTGATACATTTCCCGATTCACCCATATTTAGCATAGATCTCACCATTTTGAAAACTTTCCTAGCGGGCGTTTTAGGTTTTATATTATTTATATAATTATTCCAGCTTTCTCTTTTTTTCAATTTGAAAATTCTTCTTACTTTTGCCTTGAATCTATTACATTCCATAAAGTTTTCCCAGTTCGCATTATTTCTGTATTTTGCTTCTATTTCCCTTCGTTTTTTAATTAAATCCAAACACTCATTATCAAACCACATTGGTCTTCTGGTTTTATTCGTCACCTTATTAATCTGTATACTGCTGTTAGCTGCACTATCAATCCAATCTAATAATTCACTATAACTAACTTCTGTTGTAGAATTATCTATCTTTTCGCATTTTTCTTCTATAACGGATTTATATTTATCCCAGTCTGCTCGTTTACAATTCCATTTTCTTACTGATGTATTTATATATTTGTCATTTTTCACATTAAGTTCAACATGGATTGGAAAATGATCAGATCCCAGTGACTCCTTTTGCACTTCCCACTTTATCTTATTTATTATTTCTGATGAACATAAAGTTATATCAACCACCGTTTTTGTATTTTTGAATACCAGAGTCGGACTTCCATTGTTCACTAAATATAAATTGTTTTCTTCAATTGATTCCAATAGTTCATTACCATATCTATCACTATATGAGCAACCCCACGCATAATGGTGAACATTAAAATCTCCCATTATGATACAAGGTTTTGGGATTTTACAGAATAATCTATTCCATTGCTCTTTTGAAATATTCGTTTTGGGAACAACATACAATGATATCAAATAAATTTTTTTCTTATTAACGTTAACTTCTGCTGCACACATTTGACAATTATTATCTTCGACTGATTCAAAATTTATTTTATATTCCCTACTATCTATATTTTTATTTATAAATAATGCCGACCCTCCTTTATTATCGTTCCTATCTTTTCTTATACATTTAAAATTTTTTAGATTATACTGCCTGTTCTTATTGAACCAGGTTTCTGATAATGCTATTATATCTAATTGTTTATTATATAACCACTCTTCTAAACTTTCTTTATTTGCATAAAACGATCTAATATTCCATTGCATTATTCTCATAATTTAATCCTTATATATAAAAATTAATAACAATAATTAATTAATTTAACATTAATTAAAAAAATAAACAAATAATACAATAGAAACTTAACTATCTTCTTATTTTTTTTTCAATATATTTTATATATATATACACAATACATATATATATATACACATACATACACACACATATGCTTAAACTCATTTTTAATTTATACCTACGTACTTACACATTAATCTTTGCTAAATAAATAATTAATCAATCCTTCAGAATAAACATTTCTAATGTTTTTTTTTCACTCCTTTACCTAAACTTTCTAAAACTAATTCTAATTTTGTTTTTATCAAATTCATATTTTCCTTTATTTACATCTATCCCATATCTCTGATCCTCTAGTTTTTTAATTATATTCATAATATCACTTCTCAATTGTATCCTCCGTGCAGTTGATATTTCTCTTATCTCATTTCTTTTATTCCTTCTGTTTGAGTTAGTACTATCATTCTCTTTTACTAAATCTACCCCTGACCGATGTTCAAAATTTTGTTGTACAATTTTCTCATATTGTTCCTATTATATGGCTTATTTATTCCATTAACACTTCCTTGTCATAATATTCTTCTTTTTCCTTCCAATTTGATAGTATTTGATACCTATTACTACTTGATGTACTTGAATTCCGTGCAGTAGTATTAATGATTTGGGGTAACTACTTTCATATGTTTTAAACTGATTGGTGTTACCAACTGCTTCAGCGTATCCATTGTTTTGCACTATCTTTCTTGTTTCGGAATATGTTATATTTCTGCATTGCCATAAATTTCTTTAATTTTTTATTTTTTAAGTAAACCTCACAGCCTTTATCATCCGCTAGATGATTTCGATAACATAGACCGCATATCACTAATTCACTTTTACATACCTCAATTTTATGTTCTTCTGCACACTTTTTACAACGTATTTACTTTTACATTGGGCCTGAACGTGGCCGTACCTCCATCAATTGTGGCACTGTATTACTTTCTGAATAAATGGTTCAAACCCTACAACTCACTGAATGTATAA
>NW_020538040.1:166163072-166233072 GCF_003426905.1 Ctenocephalides felis
TTTTGACACGCTATTAAGGAACCATGTGTTAGTCTCGTTTAAGGCCGTATAGTCAAAACGTTTGTTTATGACTTTGTCGTTATGTAATTGTAAAAACAACTCCTCAGCCAATCTTCTGTTAATACGTTCTCTTCAAAATTTAAAATTTTAGAGTTGAAAAAATCTAATTATGGTTTATTTATATGCTCAGTTAACATTGTCTTAAGTTGCTTCGGATTTTTGAGTTATTTTTATGTTGGTGAAGGCGTTTGCTCAGGTATTGGCTAGTTTCTTCGATGTAAAAAGTCATATTCTGGTGTCATTTGCCTACAGTATGTAAAAGATCCTCATGTCATATCATTTTCTGAACTTGCATTACACAAATATTAGGCTGTCAAATATCTCCCTTCCGCTTTTTTGCTCTTGGTTTATAATACAAAAATATTTGACAACCTTATATTTTCTGTTGGAAATAACTTTTACATCTCTGGACTCCAATTAAAAAGTAATTGCAGCACAACTACGGATACTATTTTCTTAAAAACAAAATACAACTGATATCGAATGTTTAGACCTTTTATATCAAATTAAACTGCTCAAACTGTGCTTTTATTTATGTGGTATCTTTCAAAATTTGGTGGACTTTTCACCCGCGGGAACACCACTCTACCCTATATGTATTTGTCAGATTCGCAGTGCAGCGAACGATTCCACTCGCAAACCTCATAATTTGAAATAATTCTTGCGTTTTATAACCCAAACAGTAAAAGTTAGAAATATTTTATTATTGTACTCACGATCAGTAATACCATTCGGCAAAAATACCACCGTAAAACGGGAAGTACACTCGGTCGCTAACGTCTTCCGAGTCTTAGCATATCGTGTGCTGTAAAATATAGTGATTTAAGAGAATGCGACTTGCAAATGCAGGATTTGACCTGGGTTGAAATCAAACCAAAAATACTAAGCGTATTCAGCAAGCGAATCAACAAACAAGTACTACATCAGCTTCGTTTCGTCCGTCCTCCTTCCGAACGATCTTACATAAATTCAACAACGATTCTGTTCGTTCGAGCGAGCTGGCGTCCGTTTTCCCAATGTACCATTACCTTTTGCTGTTTCAAGCTATTGGCACATATAATTTATCACACACACACACCCACACATAATATTTGACGACAGAAAACGTGCGTATTATATAATATACTAAAATGATCCCGAAGCAAAATAGTAAAAACCAAAATATTTTTTATTATTTTTTCATTATCAATCGGACACATAATTACATTCTATAAGTCTTTTTGATTTATATATAATATATATATATAATAATAATATATATTATTATATATATAATATATAATATATATATATCTTATATATAAAAATGGAGCTCTCAATCAAATGATTCGGTAAAACTCGAAAACGGCTAAAACCGTTTTGGCAGTCTCTGTCTTGAAAAATTCGTGCCAATCTGAGATTGGTCGGAAAGGTGAATATTATTTCAAAACGCGTAGAAACTTTACATTTTTAATTTGAAATTTTTTGTAGAAGCATAATTTAAATAAAACAATGGACGGTGGCTAATCCTTCAAATGTCAAACGTTTTAGACAGATAATGTTCAATTACGTTTGATAGGATGTCTTACGTGAATAATATTTAATAATGATTAAATTGCAGTAAGTAGTTTTGTTTGTAGTTTATTTGTACACAAGAACGTTATTAAACAGGCCTCAAGTGTTACTATAAACTCAAAATACCAACTTTGTTGAAATGTTAATATGAAATGCATATTTTGGCACATTTTTTCAAACACGGTCCTCTAAAGATCTCATTTGTATAATTATATACTCATTGGTATTTATAAAACGTTTTCTATGGTATAATATTTTTTATTTATGTTATTTTAATTCAGAACCTAAATGTGGTATCGATCAAAGGGACATTTTGTCGAATAACATTTTCCCTGTTATAATTTTACAGAATTTATCGAAGAATAGACAGTAATTTATGAAGGTCCGGGGTGAAAAAGGTCCCCTACCGATGTGTCAAAACTAGTAAAGTTAAACATCGTTTAACAATATATTTGAAAGTAGAGGGATAAAAGATATATAACCAGCTATAACCTTGATTCTTATGACTTTGCTATCGGGAGATAAAGGGTAATCTTTGAAATCGAATAATTTTTATTAAATTTGCTTTAATTCATGAATGTTACTTGAAAATTTTCAAAAAGCAGGTCATCAAAGAAGAATACTAATTTATTTTCTATCTATCTTCGCAGAAATTTAAAAATTTTGTATAAGCTCAGTAGTATTAATACAACTATACACAAAATCCAGAATCCAAAAAGAATCTGAAAAACTTGAAACGTAATCAATAAGTCAAAAGACCAAGAAAGACTTGATTGGATCATACCATGTTTTCTGTAGAAAGTGTATAAACTTCCAGTTTGATTGACAAAAATAGACAAACTAATGGGATTTATGTTTTTATAATACCTCATTGTATATAGCATTCAAACAACTCATCCTTATACACTTAAAGTATTCATATTTTGATTCTCTAGAAATTGTTTAGAATATACCTTACTTAGCAAAACAATGTTTGACGGGTTAGCTAGTATATAGATATATATACTAGCTAACCCGTCAACATTGTTTGGTATATATATATATATATATTATATATATATATATATACCGTAATTTGAGGTCTTCAGGCTGTTTCTTGTTTAGACATCAAATTGGATGTGGCTAAAATGAAATATTTTAAATAATTTTGCAGTCTGCAACCAAACTCTGCTATAATTCTTTTCAGTCCTCGGATGCAATTTGGTTTATGTATATGTATATATACATGTTATTATATAATATATATATATATATATATATATACACTGAATCCGCAACGGCAACATGCTGTTTATAATTGAAATGAATTTGTATAGAAATTAATTCGAGCACTGGTTTGCGTCGCGGTAAAGCGCATTGGAAAACAGTTGCATTAAATATCCATTACCCCGCCTGAAATATTTATGGTACATTAAACAAATACAATAATGAAGAGTCTCTGCACAGTATGGAAATTGTGTTTGATAATACTTTCTCTTATTTGTTTAAAAAGCAGACGCAGTGCGAGCTCTTTCCGCGGTCGTGGGTTGTGCAAATATTAAAACTAAATTCGAGGAATGTTTTAATTTAAATGTGCACTTGGAGAGGCAGTTATTGATTATATTATATTTTTATTGTGCTTATTACCTTGCATTTTAAAATTTTCATCTACAATATTTAGACTCCATCATTAACATTTATCGTATATAAATATAATTTTGTTCAATGCAGGGTTATTTGGTTTATTTTTGAACTGATACATTCTAGAGTTCATTCTTAACTAGAAAATCACAAAATAATGATAATAATGTATCGTTAAAAATATAAATTTATAGATCATTAGATCAAACACGACGCTAAACTTATATAAATTGCATAATACTTCATATCATTGGATGAATTGAACTCATATAAGAATTATATATTCTCATCAAATTCATTCACAATATCTAAAATTCACTTAAAATATTTTATTTCTATACGATTAATACGTGTAATATTTTTTTATTGTTAATTATTATACGATTGAAACGTATATTTTACCATTGCCATTAATTATATAATTTTATCACTTTCATTCCCGGTGACACATTTGACATGAAATGTACTTCAAATTCACATTCAGATCAGATCAAGATTTCCGATACTTCTTTTTTTGTAAAATCACTATCCTTTTCTGAATGTGAAAATAAATTCAGACATGCAAATATGTCAAGGTCGGGAATATGTTTGCTTTGCAAAATAACGTTCCCGTTTGTGAAAAAACGGGATCGAAATTGTTTGCCTGTTGATAGGCCCCTTTTTATCTAAATTTATTTTGTGATTTTTTTCTTGCTCTTCGAATTTTTAAAACATCAGTTAATAACTTGTTAGAAATATTATAGTTAAATTTATTACTGTCTTTCTAAAATCGCATATTTATACCTCTAGACAAGAATACTCTCTTAAATAACTGTATTATTGGACGTAGTTTTGAGATTTTTTTAATTTTATAAACAATTCATTAAATTATAATCTAGATGTACATGGCGTAAATGGTGATCAAACAAATAACTAGTGGTAATTCCTCTACTGTTTTCAAATATATTATTATAAATACTGTAACTTTCAATATTCTATTTTATATACAAAATATAAGAGCTTATAAATTGGACGATGATATTTATATAAGTTTTAACTTAACAAAGGGGTGTTAGAATAAAAGAGATATTCAAAAAATTATTCCTTGAAAAAATTTTTTTTTCTTTTCTCAAAAACAATCGTTTGTTAATGTAAAAGGTTTTTTGCCATTCAAATCGAATGCTTGGTTCTTTCAAAATCTGCCATTTTTTTGCTAATTTTGTTCCTTATCTTCAAAACGGCTGGACCTGTCTTTGCCAAAAACTAATCACCACTTCTCCCATCAGTAAGAATGGAATGTTTTTTGTCATTGAAATCGAATGTTTCTGCACTGTTTGCTTCGCATCTCCGAAACGACTGGACATGCTTCACCAAAAACGAATATACAGCACGTCTCCCCATCAGTAAAAATCGAATGTTTTTTTAAAAACTTCAAATCGGTTGATTCGACGAAACATTGGATCCACACAAAAGACATACACACATCCATTTTTTCTAAGATATGCCAAAATATTCAGAATCCTTCAAAACGAGAAGATATGCAAAAATTTCATTTTCGATTTTTGGACGATTACTTTAACTTACCCTACGAGAAGTTAAAAACACCAACAAAATAATTTCCTCCGAAATATCAGTTCTGAATAAGTTGCAGAAGGTCTTTGGTGAGAAGTTAATCTCAAGAGCAAGTATTTTTTTATTATTTTCAAAGTTGTTTTTGAAGCACTATAATGCACCACCGTGCACTGCGCTCGTTCTTCGTGACGATTGAGCCAAAAATCAACAAATTTAGTATCGTGTGACTCTGGCTATTTTTGAAACTTAAAAAATACTGCGTAGACAATGTGTTGACTCGATTGAATAAATAAAAACCAAACCGAAGAAGGAACTAATTGCCGATCCGGAAGACTAGTATAAAAATGTTTTGAAAATTGGAAAAAGCGTTGACACAGTTATATTGCATTCGACAAGAATTATTTTGAGGTGGATAAATTAGATGTAGAACTAATGGGGCGCATGGCATCGTGCCTTAAGGCAAATTGCTGGAACTTCCCGTACCAAACATTATTATTTTTTTAAAAAACGATTAACATTTTTGAAAAAAAATTTACTACGAAGAAATTAGATTTTTGAGAAACTATAAATTTGACAAAAATTACTTTTTTTTAAAAAAGAAATGTTTTCTTTATTTTGACATATTTTGGAAATTCTGATTTTTTTTCAAAGCAATCGTACTGCTTTAACTGCATAGAGACGACATGTCAAAGCGCGTAAGCGCCGCGTCGGCGGCTTACGGATAAACATTGGTACAGAACCCATAGGAATGTAAACAAAATTTATACTTATTATTAAAATCTCTATAAATTATCTTATAATTTGATGTGCATATGTTCAATGATCATTTTTGACCGCCAAATGGCTTTTTGTTTTACTTTTTTTATTAGATCTCCGAAACCGCTAGACCTGCTTTTATGAAAATTTGATCAATTCTTCATCTTGTCAATACAAGTAAAATGTTTATTGAATTATTCAAATCGGACGCTCCGTTCTCATTAAAACTGCGTTACCGTTTTGGGAACTTTTTGCCCCATATATTCTGAATGGCCAGACCTGTCTAGGCCAAAAACTAATCAGCACGTCTCCTCATCAATATAAATCGAATCTTTTCTGAATTATTCAAATCGGTTGATCGGTGTTCCCGAAATCGTCGACGAAAATTTGTATCTGCACATACATACACACACGCACACACACACACACACATACATCCATTTTTTCTAAGGTATGCCAAAATATTCAGAAACCTCTAAAACGTAAAAATATATAAAAATTTTCATTTTCGATTTTTTTTGAGATTACTATAACTAACCCTACGAGAAGTTAAAAATAGATTTAAAAAAATAGAAGGATTTCAAAAGTTATAAATAATGTTTTCCTCACAGTAGTAAATCCACAGAATAAGTACTCCGTGAATAAATAAAGTATAGTAAATTTATAATATATAAATCTGTCACTTACCCAAAGATGTCGCCGTTGGCCTGCTACATATTGATATGATTAATACCCCGATGTGATTAGAAATTTCGATTCTATGAATGAATATTTGAGCGTCTGTTCATCCCTAGACGGTGTCCGACCGGCACTAGTTCTCCCGCCGTGGTGTGGCTTTCCCGCGGGCGGCCGCCGTATAAATCCATTTGATATGATCGCGACCGCCACCCGTACGCGATACTGACATATCGCACGCATTCCATCTACGCATCGTAATTACTTAACCGCCAGCACTAAACCGTAATAGATTTAACTAATCCCGCACGACAAATGAAAATCGACTTTTAATTTATTGCCAATGGGAAACGGGGATACTTTTAATTAACTGCGTGTAACAGATTGTGTATTCAATATATTCATAGCTGATAATTGTAATGGAATATTTTATATTTTGTGTAGATTTTGAAAGCCATCTTACTGTATTAGGTTTTCCTTCCTGGCGATTTAACTCCAGAACGCACGAACCGATTTCGACAATTTTGCATTCGTTGGAAAGGTCTCGGGCTCCGCTTTGGGCTTTTCGTTATAGCTAAGAAAATTAATGGTGCATGGCATCGTGCTTCAATGCAAATTGCTGGAACTTCACGCACTGTAATTAAATATTCGAGTAATGACATTAGTGAGAATTATCAGAATTATGCTTGGTTAAGTCAATGAGCAATTCTTGCCACCAAGAAATATGATGTACACGCACTGAATTTCACCATTCAATCAAAAATTGCTGGCGATTTGATGACATACCAATGATTCCGACTGCTCTTCCGTTTGATTTCAAACGATTGCAATTTCCAGTTCGTCTTGCGTTTGCAATGACAATTAACAAGTCGCAAGGCCAATAGCTTAGTGTTTGCGGGATAAATTTCAGATAGATTATTTATAAAATTATTGTTTTTTACATGGGCAGTTATACGTTGCCTGTTCACGAGTTGGAAAACCACCCGCTTTGTTTGTGTTAACGTTAGACCAAAAAACAAAAAATGTGGTTTACCAAAGAGCACTTCAATGAAACGGATAATTTGCGGATTCACTTTCATTTACTCAGAGAAGTTCAACTAACAAACACATCATTTTTGTAATCGAAATTAATTTATTATACAATAGTATATAATAAACTCAAGTTTTTCCTTTTCAAATATAAAACAAACATAAAATTTCTTCATCTTTCTCACGAAACTATCTGGTGGCAAAACGGAGTTCGTCGGGTTTGCTAGTATATATATTGATGTGACGCCCGAATATTAAACTCAAATTAAACATATATATATATATATATATATATATATATATATATATATATATATTAATCCATACGTTTCAGTTTTCATCGTGACCATCATTCAGTGAAAAACTAAAAAGTTTGTTGTTTCGGAAAGAAATAAAAAAGGAACACGCTTCAATCAATTAGTAGAGAAAGGGTGGTAGGAAAAATAGTTTAGGTATTGACCTAAGTTTATGATACCAATTGGTAATTATATTATTGTTTCCGCGATAAAGCTGTAACTCAAGGAAACTGATGGAATTGTTATTTTCAATTTCGAAAGTATAATTACCAATTGGTATCATAAACCAACTTACTCAGAATTTTTTGTAAAACCTGAAACACATTTTTTTGTAAAATGTTTGACTACATCTCAATTTATTTGAGTATTAAATCGTTATAAATTAAATTATTATCTTATGTGGAAAATACCTTCTTCTAGATAAAATTTACTAACTCTAATCGTGTACATTCATTTGGGGAACTTTTATTCCATAGTTCACGGTTCTTTGATTTCGGTCGTGCCCTGCCGAGAGCTTTCTGGCATGGCGTTTTTTTACTTTAACTTTTGTAATTAATTAACGCAGATCACGTGGTATTATCTGAGCAGGAAATCGTACATAGCAAATACGTCGTAAATCTCGGAAGCCAGCCTTGCACCCTCACAAAAAAGCAATGGACATCTAAAAACACACGTTTTTGTAATTAAGTGATACGAAAGTAAATATGTATGTTTTTCCTCTAATAAAAGACTTATTTGTGTAACCAAATATACGAGTCGTGAATCCAATATAAGCTGTTTTTCATAATTAATATTATTTTTATCAAATTATTTTAGCAATTCAATTGTTATCAGTGAGAAATTTGTTGAAGAACTTGTAGGCGTTTAGTTTCCAAACATTGTATTCAAAATACTTGCTTCATTTAAATCTTTGTTATTGTACATTTAATAAACCCGTGCAGCCGGACTTATTTAATTTAAAGATAACAACCATCTAGCCATGGCCACCTCGATTATAATTAAAAGCTAAATGGAACCGAGATTTTGCTTCAAATAAATCTCCTTGTTCATAGTTGTTGGGATAACTGGGATTTTCTAAGTTTGTTCTCGAGGCTTATGAGAATATAATTCATATATTGTGACAAATGAGGTTCAAGCCCCCTTCTTGGGGATTGCAATGCTGCCAAATATTATATCTTAGCCTTGCAACTCCGTTACGAATGGGGTTACTTCAACTTTATTACTTTTATAACTGAATCTATTAAGTGATTAATAATACATCTTGAATGTATTTGTGGAACTTGACTGTACTTGCATACAGTCAATGTTCCCTAACTAATACTTCTTATTCTTACATCTTATGCCTATATAAACGTATGAGTATATGGGGGAGAGAATAGCTACCGCTTATAATTTACATAATCTGACCTTCAAGCTGGACCTGTCTTGTTGCACAACACACACACAACTAACACTAACGTATCCCAAGGCGTTCGCCTATGGGATACGTCTTAGATGGCTGTTACTTCTTAATTGCCAGGATCTCCGGAGCGTCTCTCTGATGGACCCCAAGAACCCATAGATAGTTAAGGGTAGGGATGGTGTACCCTGGGGTTGGTGACCATCAGGCGACAATAATTATCAATACGACGATAATTATGATTATCGTCACAATATGTTAAAATAATTTATGATTAACATCTCTATTGAGACTTATTCGAGTTTTGGGGTTTTATTGCTTTAATAATATGTATGTTTTTAATTCGTATTTCTGCCATCAGATTGTACATCTTTTACTTACTATTAAAAAATTCTAAAAATAAATAAATAAACAAAATAAGGAAAAAAATGAAAAACAAAATCTATAATTAACCTTTTATTACTTTCGCATTTTATTCCACTTCATATATACATAAAAAACGTTCAAAAATAAATTTACAAGAAATATTTGTACAATTGTATATGTGAAATATACTCTATTATTGAAAGTTTAAAATCGGCATTAGTTCAATACATTTTTACCTTCCCGTGTGGTAATTTATAGTAAAAAAATATTTTTTACATATCTTCACGTTTCAAAAGTTTCTGAACATTTTGACATACCTTAGAACATATTAATGTATGTGTGTGTGTGGTTGTATGTATTTATGTATATATGTGCGGATACAATTTTTTGTCGACGATTTCGAGAACACGGATCAACCGATATAAATGTTTCAAAAAACATTCGATTTTTGAATTTGAATTTGAATGGATGGTGAGACGTGCTGATTAGTTTTTCACAAAAGCGGGTGCAGCCCTTTCGAAGGTAAAGAACAAAAAGTGCAAAAAATGGTAAATCAGTTTTTGAAGGGGCGAAGGGTGTGACTTGGATGACTTAATAAGTATTAACTTCAAGAACTTTTTAGACGGCAGGTCCAGCGGTTTCGGAGATTTATAAAAAATGTTCAAAAGGAAGTGATTTGGCGGAAAAAGATTATCATTAGACATATGCATTTAGAAATATTATAAAAAATACAATATTTGTTTCCATTTTTTATTGGTTTTGTACCAAGATTTATTATGTTTAAGGTTCAATTATATAGTTCTGTATCTTTTCAATTATATAGTTCATACAAATGTTTTCGACATTTTCGAAAGTATGGTTCAATCGACTTGGATAGATTTTGAAATTTACAAAGAGTACAATTTTGTCAAAAATTATCAAAAACAAAAAAAAAATTCCTAAATAGCCGATTTTGGTCAAAACCTTCGAAATTCTCAAAAAAAAAAAATCAAAAAATTTTAAACCATTTAAGTTGCAGTAATTTTCCTTAAAGCAGTTATTGATAATAATTAAAAAATCTTACAATACATATATTCGCTACTGCACGGCACGCTGTTCTGTACATCAGCGAGGTTCTGTTAATCATTAATTTGATATCCACACATAATTGATATTTTTATAGGCATGATTATCTACTCATTGTAGTATTATTGACAACCATCTCAAAACGTTTGCTAGCAATATTAAATATTTTACGCTTCAACTTGTACAGAATTAAAACAATTGTCTCTAATATAACAAAATACACAACATTCTTGTCTTTCGAATCCAATGTTGAATGTATTACTTCCACCGTAGCTTTGATATCTCGTCGGGGTGTATGTAATTATTGCAGCTTCATATAGTTTAAAACATAGAACCCTCACGTAGTCATAATTTTTTTTCCAACTCTTTAATTCAAAGTAGAAACTTCTCTCGGAATCCAGCTAGTCCTTCGACGCCATATCCTGAACCGCGCAAATATTGAACGTCCGCGGTAGTTCCGTAGAACTTTGCTCGCATTTGAACATGTGTGCGGTTTCCTATTTGTCCGCGCGATATCAAGGCGACACAACACCGCAGCAGTACGGCTGCTTCAACAATTGCGCCGGATGGAATAATCTTTAAACTTTTACCTGAGAGGGAGTTCTGGAAAATCTATTTCATGTTTTGATGTGAACATTATACTCTAAAGTTTAGATATTATACGATTTCACTTCAGAAATTGTATGATTTTAAATCGATGAGCGTTTTGTGGATTTCTTGTCGATTTTATATCACTTTTGCAATTTTATATAAACTAGCAATAGTAATAATATCTGGAAATTGCTTTTCAAATGTGTTAATCGACACAGATAAAAAATCTTAAAGAAATGAATGGGGAAGCTTGGAGCTGGTTATAATTTTTTTTTTAACTTTCTGTAGGGTAAGTTACAGTAGTCGCAAAAAAATCAAAAAAGAAAATTTGTATATATCTCTACGTTTCATAGGATTTTGAACATTTTGACATACCTTAGAAAAAATTGATGTATGTGTGTGCGTGTGCATTTATGTGCGGATACAATTTTTTTGTCGACAATTTCGGGAACACGGTTCAACCAATTTGAATGATTCAAAAACATTCGATTACTATTGATAAGGAGACGTGCTGATTAGATTTTGCAAAAGCAAGTCTAGCTGTTTCGAAGATATGAGGCAAAAAGAGCCAAAAATGGTAATTCAGTTTTTGAGAGAACGGAGCGTCCAATTTGAATAATTCAGAAAACATTTTATTTGTATTGACAAAGTAAAGTATCGTACAAATTGTTGCAAATGTAGGTCTAGCGGTGTCAGAGATTAAGTGTAAAAATTAAAAAAAAATGCGATTTGGCGGTCAAAAATGATCATTAGACATATGCACATCAAAATATCATATATTTTATAGAGTTTTTAATAATAAGTATGATTTTTTTTTCATTTCTATGGGTTTCGTACTAATGTATATATATTAGTTTGCTATGTGGCACTTACGCGCTTTGATATTTTTTCTCTAAAACAACTACGCAGCACGATTGCTTTAGAAAAAAATTCAAAATTTTGAAAAAAGCTCATTTTTTTCATAGCAGGGCTTTTAAAAATTTTAATTTTTTGTACGGAAAGTTTAAGCAATTTGCCTTAAAGCACAATGCGATGCACCACTAGTTTGAGTTATTTTTGTGCTGATGAAGGCATTTACTCAGATTTTGACTAATTTCTCCGATATAAAAAAGTTCGCAGTTTAATCAATTTATCTGATACACTTCATAAGATTATCTGATACAATATCATAAAGGGTCGGAATTAAACTTTAATTCAATTTATGTGAAAATAGAGCTAAGGGTTGTATTTAACCGTTTGAACCTAGAGTTATATGCTGGTGTTACTTGTCTTTCACTTATAAAAGATTTTGTTGGTGTGTAATTGCAATACAACCTTTAGCTCTGTATTTTCATGATGAAAGGCCCGATCTCTAAACTCAAATAAAATATTATATATCAACATCAAATTCAATATATATATATATATTGATTTATATACATATGTATATATATATATATATATATATGTGTGTGTGTGTGTGTATACGTGTTCGTAATTTTCAGTAATTATCATTTTACAGTCTGTGTTATTTTCACGAAGTCCTCCATCGTTTCGTCTAACAGCCGTCATTATATATCACCTAACGCGACGAGTAATCTGTCTAAAAATTGTCTTTTTCTCAAACAATTCTTTATATAATGTTAATTTGATACAAGCACATTCGTTTTTTTTATAAAATATGAGGCGACTCATCACTCGAGGATTTACATAATACGCTAAGAAAAAAACGAAATTCATTTCTTATGTCTGCCAGATATAAATCTTTACATACAATATCTGTGGATGTGTTGAATGAAATGCACACATGTGTACGTCTTTAATACTGTATGTATATCATATTATATTATTAACGTGGTTCCTTCGTTGAATTGCATCTTTTGTATACAGAGTGTTTCTTTTATTATCTACTTATGTTTCTGTAGTCTCATTCGCCGGCCTCGTGTAATATCATTTCCTATGTAATGGTGTAGGAGCAGACAAATGATACATTGCCGAAATTACGAAACAAAATTAGATATGAGGGAAACAAAAGTTAATTTAAGAACGTAGTTCATCATCTGTATACGAGTATACTGTTGTGCGTATATCTCTTTACAAGCGCGTACCGTTTGTTGGTCTCTTCGCGTACTAACAGGAACTACGTGAGTTCGGTGTATAAATATTCATTGAAGACAATTGGCTTGAACCTTTCTACAGGGTGACCCTCAATTTTTTTCTCTCTGAAAATCGTGGGGCATGGCTTCGTGCCCTAAGGAATATTTCTGGAACTTTCCGTACAGTATCCTGAAATTTTTAAGTTTCAAAATTTTATGAACATCGATTATCTGGTATTGCTGTGATCTGGAGCAAAAAATTTCAACACAACCACCAACTCAAATGTAAAAAAAAATTTGGTCTACCTTGTTAATGTGGAGAATGTAAAAATATAGTTTAAGTTCGTTACTTTGTAGGGTAATTGCATTTATTCAGATTTAGATGCAACGATGTCGTGCTGTAGTTGTAATGAAAAAATAAAAATTGTGTTAATATATAATTTTATATGATAAATCTTAAAAAATAAATTTTATTTAAATTTCTTCAATAATATGAAGAACTGGCATGATTATCATGATAAAGTAATAATTCCGCAAGCTATTTGTCAAGTTTAAGTGGAACTACTTAAATTACAACATCAAAAACCAACTCTGAATGAATTTCTGCAGAACTTGAAAACACTTATCAACAAATATCATAAACAGCAATAAATCCACTTAATAAATAAAATAGTAAGAGGTTAAATTCGAAGTCAGCTAAAATGATAAAAAATGCTTGCCTTATACACGTTTATAATTTATCTGACTCGATATAGAATCAATAATAACTAAATTAGAAAAAATATTTTTATTTTGTTATGAATTTTTTTCGCGTAGCTGTTTTAGCTACAAAATATTGAAGCGCATAAGCGCGGCGTTGCAGTTTTTTAGGTATTAAACTTTATTAATTTTAATACGAAACCCAAAGAAATGTACACAAAATTTGTACTTATTATTAAAATCTCTAAAATATCTGATAGTTGATGTGTATATATCTAATGATGATTTTTGACCGACAAAATTAAACTTTTTTATTGGATCTTTGAAACCGCCGTATCACTTACCTTCCAAAAAATTTATCTATTTTTCATTCATTCATTTTGCATGTGCATATGTCTAATGATTATTTTTGTACGCCAAATGGCATTTTCTTGAAACTCTTTTCTTCTTCTAGTTCTGCATCCCTAAAAATTCAACCATTTTTTCACTTCATCAATACAAGTCTAATAATTCAAGTTTTTGAATCATTCAAATCGGACGCTCCGTTGTCCCAAAAATTGAAATGGTATTTTTTGCACTTTTTTCCCGCATCATCAAAACAACTGTACCTCTGCTCAAAAATAATCAGCACGTTTTCTTATCAATACGAATTGAATGGATTCCGAATTATTCTGATCGGTTGATCCGTGTTCCCGAAATATTCGGTAAAAATTAGTACACGCGCGCGCGCACACACATACACATACATCCATTTTTTAAAGTAAACCAAAATGTTTAGAAACCTTTGAAACATAAATTTATAATAAACTTATCATTTTCGTTTTTTTGTAACATAAAATATGCTTAAAAAGCATCAATAAGCTTTATTATTACCTATAATTAACACCTGCAAAACTAAGAAATGCAATTTAAATCAACAATCCAAACAACCTATATTTCTCAGAACATGCAATTTGTTCTCGGTTCAATACTTGCAAACGTACAAAAATAAACTAGGAATTTCGGTATTCAGCAATTCGTAGCGCTACATGACAAGTCGTCGAGAAGTTGTCAAAGAAACTTGTATGTAACTTATGTGGAATGAAACTTGAAATGTGTAATTCACGCGTAAACTACTTGGCTGTGTGTATATTATATTAATAGTAGGCATGGTACCGCCATTAGAAAACTTTACTTGTCATCAACGACAGCGATAGGGACACGCTTTGCCGCCGAGACGACACCGTAATCTGTTACGGCGGCGCTAATGAGATTAAACTTCTATCTAATATGACTTACACCTTACACATTTATCAACGTAGTATCATTCGAATCGATAATCACCAGAAAACATGTCGAAATATTGGAGGAAATTAGGAAAAAAATTATGGTAATAATAATGTCGAAGATGATGCACAGGGGTAAGGACCGTAAGTCGTACTCCATGAGAAAACAATGATATAATATATTCTTGAATCTATATTTAGCTGGTACTGATTTTGTAAGGCATAATCCTTTTTGCTGCGAGTGTCGTCCATGGACGACATCTACTAGACTACCTGTGTATGAATAATACTTATAATTACAAATTTATATTGTTGTTATTAAGAAAGTTGTATTTGTTTGTAAATTCAAGAACCTAAGTTATTGCAGGCACTTGGTTGCAATATCCGATAGCTAATAAATAAAATGTTTTTAATAAACTGGGAATAAAAATAATGTCACAGTGATTAATAGCTAATGATGCAAAGCCAAATTGCGGAAATGTCCCGTACCGCAATTTAATGAACATTTTTGAAAATTTTGAAAACCGAAAAATTTTAATACTTAAAAAATTGCCTGTTTTGAAAATTATCAATTTTTTTTTTGAGAAGAATGTAATTTTTTGATTATTTGGAAATGCTTGAAAACTGATTTTTCTGAAAACCAATTTTTGTCAAAAAAATATACAATACGTATCCTTATCGATAGAAACCGAATGTTTGTTTGCATGGTATTTTTTGAATTGTTCAAATCGGTTAATCCGCATTCACGAAGTCGTCGACGCAAATTTGTATCCGCACACACACAATCAATTTTTTTCTAAGGTATGACAAAGTATTCAGAAACCTCTGAAACGTAAAGATACACAAAAATGTTCATTTTCGGTTTTTGGATGATTACTATAACTTACACTGCGTCAAGTTAAATTATAATTTATTAAATTTAGAAATATAAACTGTAACTAAGCTTAGTGTTCATTAATATAAATATTGAATCTGTATCTGTTGTGTTGAGCTTTGAACGAGAAATCCAATAAAACGCAGAATCCAACACAAGCAGAAAGTTTTTTGAATCATTCAAATCGGATGCTTAGTTCTCTCAAAAACTGCCATTTTTTGTACATTTAGATCTGTATCTCCGAAATAGCTGGCCCTGCTTTTGCCAAAACCTATTCAGCACATCTCCCTATCTATGGGAATCGAATGTTTTTGAACCATTCAAATCAGTTGATCTGTGCGTCCAAAAACGTGGAGGAAAAAACGCGGACATACAAAACACACACTCACACATCCATTTTTTGTGAGGTATGTCAAAATGTTCAGAAACCTTCAAAACGTGAAGAAATGCAAAAAATTTCATTTTTGATTTTCGGACCATTACTATAACTTAACCTACGGGAAGTTCAGTCTAATCTCATTGAATTGTTTGATTTGCATTATATAAGATCCATCATTTACTTGATTATACAAGGACAGTGAATTAATTATATCTTTGCAAAATTTAAAGAATGCATAGAGATATCAATCTGTGCAATATCATTCCGAATTCTTCTGGTGCATTTGTAAAAGCTACGCCGTAACCGAAATTGTTCTAATATAGTACAATATGCTGAGAATATAACATGAAAAATATATTTGAAAAGGATTGAGCTGATATCGCACAATCTGTATGGCAAAGTATTTCATTCGAATGTGAATTTTCTCTTACCAATTGATTCTGCACGATAATGTGTTTCGTGGAGCTTTGAAACACATGAATGTATGCGGGTGGATTTCCAGCAGCCTTCCTTTGCTTTGCTCGCCTGTAATTGCAGATTGTAGTCGCGTTCTTTAATCTTTTTAATAAGCATGCACCTTTGCTAACATGACAGTTACCTGAAAAAAAAAATAGATTCAGCTGGAAAATAGGTAACAAAGTGATAAACAAATTCTTTTTCCCAACGCGAGGTGTAATTACATTTTTATTTATTGCTTTGTTTAGTTACAATCCATGACTTGACAAGGATAGTGGAAAAATTGTTAACAAAGTTATTGATTGTTTATGTAGTTTTATGGTATTATTGTTAATGGTATATAGGATTACTTCCAGCTGAGATAAATTTTTGTTACAAATTGAATTTGAATACTTGATCAAAGTCTACTATTGTTTTACTAAATTATATTTGATACTTGGAAGTTAATGTTGAATCTGGGTAGAGCAAAGCTCAAAGGTTTGTGAGTAAAAAACTCCTCCACCATTATCTTAAAAATAACTAAAGTGTGATTTTTTTTAATTATACTAATTTAAAGTAAAGGTAAAATTATGTATAATCAGTCAATGCCTTAAATAGGGCAACATCGCAATGGGGAGTCAAACTCCATTGTCAAACTTTTACCAATTTTTTTTTCATTGTTAGACTTTTGATTTTGAGCACGCTTGTTTAGTTTACAATACCTGAAAATAATCTTTTAAGTTTGTCTTTTTAATTGTTTTGTAAGATATATTTATATAACCCAAAAATAAAGTATATTCTAATATTGTCTAGAGTATAGTCCTTACCTCTAAAGTTTATATGCGGTTGGTGTAAAAAGGACTACCTTATCTAAACTTTTACACTAGCAAGGTGTAAGCAATACAAAAATAGTAATTAAAAATTTAGATAAGTTTAAAAAAACATAGTTTCATAAGAAATAAATTAAATTAATAGTTATTCCAAATTTGATGATGGATTCTTCTGATAAAGTTTCATACGAAGGTTATGTATCCAGTGTGATATTTATAAAATCCCATAAAATATGTGTATCAAACAATAGTTGCACTTTATTTATATTAATTGTTTTTCAAGAAATAATGAGTCTGATTACAATAAATTAAACATAAATTACTGCCAAAGCAAGACCTATAATGTATTTTGTTGTAAAAGTTGATAAAATTATTTATTTTGTTTAAATTTTTTGTTGTCATCCAAGTAATTAGACAGCATCGCATTGATTGAATAACGTAGATATTTAATCTTTATAATTAAAAATAAAATGGTGCGTTTTTCATGCCCAATACATCTTGCTTATGGGACCAAGTGACAAATTTTTGAAAAATAGCAACAAAAAAACAGATATTTCTACATTGATGAATTAGTTTGGAAGTTTTACTGAACGTAGACAGTTTTTTGTTTGATATGTGTTATTAGCTGTGATACAGGTGCCGATTTTTTCGTCAAATGGACCAATGTTACATAGAGGCTACGTTAGGTAGCGGTTTTCATATAAAATAATACTAAACACTATCAAAATGTGGTTGCTGTGCAGTCAAATCTTTTAGATAGAAAACCTAACCTAGGAAACGCACAAATGTAAAAAAGCAATGTTTTCATAACTGCATCTCTGTGATGTGGTATAATAATATATGAGAAAAGTTACATTTTATTTGTGGAACGCCTGATAGCACAGCAAATACATGGAATTTTGACAGTATTTAGTACCATTTTGTATGAGAACCAATAAATTAGCATAGCTCCAACGTAATATTGATCATAGGCCTCATAGTTGATTTTGTTTTCACAATATAACTGCTCAAAGTCAACGGTCATTCGACCTTCGTGCCACAATCTAGTCTATGGGACAGATTCTGCCGCATAACAGAAAAATGTTATGGCAAGACCATGTTATGAAGAACTTTCCACACTCAATATCGACAAAAGCCATGTGGTTGCTGTACAATCAGGTGTATTTCTACAGTTGTCAGGTAGAAAACCTAATCTAGAAACCAAACAATTGTAAAAAAAAACGATCTTAGATAACAAGGTCTTTCTGACACAGCTTCATAACATACGAGCGACGTTGCAGTTTATGTACAAAACGCTTGAATGCACAGCAAATACATAACATTTTGACAGTAATCAGTATGATTCAGTACCATAATATATGAAAGTTGGAGCGTAACATGGCCTTGCCATAACATTTTTCTGTTATGCGGCATTTCATATTTTTTGTGTTATTTTTTTTTGTTATAAATGAAAATAAAAATACGCGTTGTTACAATTTTCTGTATAATAGATCAAAAAGATTGTTTTATATGCAGGCGTGCACACACATTTCTTGTCATGTCAATGGGATTCCAGGGGGCCAGTGTATATAAAGTATAACATAATCCATGATCTTTAGTCCGTACAGCTCTCATACAAGAAACGTCAACTGCCCTCGCCTGCCTGTTCCCAAAGCATACCGGCAGCGAACATTCTTGTGTAGGCCACAAAGCTAACAAGAGCCCCACGACTGGGGGGAGGCCGTAAACATCAGACGAAGGTGACTCCACGTGCTATCATTTTTTATTGTGGGAAAAAATATTTAGATGGCTTTGTCACGGTTTATGTTTGCAAAAGGTCTCGGTTTGAGGTCCGTACTGAGCGGGAGAAATGAAATACTTATTTCGTCGTCTGCTTAGAAGGTATACACTATATACTTCGTCATTATACGAGTTTGACTATTTTTATATTGTTTGTTATACGGGTGATATGGTGTAATCGAAATGATTGTAGGATAAATGTCAAGTTAGACCATTTCCATGTTCAACCTGAGCTTCATTGTGTATTTTTTGTGGTTAGATATGGGCTTCTAGTCAGTAGTTCCATATTCGATACCTCCATCGAACAGCACGTTTTCCAGCAATAGTGACATCAATATTCACATGAAAATATAGACGCAAGTATCTTTTTAAGTTTAAGTAGCGCTTTCCTACATTCATTAAATTATAATTTATCAGTATAAAGTATTATAAATTCAGCTAAAATATCAAATAAAGACCGGTCAACCAAATTGTTTTCTGAATAAATGTATGTAGTTTAGAAATTTTATTAGTACAGCTCATATCACTCTTAAGTTGTAGTTGCTGTTTGAAATAAATTATTACTTTACTGGCAATGTAATAAAAATGACACATTGGTCAAGTTAGTTTTTTTTCATGCCTATGTTTAATCTGTTCATGATGTAGAATTTTATTTTAAAAGATACAATTGAAGTTAAAATCTATGAATTAAAAACCTACATAACATTACGTCAAATGTAAACAAGCCATTGGCCTTACATTAACTTTTTATTAAGTTTGAGAAATGATTATAGTTTTTTAACATTGTTCCTATTATTTGTTTCTCTATCAATATCGTATTAAAATATATTGTTCTTATTTCAAGTATAAAAAGTCAACAAATTAGTAGCTAGTGGTATGAGCTTTCTAGGTTTCAGCATACGTGCCTCAAACAGCCTGATGTCAAGCAGTAGCAACATCTAGAAAATATAGATAACAATATGTTTTTAAGTGAAAATAGCTTTTACCCCACAGAAATTATAATAATGAATTTTATCACACAGATTCATAAAGACACTTAATCTACGAGGCAGCTCAAGCTTTTAATTTATAAAAATATAAAACATCAAGCTTTTTTCTTTGTCTTGTTGCAAGATTAATTTTTGTTTGGTATATTTTTAGTAACATTCTGATAATATCTAAAAAATGAAATATTTTATGTATCTTCACGTTTTAAACGTTTCTGAACATTTTGGCATGTCTTAAAAAAAAATTGGATATGTATATATGTATGCATGTGCGGATAAAATTTTTCGTCGACAATTTCGAGAACACTGATCAATCGATTTGAATGATTCAAAAACATTTGATTCCTATAGATAAGGAGACGTGTGTTTTTGTCAAAGGCAGGTCTAGCCGTTTCGAAGATACGAGGCAAAAAGTGACAAAAATGGTTTTTCAGTCTTTGAGAGAAGGTCCGATTTGAATAATTCAAAAAAACATTTTACTTGTATTGACAAAATGAAAAACTGGTAAAATTTTTGGGAAGGCAGATCCAGCGTTTGCGGAGATCGAATTAAAAAAAGTAAAAAATAGCGGTGAAAAATGATCATTGGACATATGTACATGGTATTATCAGATATTTTATAATTTTATATTTTTCAAATAAATCTGTATTCAAAAATTTCCAAATTCTCAAAAATCTGTTTTCTCAGAAATTTTGAAAAAATTTTAAAGTTTTTTGAAAAAAAAAAAAAGTTTTTGGTACGGGAAGTTTCAGCAATTTGCCTTGTGGCACGATGCCCTGTATTACTAGTTATTTTATTAACATAATTAAAATTCTGCTTTACAATTAATGTTTCATACTGTTGCTATAATTTAATATCCTACTTCTAATACCATCTTGACATGCAACTGAATTCTCTATGTAGTACTATTGCGTATGCAAATTCGGAGCATGTCGTTGTTTACTGGACCAGAGAGAGGCGTTACGTATTTGATGTTCATGAAGAACTCCAGCACTGATTTCCGTCACTTTGCAATATATAGCTGATTATATTATTGTCGCTTTATTGCTTTTGTTTACAATGGATTCAAAATGAAATATACCTCTTCGAATTTGATAGAGGTCTCTCTCGTTTCCTCCAATAATTAAGTGCACTTTATGCGGGCTGTAATAGTTTATTATCGCAATCAGTTCAATTCCAATTAACTTGCCCGGCGCCGTTTGAATATTCGCTTAGTTCCGTCACACAATTAGACAAACTACCGTCGATTATTTACAATAAGTGCGCATTTAAAAGTACTACTACTCGACCATAATAACGTCGCCTTAATGAAATGGAAAATCGTAAGTTGGAACGAGACAGTTGTAAATGAGGAGAGGGACTTCATTATGTGACCCGTTATGGAAATAATAATAAATTAAAACTAAAATATTTTGGTTATCTGTAAATTGTAATTCTACTATATATTATAAATTGATGTTACAATCAACTACGATACAACTTAGTAATATACTACAACCCTAGTGATATTAAAAATGAATATATTCAGTACCCTAACAAGCATCGATATTCTCCAACCCTCATTTCCAAGGAAAGTTTTGTAAATACTTTTGCGTTTAGTCGTAGAAAATACTTTGCGAACGTCGACTGCATTTAACGCATCACTCCAAGGCAATCATTTGAAGAAAATCGTAAGAGAGCGCTGAGAGCAACTCTTTGCGAATAGTACGCTTATCGCTAAACAGACTTGTCGTTATTTTGCAAGGAATCTTTGTTTAGGATCGCGATTGTGCGACGTCGTAATGCCCCGAGTTTCTTAAGAAACCGGCGAGATGGAATGCACTCTGGGGGACGGGCTGCATCTTTCGACGTCAGAAATAGAGAGCTCTGGCATTCGGTAATAGTAGTAGTCCCTTCTCGCCTGTCGTCAAATAACAGAATTTTAAACTATAGGCGGGTTTAAGGAGAACTTGTGGTAATTATATATACATACACATACACACACATATACATGTACATATATATACACACACATATATATATAATATATATATATATATATATATATATATATATATATATTTTGGAGCCCATCCAGCGACGGTGCCAACAATATGCAGGTTCTTCCTGCTGCTAAGCATCAAGCTGGTACCAAACTGTGGAGGCGAATCAGTGAAACAGACGAAGACTTTTGATGTTTATGGTTATGTCATGATTCTTTTACACTTTGCATATAATTTGAATAACTGAAATTAAATATAACTCCATTGATTACTAAATACTCCTGACTCGTATTGACTGAACATTATGATAACTTATCACTTTATGACGACTGAACTTTATTGATGTGAACTTATTGAAATGAATAAACTAAGAGTGGACAACAATTTCATCATTTTGTAGCTTTTATATTCCTTCTCGGAATGACGTAATCCTTTCCAGAATGCCTGTTGCAACTTGTTTAAATTCGTTATATGTGAGTCAGAAACTACGCTTTACTTAGTCGTTAAGGCGCAGTTTCAAAAGAAATTTTATCAACGCTTGCAAGGTTACTGCAAGCTTTCAATGTATTGTAGCTATGAGTAACACTACTGCGTTGTTCGTATTCTGACCCTTATATAGTAATTTATAATATTATATTATTTATAATTATTACAAATGGGTGAATACTACTACAATATATATATATATATATATATATATATATATATATATATATATTATGTGTTTTATGTATTACGTGCACATAAGCTTTAAAATATTATAACGAAACGTCTATTATTATGTTTATAAATATATAGATCACGTTAGTTGAAATGACGCTCCGGAATCGCTCCATTTATTTGATAAACGCAAACTATGCAGTCAGTGAATACTTATATATTACGATAGCAATGACATGAATCTGGAAGCGTAAATCGTAGTTCATGTGTACATTGTACGGCGAGCTGTTATGGAAACTCATAAAGCTCCATTGCTCCATAGATAATCGATGCTTTTATTGCCATTCAATATTCATTTGAGCAGCAACTTTACATTATATTTTACCGCTTCATTTATACGAACGGCCGAAAAATTTAGTACAATGACGTATTAAAAATACAGGGTCGGCGGAAGCGAACCAATTGATGCATACTTATATTTGATTTAATTATAAGGATTTTGCTAATTATAAAATTAAACAAATTGTAGCATTGCTCTAATAAGCAATTGAGTATGGAAAGGAATATATTACAAATCTTCATGTACATTTTTAATGATGATTCTGATATAACATATGTTGTACATTTATTTATTAATATTGCACAAAAATCAAGATCATTTTTATATAACAGGCAATGTTCAAATCCATATATAACCTATAATGTTATCCATATATAACCTCTAATTAAATACATTTTTGTAAAAAAATAACAATCATGCTGATATACCAAGTAATGATGTGAACTTAAATAGTAATTTTTCAAAAAATAAAATATTTTGATACATAAATCGATACATACATATTTTCATAGATTTTCCACAAAAACGGGTCGCATATATATATATATATATATATATATATATATATATATATATTAATTTTCCACGCAAACAACTGTCATTCAATATTTACTAAGTATGCTTTTAAAACGCAATTCGAAATAAAAATAAAATATGCGTTAAAAGTACATTTATCTTGGATTAAAATAATAAACAATATATGCTAACGCATGAGCAACTAGTTTTACGAATATTATTAAATAATCCAGACGAGCTGTTTTTGCTAAAATGCATAAATTTTCTATAGGTTCTACAGCTTTAAAACTATTTCATCAGTATGCAATCTGTACGAAACTAGAAAATATAAAATATTTTCTGACATAATAATGCTTTAGAGTTTAGTCCACATTTATATGTGTAGTTGAATATACAATATATTCTCGGAAATGTTTGAAGAAAATCTTTTATACCAATACGGATTATTATTATCGGTCAAGGATATATTTTGTCTAGACATTCAAATTAAAACAGTAATAAAATCTGAAATTCATTCAGAAAACATATTTATGTTTGAAAATTGTCTTATGAACCACGAAGTTTTGGAATGTAGTCAAAGATCATGATTTATGAGTTTGTATGATATACATCTAATACTCTTGGAATGAATGACTCTATACGATAATAATAATATTAGCTTCTCCCTTGAATATTATAGTATTATGCCCGCTAGATTTTATTTCAGTTTTTCAAAAATTTACTTACCTAATTGTCACTAATAAATAGTTAATAAACAATTTCAAACTGCTGAATTTCATAGAACAATTAAAAACTTTGGCGTAAGTCACCGCACGAATATGTAAAAAAAATAGAAAAGTGTCATGAATAACAAAAAATTAATCGATTGTTTGAACTATTAGTCTTAAAATTTGGTATATTTCTAATAATATATCTTGTAATACTTGAAAATTATACAAGAGAATAAGTATTAATTTTTTCGCAATTATTTTTCATTTAGATACATTCTATAAATCTTTTCAGATAAAGTAAATATTTTTGCAAAGTATTGAAACTTAAAAATATATCTGAAAATTTTCAAGCTAAACTTTACAAATATTTGAAACATTTTATATATATATATATATATATATATATTTCTGAAATAATTAATTTTAGATATTGCGCATATGTGAGTTCAATTAACCAGTAACTATGCATTGTTATAAATAGTGTATTTATCTACAACAAGTCATTTCGTTTGAACACACAAATGCATAGCTTAACACAGTTCAGTGATTTTCGTCCCAGTGAAATTCCATTTAATTAAAAAATGCTACTCATCCATTATAAATATTTGAACATTTTCCGATTCGCGTTCAAACGAAGTGTCTACACGCGCTCATACGATTTGTTTCATGACTCCAAACCTCGTACATCGCAAACCAAAACTTTTTCAAATATTCGATTCTGCTCAACGTTTTGTCGAGTAAATATATAATCAAACAAATCAAATATGCGGATTCGTATGCTTACACGGTATTACGAACATATCTGGTTCAGTTGAAGTCAGTGTTCTGTGTCATGCTCGAATTCCACTTCTTAGAAACAGTTTCATATCAACAATGTTGTAAATTTGATACCGTGGAAATGGTATTGTACCTCGTTGTATTTTATGCATGTCGAATTACGAAGTTTTATTCAGAAAATCAGTGGGTATAGAATTTTTACAGTACAAATATTAATCAATAACTTCATTGTACCAATTACCTCAAGTATACAATTTTGATACTACTCGTAGAAACTGTAACACTTCTGACAACTTTAACCCTGTCTTGTATTATTATATGAGTACTTTGTTTGCAACAATAATTCCATGAGGATTTATACAGAATTGTAGCTTAATTTTAATTGCTCTGTTTGTTGAACAAGTGTTATTAATACATATAAGTGTTTCAGAATTATTATAACCTAATGAACAGATTTTAGACAAATTTGTAATATGGGTAACTGTTTGAACGTACTTAATGTAGTTCTACGGATTACTAATATTTGTAATTACTAATATTTATAATATTATAGGTTTAATAGTAAGTCTTGTACATGATTTCTTTCTTGGCATTCGTTTATGTTTATATAATATCTAGTTAGCAATAATAAATAACTTATAACTAAATACTTCAGACAATATTTTAGAAAAATCTTATTAACTTACCAAATGAGAAGTTTATGATTTTGCCAGAAAATCTGATTTGATAATTTTATACGTCTACGTGTCGCGTATATGTGTGCTTGTAGAGGTATATGTGACTCAAAATTTGATCTTTTGTCGACGTTCTCACAAAAACGGCTCAAACGAATTTCAAACATTTGAAATTGTTCAGATGAAACTTGAAGTCTCGTGCATTAGATTAGCCAAACTATGGCACTAGACAATTTTTTTTAAATTGGCCTAAAAGTTTACGTTTAAAATTTTTGTCCACGTTCTTACAAAAAATCTTGAAAAATTTGAAAATCGTGTCAAAAATATCAGTTGGAACTCGTGCTTGGTTAGTGTTTGGTAAAGATTGTTTGGATTGTTTTTTCATAATTATTATTATTTTTTTTTGATTTTTTTTGTAAAACTTCATGATAAAGTTTGTGGTCTTAAAGATCATCCTAAAATATTATGTAATTAGAAACTTTATTTATAAAAAATCATTCAAATTTGGATAAATAATCAGAATTTTATAAGTTGCTGAATCTCAATTCCTATTGAGTAACACGTGCGCGAATGCACTCATTTTCATTGTGAATTGTGAAATTTTTTTGCATTATATTTTATATGATCTTACGTTTTTGAAATTTTTATACCTCTTAATGCTTAAATGATTCTTTAGATATTTTCATATTATCTTCTAAACTAGAAGCGTAATATTTTACGTGGATCCTATAGCATTCAACACATATAACGAGTAAAATATAATAATCTGACTACCTTTATAAACGGCGTTTAATCAAATTTCAGATATCACAACTAATTTAAAAACAAAATGACTGTCAATTTTTGTGTCTTGCTGAAACTTACTGTCCGCGAACGTGTTAACTTTGTTAATTTGGAGAGCTTTTGCCTTCAGGTGAAATAGCACTAACACCTATTTATGCATAATAACCGATTTCTCTTCACATTCTTGAAGTAACAGTTTCATTCTTTGAATAGTTGTAGTACAGTCTTGCATATACAAATAATTTCCAATTTAATAACCTCTAAAACATATAGTAACCATGAATAATACAAATTACTTCAATAAACTTACGTTTCTTACACGGAACATATTTTTTATTTGCTTTATTATTTGCGCTATAATTATTTATGAGGAAAGGGATAAAATATTTTTCCGATCCAAACATTTTTTTTATTAACTCAAGATTTGTACTAATATTTAACCTTAAAATGTAATAACATGAAACACTAAAAATGAACAATATGCTTCACGCTTTCGGTGACGTACGCACGTATAAAGTCACGCATACAAAGAAGCCTCGCACAAATACGACGACCAATCAGAATCAACCCGCATAGAAATGGTATCATCGAGAGCGAATGACAAATCGTTGGCTCTCGACCTTGCCGTAACCCATTTCTGTTGCATTTGTACGGATTTACACCCTAGTCGCGCCTAAAAAAGTTTTACTTGAAAAAACTTGAATTATTTCATAAATAAAAGAAGTGATACTTGTCAGGTCTGTCAGACTGACTGGGCATGTTTCGTCACGGTGTTGCTCGCTGCAACATTAGTATATCTACTGATTTATCACTAAATCCACAAATCGTCGATGATTTATGTACGATTTGTCACGAGATCAAGGACAGATCTTGTCAGCGAGCGATCTACTTTGCCTGGCAGCGGCAAAGAGCGACAGGGAGGGCGATGCAGCCGGGAGATCGCTTGCATGCCTCCAATTTACCATGCGAATTCGGCAAATACGAGCGCATTGTTTGCCTTCGCGACATATTCAAAGTAACACAGCGGTGTGCATCGCAATCATACCGCAAGCAAACACGTATTCAGGAGAAAACCCTCGCATGGAGAGGAGTGCAGGGCGTAGGGCGTGTAGAGCAAGCTGGGCAGCCTTCTGCTCCGAGATAGACGACAGCTAGTGCAACCAGACAATGTTGCGGTGTGCATCACAATGCGACCGAACTACTGCTATATGCGCAACTACTTTCAACTTCGATCAGACCGAACAGGGATTTTCTACATTGGTCTCAAATTCATTAACGTTAATCAATACGATCAATCATGGACACTCACTACCTGGATTGATATTTTACTACCAGAAGTTGATAAAAATTATAATTAATAGCTTTTTTATTCTGGGCAAGTGCATTAATGTCGGAGCAAAACGATCCAGACAACATTGTTATATCAAATATGTCATAGAAACACATTTGTATTTATTATTTGCACAGAAAAGTACAAAGAAAAAATTCTAACTATTTTAGGAAGTATATTAATTTTTTTGCTAAAATATATTTGATTCAATAATATTATTTATTTACATAGAATAACATAAAATAATGAAGGATAGTAGAAAAAAATAAAAAGGTTAACTTGAGCAGATGGAGATTATTTGATTAGGTGAAGTGTTATAAATATCTATTTTATTATCAAGTTAAAGTTAGAGGACATCAGTAGAATAGGCGAATTCAAGAGAAAATTAGATCTAGGAGTAGGATAATTGACAAATCATTTGCTGATTTGAGCCAGTTAGACATGAAAATACATAACAATAAATATTGAGAGGACGACCAGTCCGTAAAATAGAGCAATGTAGTAAGCCTTACTATCAAGTGAAATAGTTCACTGTGTTCCTACTCCGTAAATGCCTTCTGAAGTAATATACGAGACTAATTCTTAATTCAATTTCATATGTTTCAATTCCAATATGTTTATGTATATTTATGTATATATATATATATATATATATATATATATATATATAATATAAAGCAAATGATGGCATCTTACAGATTTTATATGCATCTTACAACGACAAAGAATACTTGATTCAAAATATTTCATAAGAGCTTCTCATTATTTTCCTATTACGTTTCAAAAGTGCATTATATAACAATTATGAGCGTGTATAAATAACAATTCTTTCTTAAACTGAATACAAAAAACGATGCTGAGTATTTAATGGTGTATAAAAAATAAACAAATATAAAATAATCGTTGAACGATTCGAGTTGCACGATAATTAGACAGCTTATGTAAACTTCATTAATGTTGTAAAATAAACAGTTGTTTTAAAATAAATGATTATATGTTAATGTGTATTTTGAATGCAAATTGATATACAGAAATAGCCGTTTATTATTAGATCTTTACAATAAATTAGTTAGCGGTTGTGTTGCTCGCCCGCTGGCTGTAGTCAATCGTGTAAATGCTTCCGACAGATTACTGACAGCCTATGATGCGCATTCGAAAGCATTTGACGAGATCAAGTGGTGTTAACAAACGATATCACATGTCAAGTGGCAGAGAAATCTTGTTAAGTCAGATGATAATAGGTTGCCTTTTATGTGGCATCGGTATCTTAATAAATGAAAAAATAAAAAAAAAAATTATCCGAATGACTGTCAGGTTGATTGCAATTATCAAGAACCTCATAATATTTTCTCATATTATTATTTACGATAGTTTATATATATATATATATATATATATATATATATATATAGTAAGTAGTCTACTCACAAAAAAAACTCAACTTTACTTTTCTCAACTTCAATTTAGCATTGCGACTATAATATTTTAGGAAGTAATATACAAAACAAATATCCAGAAGAACGAACATACAATTGCGTCTACAAAAAGTATTAGTAAGAAAAAAAGCAGTATATGTAGTACATAATTTAAACATATTTATTCTAATATTTTGAATAAGTTACTTGAATAAAAAATATGTCTTTATTTGAGATATGTTTTTCTTCAAAATATTCAACTTTTCTAAATATACATTTTACGAGTACCACGAGTGGCCTATTTGTATTGGCGTCTCCACCGCACCACTTGTTTCAAACAAACTGGGGCTAAAATTAACTTCGTATAAGGCATATATTTTTAAATGCTTTTTATTCCAGTGTACACAATGTACTTATTCTACCGTCTTATTCCGTCTAAATCCCCTACAAACATTATAAAAGTAATATAATATGTCCTTTGTCATCATTTGCAGAAAGAGTGCTCTTAGCATTCGCCATGGAGCACTGTTCATTTATTTATACAATTCTGCATAGTTCACTGTTATTGTGAATGAGATAACTTTGCTTGTAAATAAATAATAATAACATTTGAAAACTAACAACGCAGTGTATCATATTATGAAAGACTTTGAGATGATTTTCCATTTTATTAATTTGACAAAAGATTCTAAAAATGCCTTGACGCTAGGTCATTATACTACTATTATAACTATAATATTGCGGTAATATTCTCGCAACTCATTATATATGCTAGTTGGATTACAAGCGACTGCTTCTTATTCATTCATTAGCCTAGAGAATTATTGCTCATTTGCGACTTTCTATTCTTAAAAGAAAAAAGCACAATGCGCAGACAATGTATAATTTATGAATAACGCAGTCAGTTATTGACGCCGAAGGGGGATATATTATGATAAAGCACAAATGAGATGATGAAAGACACTTGAAAAACTGACAAACGGCCTAAAGCTGGATGACATATCACTTACTACATCACTTCGTGACTCGGTCTCTTTTTTAGGCTTAATTCAGTTCATAGAAATCTATTTTTCTTTGTGAGATATACTGCCCAACGTATTGTATAGTGGATTCATTACAAGTATTATGTAACTTGTATAGTCTCATATTTGGTACTTTTCAGATTAATGATGTGCTATTCGCTTTTCGTCATACATTAGTACGCATAGAAAACTCCTTTGGATAGAGATGTATATACAATCACGATTATCTTTGGTAGCAATTTGTTTAATTCTGATGAATTAATGAAGTTTTCATTTCCTCAATATTCACGAATCAAGATCGATTACACATCATTTTTTTGTAACAATAAATTTATATGCGAATCTATTAAATAAGTATGCATACTTTTTCTTCTTATAAAAAAATAAAGTTTAGGCCCACACAGTTATATTCTAGAAGATCTGACTGATTGCACGTAATATATCAAAATTTTCATATAAAAAGCTACGCTACAAAATATATCATATTATTAATATTTATGTATTTGACCTACATATTCTTACATCATGAAAACCAAAAGTGAAATTTGTAAAATAAACTTTCTATGATAACTTGAATTGCTTTCATACTATTCATTCTGCAGTAACTAATAAGAGCTAGTAGTGATTATTATAGAAATGCACCAATATTAAATTATTTTAAGTAAATTGTATTAAAAGTACGACAACTAATAAAAAAGAGCAAGGAAAAACTGTTAATTGAAAGCATCGCGTGAATGAGGTGTGGAAAATGCAATTTCTATTATCACATATGTCATGCAGAGGCATTATTGTCGTACATCACATTGCGTTTTTTTATTATTCATTCTAACAAATATTTATATTTTAGACTATTAATTAAATGAGTGGCTATATCAACATCAAAAATGAAATGTTAATTGAAAGTTACGAGTTTTACAACTGAATTACACAAAAACAAACTCAAAAATACAAAAATGACAATTTTATCTATAAAATGAGTTGATATGGCCATAAATAGATTAATAACTAGCACGTATCTATAGAAGCTTTTAAATATATATTATGTTATATTATTTGTAAGACATTAACATTTTTTTTTTCTTTTCCAGGTATGTACTATCAGAGATTAATTACGTAGATGTAACACTGTGTTCTTCATCAAAGTATGTACATTATCTATGTTATGTTAATTATCTATGATTCATATATCATATATATATATATATATATATATATATATATATATTATATATAATATGATTTTTCTAAATTTTCTAATGAGTTAACAATGTTTCACGTTCAAAAGTCTTCTGATGAACATGAAGGGTTCATTTTGCATAATTTTAATACTGAATTTTACTTCTTTAGTTATCTAAATAAAAGCGGTTAAGATAAATGAAATTTTACACATGTATGTATATGTAAGAAAATAAATAGTTTTCTATAAAAAGCAGAAACTATTCTAATCAGTACAATATATTAACAAAATATCTAAATCTTTATTCTGATCAAGTCAATTATTTACACATATCGGGAAGTACATGCAACTTGCCTTCAGGCTTCAATTACAACTACTTATTTTATACAGCACAGCAATTATTCTAAGTTTCATGCGATTCAAGAATGTGTTGTTTTTCTAAAAGATTTCAATTTAAACAGCTATTGTTTTATATAAATGATGAGTGTTCTCGTTTTTGCACAATATTGTGCTGCTTTTTCATGCCGAATATGCTATTACGTTAAATACAGTTAACCAGTTAAATGTGATTAACAAACATATCCGTCTTGAAAAAGTGATACAATTAAAACAATGGTGGCAATTTGAAATTTAAATTCAAATTTTTGGAAAAAAAAATCTGAAATGCCAACCATAAGGATAGTTGCATGAACTTTTCGAAGTGTCGAAATATTTTACTTAATCAATAAGAATTAAAAATTAGCTTTTCAAATAACGTTCTGATTATTTTGAAAATAATTTTTGTTCATCACTTTGAAACCGATACTTCCCAGCTAAGATACTTTTTCTTAAGCATCCCCCTTACCCAGTTCTAAGAATAATTGTTGCAAATTTCATTTCATAAATACTGACATGATATTATCAGACTAAAAATTAATATATTGTATATCAGGCTAAAAATTAACATATTACGTAAAAACATGCATTTTTGTTGGCCGCACCCCATAGTTGTAGACCGTAAGACCATATTGGTTTAATAATTGTCTTATATATTAGGAGTTTATTTTATATTGAGACTTGTGATTTCCAGCTCATTTTCCTAGTAAATTGCTTACGTGTTAAACAAATCATTGTTTATTAGTTTATTTTTTATGTCATTTCAAGTATTTTGGAAGCAGCCTCTTTTGCAACAGCCTTGCATACCCCTTAAGGAGCGCGCTCCCCATGTTGGAAGACGCAGGTTCTAATATAAATAAATACAGTAGCAAAAATTTCGTAAAATCTTTTACCTAAGACTATCCTTTAATCTGGATCAACGATATTCATTCTCGTCTCCGTCAACGGTGAATATATCAATGCATTTACCCGGAGTTGTCGCAGTGGCCGCGTGACATGCAGTGCACGGTGCGGCTATCGGGTGCGGCGAGCGACTCCGCGTGACACCGTCCGATGCATAAATTCCGCTCGGCTGACAAATATTTCGGCAACACGCGGCTTGAATTTGCCGATATTCACGTGAATGTCCTTCTCCTGAAACTAGAGTAAAAAAGTGACACATGCAACAACAACAGTCGACCAGTCAGCGCTGCTGAACGATGGCGTTGCTATTCCCGTCATTTGTTTTTTTCGAACCGCAACGCGTTCGAACATTGCTTGAACAAAAAATCCATCGGCTATGTAAATTTATTTTCTCGATTATTATTCGTCTATAAAAAATTGCCACGTACTATCATAGGGTTGAAACTAACACATGGGGAAGAAACACGCGCACTCGGTCGTGCATACAGACCCAGAGATAGTTACATACATACACACACATGCTGTAAATATGTTGTTCATTATAGCTGTTATATATCACTTTTTTTTTTTTAACTAAAAGCTTTTTGTCTCCAAAAAAGTTTATTAACTTCCCGTAAGGTAAGTTATTGTAATCGTTCAAAAATCGAAATTGAAAATTTTTGCATTTCTCGACGTTTTTAAGGTTTCCGAACATTTTGGCATACCTCAGAAAAAATGAATGTGTGTGTATGTGTGTGTTTATGTATGTATGGATACAATTTTCCAGTCACGTTTTCGGGCGCACGGATCAACCGATTTGAATGGTTCAAAAAACATTCGATTCCTATTGATAGGGAGATGTGCTGATTAGTTTTTTGGCAAAGGCAGGTCCAGCTGTTTCGGAGATAAAGAGCAAAGAATGCAGAAAATAGAAATCGAGTTTTTGAGAGAACGGAGTATCCGATTTGAATGATCTAAAAAACATTCAATTAGTAATGATTGGTAGAAATGGTTATTAGTTTTTGGCAAAGGTAGGACTTGCCATTTCGAAGATACAGAGTTAAATGTTAAAAAATTGGCAGTTTTTGAAAGAACTAAGCGTCCGATTTAAATGATTCAAAAAACTTTCTGCTTGTTTTAACAAAGTAATTTTGTTTCAATTTTTTTTTTCAATTTTATTTTTCAAAAAAAAGTTTTTTTTTGTATATCGATAATAATTTAGATTTTAATTTTAATTCTGACTAAAGTTCTAATATACTTTTAACAAATAATTTCAACTTCGCAATTCAGCTTATATAATTCTCATAAATATTTGACAATGTTACAGTATTTATTTATATTAGTCTATTTGAAAACATTTAAAATTCCTCGATCATTTCGTTACGGTACGGGAAGTTCCAGCAATTTGCCTTAAGGCACGATGCCATACACCCCACTAGTTTATTCATTTTTTTTGGTAAAAAATTCTCAATTGAGCGAAATGGGAAAGTTTTCTAGGAATGTTTGCTCAAGTATTAAAATGTCGAATTAGCAAAATATGAGTATGAAACTGACTGGGAAATTAAACTTGATCCATTTCTCGTGACGTGTAATATTTCTAACGACAGAACTTGCCAGACCTTATAAATTCATTGATGTCTAACGCATTATTAAATTATTTATTAAATTATACCAGCAGTGCACAACAATATATTAGGGTGGTTCTTAATGCGGATATTTTCGAATTTCTTTGCTTCCAGGGCTTCAAATGCATAAATTGTTAAAAATTAAAACCTTCAAATTGATAAAAAAATATTGATTTGTGAAAGTTTTATCTCCTAATATTAATTTTAAGATAATTTGGACTCCAACCAAAGTTTCTTGGTTCTTCTTCCTAAGTAAATACTCATTTTATAAAATATATAAAATTTTTGTTGTAAATTTTTAATTTTAAAAAATCGAAAATGATGATTTTTATATATCTTTGCGTTTCAGGGGTTTCTGAACGTTCTGGCAAACCTTAGAAAAAATTCATGTATGTGTGTGTATATTTGTTACGTATTGGATGTGTGTATTTAGGTTATATATCAATTTATTTATATCTTACAATGTGGTGATTATTTTGTAACAATTGCTCTCATCTTTTACCTTGAATTGATACGAAGCCGACTTTATTACAGCAATGCACTTACAAAGTTTGTATTGCTATTTGTATATATCCATTATTTAACAAGCGGCAATATCGTGTATGTGCTCTCGAACAGTTTTTACGTTGGATGAATAAAGTGCACCAAAAACCCAGATTACGTTATTTTATACATGTTGAGCTGATATTCCATATCAATATTCTACATACAGCAAACAGGAGAGAGCTGCCTAGTGACATTTGTTGAACGGCAAAAATTTTTCTCGGGAACGAGTTCTTCTACGCGTATTAATTTCAAACTTTCGCATTACAGTTGTAGGAATGTTTGAAATTTCTTTTCACAAACATCGTATAATGTGTATATGATGTACAAAAATTTGAAAGTTTATATTACCATTCGGCCACCGACTGCAAACTCCGGTGGAACAGGATACGCTTATGTGTCTGTAAACTTCTAGTGTGCTAGGTATAAAATTAACCAGATGCGTCACGAATTGTTGTGTAAGTTATTCAAAATTATAATCACATTTTGCACATTGATTAAAGTATTATATTAAAGTACGGAGCTGCTATTGCTATGAAGTTATTACGAATATTGCAAAAGTTTATTATTAATTCAAATGTAAATGCAAAGGTCATTTTGAAGTTAAAACGGATTTTGCAACACCGGAACTGATGGAGCATTACCATTTGTTAGAAGTTTCATATTTAATTGTCATAAAACTTTTTATTACGAACTTGATTTGTTTTCTATAATTTCTTCTGAAAAACTTCAATCTATTCCCTGCTAAACGAATTATTATATCATGATATTGGACACGCGACATCTTTGATGTATGGCAGTACGATATGACAACGAAATCGCATGAGCATTTATTGTGATTTATATCGTTTCAACGTAAACATGACTTTTACGCATAAAAAAACAATCGCATTTTATTTGCAATTACTGATTTTATACTTTCTGTTTTATAAAAATAAATATTTTTTTTAAGAATTTATTTGCCCTCGTATTTGGTAAGGATCACTTTTATTATTTATTTAGCAGACTGTGAGTAAGAGTTTTTTCACCAATAAAAAAGTAAATAAAAACAAATATGTCTTTTGCAATATATATATATATATATATATATATATATATATATAAAGGTGGTCCTTGATATGGACATTTTCGAATTTCCTTGCTCCTAAGGGCTCAAATGGTTCTAGATTGATAAAAACAATTCTCTGAAAGTGTTAGTGTAGCCCCATTGAATTGCGCACTATCTAAAAGACAATATTAGGAGCTAAAACTTTCAGAGAATTGTTTTTTATTTAGACCTAATTTTACTTATTTTAAGTGTCAAACATTTTATACTTATCTACAAACCAATTATTATTTCACATTTCCAGTATCTTTCAAATGTTCCGTTACTAAATTTATATTAAACTTCAAAAGTTACGTGCTGATTTTACAAAATTATCACAAAATATCCTTTAATACGTGTCTTACAGTATTGTGGTGCTAATTCTTAACGTACATTACGTATTCAGATCTAAGATTCTCTTTACTTTGCTAATATAGGATCGTAATCTGGGATTCGAATAGTTTTCTGATAGAATCACGTACATCTCGTGAAACTTTAAGGTTGCGAATAAATATGTTGCTGGCTTGGATTATATGAAAGATATAGGTATAATATTATATGACATCTATATCTTTGTATTTATAAAATTTGTCATTGAAACCTATACTTATAACAATCTTTAATTGATTTATAAAAAAATAAGTTACATATATATTTAATTTCTCATGGGGAAAGTTATAATAATCGCAAAAATCGAAAATATTTTTTTTTATATAACCTACGTTTCAAAATCTTCTGAACATTTTGGCATCCTTAGAAAAAATGGATGTGTGTGTATGGTTGTATGTAGTATGTATGTACGAGTATGTATGTATATATGTATGGATACAATTCTTTGTCGACGTTTTTGGGACCACCAGTCCACCGATTCGAATTATTTAAAAGCCATTCGATTCCTATTGATAAGGAGACGTGCTAATAAATTATTTTGAAAAAAGTTGGACTAGACGTCTAGATACAAACCAAAGAGTGCAAAAAATAGATATTGGGTTTATGAGAAAACAGAGCATCCGATTTGAATGATTCAAAAAACATTCACTTCGTAATGATAAGACAAGACTTGGTAATTAGTTTTTGGCAAATATAGTTCCAGCCGTTTCGGAGATACTGAGCTTAAGGGGTTCTTATACTCTAGCCAGAGTCATAAAAAACTACATAATTTTGATTTTTTCATTTTAGGCGACTTTCGTGAGCTAAATCGTGTCAACCGTATTTTTCGTAAAGCACATTTCAACGGTCAAATGAAAGACAAAAAATTTCAGTAAAATTTATGTTAAAAGTATAGAAATAAACAAATTAAATGCAAAGAAAACGCACATCGATTGCATTATTGATTTCCCTACGATTCATTCTTAAAAATCAGTATCAAAAATGAAGCCACAAGGTAGAAGACCACCTTAATGTCCAAAAAATTTGCAGATTTTGAGAGAACGAACCATACGATTCGAATGATTCATGAAACGTGTTGTTTGAGCAGTAACGATTAGTTTTTGAGAAAGCAAAAAAAACATTTCAAAAAAAAACAATTATTTTACTTTTTTTTTTTAATTTCCAATATATATATATATATATATATATATATATATATATATCTTGATATGATTTTCAGCCAGTCGTAGAAATAAAAGAAATAAATACAAAATATTTATTTAAAATATACGTTTCGACACGGATTGTGTCATCATTTAGCAATTTTTGAAATAATTCTTTTTAATTTAATTCTTCAATTAATTTAATTTAATTGCTGGATGATGACACACAATCCGTGTCGAAACGTATATTTAAAATAAATATTTTGTATTTATTTGTTTCTTTTATTTCGACGACTGGCTGAAAATCATATCAAGACATGTCTCAATGTCGAACAAAAAAACCTAATTATTATTATTATTATATATATATATATATATATATATATATATATATATATATATATTGAATGTGTAATATGATCCATTCACAAATAGGTTTAACTTTGCAATTCAGTTTATACAATTCTTAGAAATATAAGATAACCTCTTTCATTCTAACGTCGCTTGATCAAGTTTTGTTTTTTACATTTTCATGTAAACATGAAATTTATGCAAGTCATTTCCCAATCTATAAGCTCTTATATTTTGTCTATAAAATACGAGTAATGAAAGTTACAGCATTTTTAATATATTTCAAAGCATTTAATATGCCTCGAATATCTGTACATTAACCCTACCTGAAGTACCAGCACTTGAAGTACCTTCAGACACGATGCCATACACCATTAGATTTATCGACGTTTTAATTGTTTTATAGTAGATATTTTAGATAAATAACATACTATTTACAGTTCATGATCATTTTTGCAAAGTTGTACTAAATTATAATTGCTTGAAATACTCGTGAAACGTTTCGTATTATACGTATTCCGTGAATTGATATTTTTTACTCTGCCCTGAAGTAATATCGCATAGTCCGTTGATGCTGTTTGCCTTGCATTGCGTTTCGTTGCATTGCATTGCATTGGATTGCACCTTCGTCGGGCGGCTGCACATCCTCCCGTAGGCAAATCGGATTTGCTCGTTAGGGATCAGCACGGCCTCGGCGAGATCTTACGGCACAGAGCAACTATTCGTAGTTCCACATGGCGTTGGAACGCGAAGTCGCCGACATGGGGCACGTGAGGTTATGGCTGCTGCCATTGCATTTGTATCTAGTTTATATAAGTTTGTGCGGCTTGGATACTCCCGCTGCCTGGTACCTGTATCGTGCACCCGCAACAAGAACTCCTCCGCTCCTCTCACATACGAGATCTGATGATGTTGGTAACAGCATGAGTTATGGTCTCGGGCGGATATCTGTAGAGGCATTACTCGAAAACTTTCAACGGCAAGAAGTTACCGCCGGAATTGCACGCGGAAACATAATCTCTTCTCTCAGCGGGGCGACACCTTGCATATTAACCGAGCCATAAAATTAAAATATCAAACGCCAAGAGTTATGCTCCGACGGACGCGCAAATATTCTGATCTTGAGATTTCGATGCTGGAATTTTATTAAAATTTCTGCAAACGCTTCAAGGATTAATCTATCCGAGGCCGTAAAAGTATTATCGCCGACGGTCGCTTGTAAATAATTATGAAATTCCTTGTGGCGCCCGAAAAGAATCGCATTCGTTTAATTTGATTCAAAGCAGGACTCGCATTCTTAAGTAGACGGCACTCACGCTCCTGCAATAATGTATGTTGCTACGTGTTCCTAATTCCGTAAAGATCCGACTTCTGAACCAATTTTATCCTCACATTCCGGTGACAAGTCTTCAAGTCGCTACCTGACTCTACTTCTATTGCCAATTAGGATTATCGAGCATTACGTGAATAAATTCATTAATGCGTTTACACTTCCAACTTATAGTTGTTATTTTATTTTTTCTTATAGTTTAAGTTTTCGTAATTTAAAAACAAATCTCTTGCCAGTTATGATGATTATTAGTACTAAAATGATTATTGTAGAGTAAATTTATTGATGCATCTTCACATCTATTAGTATTGTTTTTTTCTCTATTAGTTTTTGGAAAAGATTTTTTTTAAATTTCAGTTTTCAAAACCATTTTTTTTTAACATGGAAAATAATTTGGATTTAATTAATTAATTTAATCAATTCTAGCTAAAATTCTAAAACTCGCTTATATACTTGACACTTCGTTTGAACTTGGCTTGATTGGGTTTTGTTTATATTACTTTTTATGTAAACATAAAAACGTCGTCGTCTAATTTATAAGCTCTCGTATTTTGTCTATAAAATACGAGGAATATTAAATGCTTTCAAATAGATTATTATAAATACATTATTTATAATAATCTATATTGTATTTTCCTTAAGGCACGATGCTATGACCACTAGTTTTTTTAAATTTTCATTTGTATTTTATAGTTTTGCTTTTATAATTTATATTTCCAATTTAGTATAGTTGTTAGTATTGTTGTTTTTTTTTATTTTTAAATTTTTATAAATCAATTATTAACTTCTATTTCTAAGTAGGATTATTGAGCATTGCGTGAATAAATTCAGCGTTTACACTTCCAAGTTATTATTGTTGTTTTATTTCATCTTATAGTTTGTAATTTAATTACGAATCCCTTGCCACTTAGGATGATTGTCAGTATTAGAATGATTATTATTGAATAAATTTATTAATACATCTACACATCTATTAGTATTGTTTTTTATTTATATTAGTTTTTGGAGAAGAGTTTTTATTAACTTTAATTTTCAAAAAAAAAATTTTTTGAACATCGAAAATAATTTGAATTTTAATTTTAGCTAAAATTCTAAGGCTCACTTATATACTTAAATAAATAATTTTAACTTTGCAATTCAGTTTATATAATTTTTAGCAATATGAGATAAGTTCCTTCGTTTGAACTTGGCTTGATTGAGTTTTTTTTATATTGCTTTTCGTTTAAACATAAAAACGTAGTCGTCTAATTTATAAACTTTCGTATTTTGTCTATAAAATACGAATAATAAAAGTTACAGTTTTATAATAATCTATTCGAAAACGAGGAATATTAAACCTCGAATATTGTATTTTCCTTAAGGTACGATGCTATGTACAGCTTGTTTTTTTTTTTTAATTTTCTTGTGTATTTTATAGTTTTATTTTGATAATTTAATCATGAATCTACTGTTATTGCCAATTAGGTTCATTAGCATTAGGATGATTATTATAGAATAAATTTGCTAATGCATCTACACATCTATTAGTATTGTTTTTATTTTTATATGCTTTTCTTTATAGTTCTGTTTTTATCATTTAATAATGAATCTCTTTCTATTTTCAATTAGGATTATTAAGTATTACGTGAATAAATTCAATAATGCGTCTGCTACACGAAATTAGTTTTGTTTTTGTTAAAAAAATATTTTATACAATTCTCGTTTCTTCTATAAGTTAATATTTTATAATTCAATTATGAATCAATTTATTTTAAATACATTGTAGAGCTTTTTAAATTGATTCTGCATTATTTATACACAGATGCTTTGGACTCAATACATGGATATGAAATTTTTATTAGTTGTTATGTTACTGCTTGCTTTCGTTTTTTTTTCTGTTCTGATATGTAATTTTTTTCCTTTTCTGATATGTAAATTTTATTAATTTACATATCAGAATTTTCACGTATATTTATACGTATTTTCACAAATATTCTCTTTTATTTATATTGATTTATACTAAATGTAATTATTTTTTTTTGTTTTTTTTTCATGTGATTAAATAACTTTTACTTCCATGTGTCATACACACAAACACACGCACACACTCACATATATATATATATATATATATATATATATATATTAATGTATGTAATGTATAAATACCATAACTCCTTGAATTTCAAGAGACCATAAATTTTCATTTTTTCAGAGCGATTCTCTTATATTTGATTTCAAATATCACTCTTAAAACTTTCTGTGTATAGTTTTCTTTTATACATGTTGTCAACACTCGGAAACTTTTGAAACTTTGGTCATAAATATTATACGCATACATATGGCTATATAAAAGTAATTTAACTTAATGTATTCTACCTTCTTGCAACAAATAAAAATAGATAAATCTAGAATTTTTTGTTCTGTAGTTTGATATAAGTTATTGGTAAAGTAGTAAACCTCTTCTTTTAATTTTTAAATTTGGTAATAGTTATTACGATGAATATAGAATATTTAAATAGTTTTGTTTTTTATTACGATTTTTAATTTTATACATACAAATTTACAAATCGTATAATCTAATTTTATTATTTTTCAAACTTTCAGTATGTTTTCATTGCGCATCGAATGACCATTTAATCAACATCTTTAATCTGTAAGAAATAATTTTTATCGAAACTTAGCATAGATAATAAGATTATATTGACAAAGTTTCTTAAAGAAAACTGTATATATCTACATTTTGCAATGATCATAATGGCTTTGACGTGTCCTAGAGTCTTCTCTCGGGCATATTGGAAGTTGTCACAAGAGCAATCTGTGCATGAATGGTAAAATAGCGACGATTGGATCTTTCGTTCAAGTTTTCCGAAACTGCAGTTACAGTTTTAATACACTTTTCCAGTCATTGCTTCTAGACAACAATAAAAAATTATATAAAGTAATATTGTTATAGATCAAAATTATAAAAATCGAAAGATAAAAATCGTAGGACATCATAGGACAAACTATAAAAATTCAGATGTTGCTATTTTAAAATATTTCACATTACAAATTATGATTATTGATTTTACAAATACATAAATAAATGAAAATATTATAACATCTTGTGACATATAATTGTAATAATGAATTTTCACATAGGTTCTGAATTTCCACGCGGTTTGTTAAAATGGTTACTAATACCCGAATTACAATTTACAGTTACATTTATACATAGTCAGTTAATTTTCATACTCTTCATTTGTTTATTATTTTTTTAGATTTATATAGTATATATACTATTTTAGTATATATACTATATAAATAGTATATAAATATATAATATTTATAGTATATAAATATTTTCTGCGATAGATTTATTTTAATTTTTAAATTTTTATTTTTTTAATATTTAAATTTGTAATCGTTTTTGAAATTTAAAAGAAACTAATCATTTCTTCACACCGTCAACACAAGCAAAATGTTTTTTGCATCATTCTAATTGGATGATCTGTGCACTCAAAATCGAAAAATTGTATTCGCACACACATACACTCATCAATTTTTTTTAAGGTATGCCAAAACGTTCAGAAGGTCTTTAAACGTAAAAATATGCAAAAAATTTCCTGTTAAATTTTTTGTGATTACTATAACTTACTATACAGAAAATTAAGTATTCGGTAAGTTTTTAACTTCCCGTAGGGCAAGTTATAGTAATCGCAAAAAAATCGAAAATGAAAATTTTTATATATCTTTACGTTTCAAAACCTTCTGCAATAGAATAACTTTAAAAGTGATGATTATTATTTATTGAATGCAGCAACGCTAGTAAGGGCAATTTTTACATGGAAACATGTTGCTATGACATTTTTAACCCTTTGGCATATCTTATAATTACAAAAAATGGATGTATGTGTGTGTGTCTGTGTGCGGATACAAATTTTTGTCGACGATTTCGGGAACACGGATAAAGGGATTTAGAATATTCAAAAAACATTCGAATTGTATTGATAAGAAGACGTGCTGATTAGTTTTTGGCAAAGGCAGGTCTAGCCGTTCCGAAGATATGGGACAAGAAGTGCCAAAAACGGTAACTCAGTTTTTAAGAAAACAGAGCGTCTGATTTGAATAATTCAAAAAACATTTTACTTGTATTAACAAGATGAAGAACTGATCAAATTTTCATGAAGGCAGGTCTAGCAGTTTCGGACATCTAGTAAAAAAAAGTAAATAAAATGCAATTTTTTCAGGGTAATTTTTTTTTCAAAAATGTTAATCTTTTAACCGGTTAAAAAAATAATTGTAGGTACGGGAAGTTCTAGCAATTTGCCTCAAGGCACAATGTCATGCGCCCCATTAGTTTTATTTCTTGCGTTATTGCGTTATTATTATTAGTAATCAAAGTCTAATAATTCTATATTCTTATTATAATGTCTTTTTATTAACAACAGTTAATAAAACTCAACTGTTAAATTATATCTCTCATAAACATCATTCAGAGCAGAAATAATTCTTAAAATTTTCTCAATGAAAATTGAAATTTATTCTTATGATTTTAGTATTAAAATAACTTTAAAAGTGATGATTTATTCTGATGATTATTTATTGAATGCAGCAACGCTAGTAAGGGCAATTTTTACATGGAAACACGTTGCTATGACATTTTTAACCCTTTGCATTCCTTGTTCTCCGTATGCGGAGCAACAGCGGCGTTTACAGAGTGCAAAGGGTTAACTTCTGATTGTATGCTTATAATTCTAACCAATAATTCTCAGAAAGCCCTACTATGCAACTTTAAGTGCGTGAAATACAATTATGAACAATCTAGTAACATTTGATCGTCCCCCAGATCTTCCCATAGTATTATAAATTACCTGTGAACAAAGTATTATTCACAATCACGATTGCCGCGAATTTTCAGCCGGCATGCAACACGTTTGACTTCGTATATAAATTTTGTAGTATTTTTGCCGTCGCCTCGGCCCCGGCCCGTTGTTGTCATTTGTTTCCGCGAACATTTCGGATGCACGGGCAGACTTTGCCGCTGGAGGGAAGGCTTTGCCGCTAAGCTCGCTTACAACTGGTACGTCTTCGACTGCAATCCCGGATAACTTCTAGCCAGTACACACAGTCTAGATTTTAGATTTCTTTGCTTCTCGTTATTTGTTTCCTTTTTATTTCTACTGTGGTATTGTCATTTTACGAGCTACGTTGAGAGCCTTGCCTTCTCAGTAACGCTCATTCTCGGCAAAGAATAATCTCTTTGGATAAACGCTATTTGAGTCACTGGAAATTTTATTTTGTCCTAAGACAAAGTGGAAAATGGAATAAATATATTAAATTTATGATAGGATGTTTATTGCTTATTTAATACGATCGTAATATATATAGATGTAATTCTGTATAATTTAACTTCCCACAGTTTATATTCAAGTCTTAGGTGAATTAATTTGCAAAATCTAGTTCATGTCAGCAGTTTTCAATCTAAGATCAACTTGCTATATATTCCACAACCAATGCCAAACCAATAAGTTTTTTATACATGCAACAAAATTTCAAATCATTTTTTAAGAAGTAGAAATATTTTTTAGTTAAATAATTTAGTAAAGTTGCAATGCAATGCAATTTTGGACTTATAGCGTTATTTATCAAATTGAATTATATAATTTCATCTGCAAAACATATACTGTTGACTGTATCTTATATTATTTTAATTTCTGGCACATCTCAGCTGCTTTTCGGCAATAATAATGTAGACATTACATTTTTTTGTATATTATATTCTAATATCTTCTAGGCTCATCATTTCAGCTAAATTCAAATTTCAAGTGAATTGACATTTCTGGCAGATGACAGTTCAAATGTTTTCAATGTCAAACAATGATAAGTAGTTTTTTGTAATTTTTGCCATTTATTTCTACGATGTTACTTGAGTTTTATCGTTCATTAAATCTTAAGAATTTCCTTTCCATAGGGTAAGTTATAGCAATCGCAAAAAAATCAAAAAAGAAAATTGTGGCATATCTTCACGATTCAAGATACTAGATGTATGTGTGTGTGGGGGGGATACAAATTTTTGTTGACGATTTCTAGAGCACAAATTAACCGTCAGTCCTTTCGAAGATAAGGGCAATAAGTGCAATTCAGTTTTTTGTGAGAACGGAGCATCCGATTTGAATGATCCAAAAAATATTTCAATTATATGACAGATTGAAGAATTGATTAAATTTATATGAAGGCAGACTAACGTTTTTGGAGATCTAAAAAAAGTTTGAAATATCTGCCATTTGGTGATCCAAAATTAGCGTTAGGCATGTGCACATCATATCAGATATTTTATAAAAATTTCAATAACTAGAAATTTGATTTCCATTTCTTTAAACTTCGTACCAAGTTTTATAAAGTTCAAAGTTCACCTGTATGGTGCATATCTTCACGTTTTACGCGTTTCTGTACATTTAGCATACCTCAGAATGAATGGTGTGTGTGTTTTTTTTGTGTTCCCAATTTTTTGTCCACGTTTTCGGGCGCACGGATCGACCGATTTGGATGGTTCAAAAAACATTCGATTCCTATTGATAGGGAAATGTGCTGATTAGTTTTTGGCACAGGCATGTTCCGCCGTTGCGTAGGTACAAAGCAAAGAGTGAAATTAGATATTGAGAGAAAAATAGAAATCGAGTTTTTAAGAGAACAGAGTATCCGATTTGGATAATCTAAGAAACATTCGATTCGTAATGATAGGAGAAGTGATGATTAAATTTTGGGAGAAGCAGGTCCAACCATTTTGAAGATACAGATCTAAATGTACAAAAAATGACAGTTTCTGAGAGAACTAAGCATCCGATTTGAATGATTCAAAAAAGGTTCTGCTTGTGTTGACAAAACTATTGCTTTTGGATTTTTTTTACTTCGAAAATTTCCTTTTTCCAACATTTTTTTTGTATATAGAAAATAATTCAGATTTCAATTTTAATTCTGGCTAAGTTCCAAAGTTGACTTTTATACTTAAATAATTAATTTTAACTTTGTAATTCAGTTTATATAATACTTGTAAATATTAGACAATGTTACAGTATTCAATTTCCAGCAATTTGCCTGAAGGCACTATGTCATACACCACTAGTTTATGAAAAGACTATTTTTTAAAACTTTGTCATAAATTCTCAAAATTGAATATTGACTGCAAAAGTTGTTAATTTTTTTTTAATCCAAAATTGCATAAAAATTTAAGTTTCACTTTCAGCTGACCCGTTAACCAGTCTCAAAATAAATTGTCGTGCGGACTGTGCGTTCGCAATAATTAATGCTAATACACTTAATAACACCTTGATTTCGTTAATTGCAATTAAACAAGAATGAAAATGATTACTGAGAGGAGTGCGCGTAGTACGTACATATCCCCATTCACGCGCAATTTGTCACGTCCGTTCATAAAGATAATGGCATCGTTAAAATCCTGAACAATGAGAACACGGCAACACCCGGCTAGATAGTATTGAATACATATACTACTCATAAATAGAAGAGGAACGTTTACGAAATTTAGAGCTTCTCGTTTATATGGGTCCGCCGAACCGGCCAGATTATCAAAGAGATGGCTGCCGATGAGATATTTCGGCACAGCAACGTGACTTTCCTTACATAGTCAAGTGATAAAATGAAATTTGCCAATGGATACTAACGCTGTTTGGGGCTTGTTAGTTTTAACTTTATAAACTTGCCCGTCTTTCGAACTGAAACTATTCCATTAAGCGTGCTCACCGTAATACAGTTTTAATGTTTGATAAGCTTCTATAAGTCACGTTTTTCTCTATATATTTTTTTTTCGCTGGGAAAAGATTCTTTGCGTAAAACGAATGACTAAATAAGATTAATATTTATTTTTAAAGCATTTGGTAAAAATAAATGAACTTTGTTTTTAAGACGTCGCTATCAGGAAATAAACGGAAATCCATCAATATTTATTCTTTTTTTTTCCTTAGTAGTTTTTTTTGGTTTTGAGCTCTTGTATTTAGTTCATAGTACCTGAATTTGATTTTTAGCTGTACGTTATTTAAATGTTTTGTAAATTGTATTGTTAGTTTTAAGTTAGAATCAACTGCTTTTATATGTAGACCCTATAAAAGCTCGCATGTGGTTGGGGTAATAAGGACCAACTGACTCTTTACATTGGTGTAAACAATAAGATATTGTATTTAGTGGTGTATGGCAATGTGCCTTAAGGCAAATTGCTGGAACTTCCTGTAACGTAACAAAATGATCGAGGAATATTACATATTTTTAAATAGATTATTATAAATACTGTAACATTTCCTAATGTTCATAAGAATGATATTAACTGAATTACAAAGTTAAAATTATTCACTTAAATTATATATATAAGCTTCAGAACTTTAGCCAGGATAAAAATTAAATTCTGAATTATTTCCGATATACAAAAAAAATTTGTTGGAAAACAAATTAGAAATTAAAATTTTTTTTTCCAAAAACAATTGTCTTGCCAACACAAGTAGAATGTTTTTCGGATAATTGGAATCGGATACTCCGTTCTCTCAAAAACTCGGTTTCTATTTTCTGCACTCTTTGCTCCGTGTCTCTGTAACGGCAGGACCTGTCTTTGCCAAAAACTAATCAGAATATCTCCCTATCAATAGAAATTGATTGCTTTTTAAATTTTTTATATCGGTTCATCCATACGCCCAAAATCGTCGACGAAAAATTGTCTCCACACATACACACACACACACATCCAATTTTTTCTGAGGTATGCCAAAATGTTCAGAAACTTCTGAAAAGTAAAGATATGCAAAAATTTTTATTTTCGATTTTTGGTCGATAACTATAACTTATCCTACGGGAACTTAAAAAAGAGTAAATTGAGTTAAAAAGCAATTTTACAAGTTATAAATTAAATTGATAGTAATTCGATCTTGGTTTATCGATATTCTTATTAGAAATGCCAGATCAAGTTTATATACAATGAAATATTTGTAAAAAATGTTTCTTTTAAATTTGTATTTTATATTAGTCAAATAAGGTAGCTATTTCGTATGTCGTAAAATTAAAAAAAACGTTAATTCTATTTGACTATTTTTTGGGGACCTACAAACGTTTTTGGGGCAAAAAGGCACAGATGACAAATTTTAGAAAAACTACTAAAAAAATATATTATTGTAATTCGGAGATAACTGGGAATTTTGCTGAACATAGTTTGATAGCTGTTTGTTTGATGCGTGTTATATGTTATCATATTATTTATAGTTTAGATAGTATAATTGCTGAATGTCAAAGTGGACCTTCATGCTCTACCTTACCCTATATAACAGAATTGAATCATAATATTCATCCTAGTTTTTCTGCCAATTTTACTAACATACTCTACGAAAGCATAAAAACGCATAATCATTAATTTTAGTGCAATATTGCGTTTATAGCATAACAATGTATAATTATTACCAGTTCAAATATTCGAAGTACTTATTATGGAAAATGCAAATATTTCAGTTTAACCGTACTTCTGTTAAAGTCTGCATTGACATGGTGGGTTAATTAATATATATATATATATATATATATATATATATATATATATATATATATATATAGTTGAGTAATTCAGTTATTCACTAAACTCGCGCATACCGGAGGAATTGGGTCCTCGATGTCCTACCCAGTGCGAATTATTATCTAACAGGGTTCATCGCATATACAATGAATCTGGCACCTTACTATATATCCTTGATATTCATGTATAATATATTCATTATACACATACATGCAGATATAAACAGAGTAGACTAATTGCTTTACCGCCATTGTTTCCTCTAGGCTTGCTCTTGAACCATTTGAATAATGTCCAGCACGTATAGAACGTATCATCTAATATGCCCTGTGTCCAAGCTGTGCATTTCTATATATTCCAAATTTGCTATATGCAGAAAATCTATGTACCCCACGGAATGTGGAATTACATGGAACATTCCGTCCGGCAGCCCGCATGGTGCTATTAAAATAAAACTGTCATCCTCGCAGGATGCACGGACTTGGAAACTTTGTCTAAATTACTAAATTTGCTACATTGAAATTTTACTATTTTTTTCCATTCAAAATCTTCTCGGTTTCTCAAATATTGCGCGCACTTTCAGTTTTTTTGAAGCAAAACTTCTTTAGGCGCGACTAGAGTGTAAATCTGTACAAATGCAACGGAAATTGCGTTACGCTCAAGCTGTACGTCATTCGCTCTCGATGAAATCATTTCAATACGTGTCGATTGTGATTAGTCGTCGCGTATGTGGATAGAGATCTGTCGTTGTATTTGTACCATCATCAACATTATATGCTTACCGACATCAACGTTGTATGCGCACCGATATCAACAAGAAAATCGAAATAGATGAACAAACATTTTAATGTTACATCGTAGTACAAATCTTGATTTAATGAAAAATGCCTGAATCAGAAGAATATTTTTCCATGTTCGTTAAACAAATTGAACAAATTAAAAAGTTTGATTGATTAGAAATTATTTCTATATTATTCGTAGTTTCTATAAATCTTTGAAGTTATTAAAATGGAAAATATTTTTTAGCCAAGACAGAGATTACAGCTATTCAAAAAATGAGATTATATCGCCAGCAAAAAAGTAAAAAAAATACAAGCAGTCAATGAATGTATGTTAATTTTAATTACATGAAGTTCAACGAAAACAATATTTGTTTAGGCGTTGTTTAACATAATCCACCGTGTGAATAAATATTTTAAAATTTATTAATCAGCAATTATTTCATTTGTCTAATGAAGATTTATTTCTAAATGCTAATTACAATGACAAACCGATCATGCCATATTTCAAGTATGACTTACATTGTTGCATTATTATTTTTAAATATTATACATATTTTTAATGTTATTATAAATATATAACTTATAATTTGTTATTATATAAATGGTTATAATGGTTGACACTAATAAATGTGTGCATCACGAGTGTTACCATATTACTAATAAACATTATTTAAAATTGGTATATGATGTATTTATTGTTACTTAAATGCCATCTTGTACATTAGCAAATAAATTTTACTTCAATCGCATGTGAACCTTACGCTTTCTCCTGGCGTAGTGTTCAGAGCTAAGTACTTTGGACAGCCTAATGTCAAGCAGCAGTGACATCGATTTTCATTTGGCAATATAGATATCCGTATGTTTGAAAATGGAAAAAGCTCTCCCCTTGCATCGCTGCATAAAAAATACGAGTATTACAGAAACTGTTATACATTCATATAGTCATCATGTATTAATTCGCAATACATATTAGTAATACGAATTCGTAATATATATATATATATATATATATATATATATATATATATATATATAAAGATTTGTCAAACATGTTCATCACTAACTTTTACATTAAACATTCCGACGGGTCTCTTCATAACACATTACTTTGATCCAAAATACTTTCCAAAGGCGCCAGTAAAAGTGCCAAAATAAATACGCATCTTCTATTACAATTGCTATAAAATTGTCGCTTTTTATAACCCTGAACAAAATCTAGGTTAACTAAATAAAGTAACGTTATTTACGCAAGCGAAGAATATTCATGATGTATCCGGATATACAATATAAGTTTAAGTATCGTATGAATTTACTTGCTTGAAAATCCAATGTATCTCTTTTCCATTCATAAAATGAGGACAGGGACATAAAACTTCCCATAACACATGAAACGATATATATGTATATATTATTGACAAGTGCGTTTAGAATAAATGGATATGTCTTCTTGCTCGATGGGTACGTCGATTTCGTAAAATTGAAATTTGGAATGGTCCATTTTAAAATTACAAGTAGAAGTATATTTATCTTCTGGAGTATGATATAATACTATATTCTTACTATACAGTTTATTAGAGACTAGTATAAATAATTGTCACACAGAATTTTTCAGAAAAAATTGAGAAAACTGTGCGTATAAGCATAAATTTACTAATCATGACACAGATTGTTCATAATTTAATTAGTTTGTATTCAGTCATTCAATTTAGGAGTTAGTACTCATTCATTCAGTAAATTATACATCTACATCAGTATTCACATATTTGTTCTATTAATTAATTATTCATAATTAGGAATATTTTACACAGCTAATTATTGGCTCACGACTTACTAATAAATGGAAAAATAAAGAACAAATTATTATAAAGCTCTATAATAGTAAGTTATTAAGTGCAGTATAATGGAAGTAAAATTGTTTCTGTAAACGATTTTGTTGGTTAATCTACTGGAAATACACACTTAGTTTTTAATTTGATGTGCATCTGGTTAATATAGATTACAACGTATCCAATCTAAAATTAAGCCAATGCAATTTTTTTACGATAACATGTTATCCAAACATATCAAGACAAATCCATTTATCAATTCAAAAACAAAGGTTTCATCACTCATGAAATTAGTAGACAATTCTCATTAACCACCTTCTCCGAACTTTTAAAATTATCCATTAACAAGGCAAACAATTTACAAGGTAAATTGTATAAACTATTTCAGTATTTAATTGGCATGATACGTTGATGTAACATGATTCAAAATAGTTTCTAAATTTAATCACACTTTGTCGTTGCCATTTCTCTGAAACCACAAGGCACGGAAACTTGATGCTACGATTTCAATATATGAAAATGTAATTGGGCAAATAGTGAAGCTCTTCTAAATGAAATAATTTACACTGTTTTTGAAGCATATTGTTTCATTCATATTTTTCTAAGGCAAAATATTTTCACTTTATATATGTATGTATTTTAATATATCAGGATGATACTTTAATGGTCGTGGTTACTGAAAATTCAAAATACATTACGGAGCAGAAAAAAAATTAGGTTCAGAAAAATTTTATAAGTGGATCTGTTTCAATAAACAGAGTAAATTACTTTCCTTTTATAATAGATTTATTTGCCAAATCATCGTGGTGTATACTTCTCGTAGACGACCTACTATAACTAGTTGGTATTGGTATTTTGCCTTGAGGCAAGTTACATGAACTTCCCGATATGTGTAAATAATCGACTTAATCAATAAAATATAAATTAATTCATGAGTAATTAAAAGTATTTCGAGTGGATTTATTACACACAATTGAAAACGAACGAACACGTTAACTCGAGTATTTTCTAAAAGCAAATTTTCAAAAATCAATAATTTTTATAATTGAACCAGTTTCCGTAGGACTTTAATGGTTTAGTATGTTCATTAAGATCAAGTACTTTATCGTTATACCATGTAAATCGTCTAATTTTAATTTTAACAAACGTCAAAAAAACTACTCATTTTCTCAAACTTTGATGAAAATTAAACTGCTTGTAGTAAGGCCGTAATATTTCAGTACGTTTTATAAGACCATGATATCACCAAAAAAAGATCCATAAAAATCAGCTTAAATTTTTTTTTCAACAGTTAATTACAAGAAAACGACTCGGTAGATTTTCACCTAAAACTAATCAGCATCATTACCAGCTAATATCTTTCGAACTGATTTGATTTTTTAAAATGGATTCGGTAGTTTGAGCCTAAATGTGGACGAAAAGTTTAACACTTTTTTTTCAAATTACAAAGAAACGGCTTGGCCGATCGTCAGACAAAACTGAGAAACGATAATCCTCCTCGAGATACATCAAATGGCTTTTAAATTTTTTAAATCGGTTAAGGCGTTTTTGAGAAAACGTCGATAGAAGGTCAAGTTTTGACAAATGCCAAAAAAACGACACCAATTTTTGCAAACTTTGACGAATTTTTAAAGTTAAACGAGATGTCGTAGGGCCGTACTATTTTAGTATGATCTATAAGATGGTATCTACCGTCAAAAAAAATCATAAAAATTGTCGAAAAAAAATTTTTTAACACTTTATTACAAGAAAACGGCCCGGTCGGTCTTTACCAAAAACTAATCAGCACGATTCCCAACCAATATCTTTCGAACAATTTTTGAATTTTCAAAATCGATTCAGAATTGCGGGCTAAAACGTGGACGAATTTTTTTTCACTTATCTGCTATTTATAAAGAAACGCCTCGGCCGATCGTCGCGCAAAACTGACAATTGATAGTCCTTATCGAGATACATCGAATAGCTTTTAAATTTTTGAAATCGGTTTAACCGTTTTCGAGAAAACGTCGATTTACGGCAAAAAATCTGTTCACTGTTCAATGTACATTTCTGATTTAATAGCAACATTTAATAATGGATATTTTATTATTATTTCGGTTACATATTATAAATGTTTTTTATATATTTTTTAGTATTGCATTATAGATCATCATACTAGGTCAATCATACTAGGACTCGAAATATATACGAGATTGATTAAAGTTACTTCTAAATTATGTAACATTTTTTGTTAATAATTGGATGGGTTTATAATTTTTTTTTATTCTTCGAAAAATTAATTATTAAGGATATACGAGGTGTGTTCAAAAAGTACCCGGAATTACTAATAATTAAATTTCGCGGGTCTGGAGTGTCTGATTGTCAAAATTTTTTTTTATTGTGTTGGTATACATGCCCCTAAAGTATGATGAAATTTTCAGCTATATTCACTGTTTACTTTGTCTGTGGTAGTCGCTAAGGTTCGACGTGTTTTTCTGAGCTCGGCGATTTTTACAATGGAAGAATTGAAAAAGTCAAAGAATTTGTATTAAATTTTGCGTAAAAAATGAAATAAAGTGTTGCAAAGTACAAAAATTCACCAGATATGGCTCCGTGTGACTTTTTCCTATTCCCAAAGTTGAAGAGACCCATGAAAGGACGGCGGTTTTCCTCGATTGAAGAAAATCGCCGAGAGTGCTCAAGGACATATCAAAAAGTGAATATCAAGGGTGCTTCGAAAATTGGAAAAAACGCTGGCATAAGTGTATTATATCTGGGGGGGACTACTTTGAAGGGGACCACATTAATGTAGACGAATAAATAAATATTTTTTTGAAAAAACGAAAATTACGAAAACTTTTTGAACAGACCTCGTACACACACACACATACTTTTTCCAAATTTGGTCTCATTCGATTTAGAATGGCTTGAAACGTCGAGAAAACATAAAATTCGCGAATCTGATTTTTTGATGAAAACAAACTTCTCCTTCGGGAAGTTAAAAATCATTTCTTAAGCAATTCATATACTCTATCATTAATTTAAACCCTTAAGTGATCATTACTCAAATTTCACACTTAGTCATTTTTTCTGACTGTAAATTTTTACTTACAAATGTATTTTAAATCTTCAATAACCACCACGGACGACAAAGTATCATTTTAATCCATTGCTTATGTGCATAATCTACTGGTGCAGTGTATAAATTGTTTAACAAATGATTACTACGGTCGGTGTACCGAAAATATGCACCTCGTTTCCAATTTGAATCGCACTTTGTCGTAGCCGTTTCTCTAAAACCCCAAAGCACGAAAGCTTAGTCGTGCGATCGCAATGTATCCAGGCGATGCGCACGTGTCCCTGGTCTTGTCTGGTCTCTTTGTGTGTGTCCAGCGGGCGGCGCGTGCACGTGTCGGCACGATTGCATCCATTTGTGTATCATCAATCTTCCGGGTCTGCGGACTTCGGTGTAATTTCTCCCAAGAGTTGTGTCGTGCAAATGCCACGGTGCGCCGAGGAGACGCTGTTTTATTTGATAGTTTTTTGTTGTTAATGCAAGTTATGTCTATGTTCATCACGGCATATGCTTATTCAGCTATTGTTATATTTTTACTGTATTAGTAGGTGCAACTTTTGAAATTATTCAAGTTGTAAACTACATTGTGTGCTAATCACTAAAACACGGGATATAAATATATAGTACAAAATTGTATACAGGGATGATGCAGTTGAATCCTCAGTTGTATTGAACTTCCTTTTCCTTTACTCTTGCGTTTTTTGTTTTATTTAAGTTAAATTTTTCTTTATTTGTGTAAGCGCCGCGTCGCCGTCTAACGCGTAAACATTGGTACGGAACCCATAGGAATGTAAACCAAATTTATACTTATTGTTAAAATCTCTATAAAATATCTGATGATATGATGTGCATATGTCTAATGATCATTTTTGACCGCTAAATGTCATTTTTTTTTACTTTTTCCAATAGATCTCCGAAACCGCTAGACCTGCCTTTATGAAAATTTGATGGGTTCTTCACCTTGTCAATACAAGTAAAATGTTTTTTGAATTATTAAAATCGGACGCTCCGTTCTCATAAAAACTGAGTTACCGTTTTTGGCACTTTTTGCCCCGTATCTTCGGAACGACTAGACCTGCCTTCGCCAAAAACTAATCAGCACGTCTCCTTATCAATACGAATCGAATGTTTTTTGAATTACTCAAACCGGTTGATCGGTGTTCCCGAAATCGTCGACGAAAATTTGTATCCGCACATACATACACACACATACACACACACACGCACACACACACACATACATCCATTTTTTCTAAGGTATGCCAAAATATTCAGAAACCTTTGAAACGTCGAGAAATGCAAAAAATTTCATTTTCGATTTTTTTGCGATTAAAAAAGGTTAAAAATCATTATTATGACTGAGCTAAATTATCTACGCAAAAACTAATTGCTGGTAATTAACTACTAATATTCAACTTACTGCAAAATAATAAACAAAGTGATCTATCATGTAGGGAGCTGACTCAATGCAACATTGGATCGATCTAACATACTACACTTTTCTACCTTTGGGCCCTATATCAAAATCAGTATAGCACCGTACCTTGGCCCAACCGTACCCAGCCTGCTCTACTAAACAAATATCTATGATATTAAAAATTATACGAAACTCAGTTATTATGCACTGTACATCCAATAATTTTTAATATCAATATCTTCAACCCTACGTAAAAAACATTCATAATTAAATTATCGAAAAAGTTCTTCGATGAATGTAGTGATAGCAAAAACTACGATTTTCTCTATTGGTCTGATGTAGCAAATATTAAGTAGTGGATTTTAAAAATCATCGATTCTTGCCAACTATAATAACAATTTTTTAATCCAGAAGGATTGATCGTAGCATATGGCCTACATTTACAGAGTAATCGGAAATAAACAAAGCTATGCCATTTTTTTGAAGTATAGACTTTCATGCCCGTACATTGTACAGATATATGGTTCAATGTTTAAATATGTATGCTCGTCATTCGACCATGTGTTCTGATATGTAGTCTGTGAAACTAGTTTAAATAAAAAATTTAATTCAAAATATTCACAAAACCGCGAGTAGTAAAAATTGTTATGTGATAATTGCAATATTATGAAGTTTTTATTTGTATTGTTAGATGGTGGCACGTTTTTAATAATATATTACAATTACAATAAAATTTAATAAGTCATTTAGCACAAATGACATGACAATATCATCCTTATAATATCAGAATTTGATGAATTTTTGGTCCTAATTATCTGTCTACTATTATATATCACCATTGTATTTTTGAAACCTTCTATTAATTTTAAACAGGAATAATGTAAACAATATTCCAATATTTATAACTATGATTTTGCCATTTCCGTGTTACTATTGATGAAATGTAGAAAACTAATCGAATAAAGTGTTTTGAAACGTCATGCATATCCGTTGTTCCATAAGACATATAGTAAGTAGTTTTCACACACCATTTTCTTGTGAAACATTATATTTGTTCCTGCGAGAGCTGTCATGGGTTTTGCTCACTCACGATTTTCTGAAAACGATACTTTGAATATGTAATACCGCCATACACTATAATAACTTCGAGTTGTAAAATGTTTTCGTCATGCATCTGCAATAAGTTCAGTTACTGTTGCAATAATTAGTTCCTAACTTTCTGCCACACGCAAATATGTAAATACGTACAAAACATTGCGACGTGTCAAATATACTGTATGAAAATTAAGAGAAGGAGCGAATTGGTTATTACATAGCTCGTATTCATTTTAATTTTTTAACCCAGTGTAACAAATTGTACAAAATCAAGTTTTTTAAATTTCGTTGTTTTGATTCTATATCATTTTGGCCTTTTTCATTTCAGTGTCAGTTTTTATCAACAATGCCAATAATAGTGGCTCAGAGAACGTAGTGCAGTTACCTCATTTTAAACATTTTCAAGCCAAATACTTAGAGTATAGTGAAAAGATTTTTTCAAAAAAAAAGTGGCACAATCGTACCCAGTCGCCGTTACTATAGAAAGGTAATTTGACAGCAATTAACAGAATAGCTTTGGTAATTCTGATTGCTTTTCAAAATATGTACATATAATCTAGTGGTGTATGAATCGTGCGTTAAGGAAAATTGCTAGAACTTCCTGTACCATTTTTTTTTAAATATTCAATTTTTTTTAAAAAACTTTGAAAAAATTTAATTTTTGAGAATTTTAAAATGTATGAAAAATAATTGACTTCTTTTTTAAAAATATATAAAATTTGAAATATTTTGGAAATTATGAATTTTTTTCCAAGCATTCGCGTAGAGATGTGATATAGAAGCGCGTAAGGGTCGCAGTCCAACGGATAAATGTGAAAAAAAACTATACTTATTATATAAATATCTGATAATTTGATATGCATATATGTAGTGATCTTTTTTGACCGCCAAATGGCATATTTTTTAATAATTTTACTCGATCTCCGAAACCGCTAGACCTGCCTTTCCAAAATTTTATCACTTTTTTATTTTGTCAGTACAAATCAAATGTTTTTTGAATAATTCAAATCGGACCCTCCGTTTTCTCAAAAATTGAATTATCATTTTTGGCGCTTTGTGTTCCGTGTCTTCGAAACGGCTAGACCTGCCTTTGCGAAAACCGAATCAACGTGATCTCTGATCAATACAAATCGAATGTTTTTTTAATTGTTCAAATTGGTTGATCCGTGTTCCCGAAATCGTCGACGAAAATTTGTATCCGCACAAGCGCACACGCACACACACATACATTTATATATTTTTCAAGTATTTCAAAATGTTCAGAAAACTTCAAAACGTGAAGATATATACAAATTTCCATTTGCGATTTTTTGCGATTATTATAACTTACCCTACGGGAAGTTAAAAATTGATTAGAACCGTATGGAAAATTTGTTAGAAATCAGTCTTAAACCAGAAAAATCAGTGCTGGTTCCACATCGAAAGCCCCAGTTATATATATTATGTCTGCGATATCCCGTTTTACAATTCAATACACGCATAATAATATCGATAAATTCGTTGTATTTGCCGTTTGCGCCGCCGAATTTTCTATAATGTCTCCGAGCGTAGTCGCGGCTCGGTCGCTTTGCTTTAAGCAATAATTTAATTTTATTTCTTTTAGATGTAAATTTATTTTTGTGAGTTTTCGTTACCTACCCGCCGATATGATATTGCAATGCCTGTCCATTTTTCTTCGCTTCAATTATGCTCCCTATATAGAAATTTTTCGCTCGGTCAACTTTCGATGAAACTCCGATATTGGGATTCTTGTTCGTGATAAAATACAATTTTTTAATTAAGTTTACGTATATTTCGCTTTATGGAATTACGAATAGTGGTTAACATTTGCTGAAGTTTTAAATCAAATTCCGCATTAGCAATTCAGTCACGTAATGTAATATTTTTATGTTTATATAGATACACGTTTTAATTAATGTACGTTTATTCCATACTCATTTTTCTATATTCGTTACGGGATTTTAATATATAATTTTTAAAGCTATTTCAAAACTAAACTTAATTACATTATTTTTGTTGAACTTTGGCTGGATTCTCCTTGTTTGCATGTTTTATTACGTTCGCTGCGTGGTTCTGATATGATGCATAATATATTTTTTACCGTGAATTCATAAATAATAATTTATTAATTAACTGATAAACTGATGCCCCAAAGTTATTTGTTACGAACTATTATGCATTCATCAATATTCATGCAAGGGAAGTCGAAACATCCGAAGGATTTTTTTTGTTACATAGTAATACAGAATAAATAAATATATATATATATATATATATATATATATATATATAATAGTAAGAATAACTCACGCGTCAAAATAAAATGTAAATTTTAGTTTATTCGTTTTGAAAGTAAATGTATCTCATTATTCTGCTAAGAGAATTTTACAATTATTTAATACAAGAATACAATACTATCAATATAATAGACACAAAAGTCAAATTTTACGTACTGGATCAGAAGAAAAATCTAAGAGTAAAAACAAACTAATGCAATCCAATTTATCATTTAAAACTCCTGTAAGATCAACTTTTTTGTATATAAAATGATCAGTGTTTAACCATATGCTCCTAGAACATTGTTTTACATTGTTTAGGATTTTTTGAGTTATAAAGATCTTGATTCATTATTTTGCTAGTAAATTGGGAGCTTTCTCTTATATAACAACTGTTACAATCTAAGCACTCAATTTCATAAACTGAGTCGGTAACTCTATAGTATAGTATAGTAGTGAATTTTAGAGATGAAAAAATAGCACTAAAAATTCAAAAAAATTCAAATAATATACCTTTCTTGTATCTCCATTAAAATTTTGCCTATTATGATCTCTAGATCTCAAACATTTTATTCCTTTAACATTTTTATAAATATCAGAGATCCATAGGCTGCGTTTTCAAACCAGTGTGATGTGAAAATATTCGAAGTATATTTCATTTTCGTAATAAAAGATCGTGATATAATTTTTGTTATATTAAATATTTCCGTTTAGTGCAAGCATTCACTTGTGAAACATGGCATATTTCCAAGATAACTATATTGACGACGCTCATGGTGACGTTATATGCGAAAAAATTGGCTGGCGTGATATGAATGTTTGCTGAATATATAATGATAATACAAAAAATTTTATATTCCTAAATATAACAATTATTTTGCGAGAACAGTTTACAAGAGTACAGAAAAAATAAAACAAAAAACATTGATTCTAAAAAATAGCATTATTTGAAGTGGGGGGGGGGTCTCAAAGTTGACACATGACGAATGAAGTAACAAGATCATTCATCTAGCATTAAAACTTTTATGAGTTTCAATTTTTTTAAAGAATAGTAAAAATTGAAATTTGGGGATGAGGCTAGCATATGCTAGAGAGAAGTCTATAAAGAAGGACTTAAAAAAATTCAAGTAAATTTTTTTAGCTTAAAAATATGAAAAAAAAAACATTTTTTTTAATTTCTACACTAGAATACTCCCTAATTAATTTGAAAATGAATTTTTTTGTATATTTTACGTTTCAAACATTCTGAACATTCTGACATACCTTAGAAAAAATTTATGTTTGTGTGTGTGTATTGTATGTTTAAGTATGTATGTATGTAACAATTTTTCGTTCTCGATTTTGAGAGTGCAAATTAACTGATTTGAATGATTCGAAAAACATTTGATTAATATTAACGGGGAGAGGTCATGATAAGTTTTTGCAAAGGCAGGTCCAGCCGTTTCAAAGATACAGGGCAAAAATGTCAAAGATTTTGTATATCTAGATTTTTCTGTACGGTTTTTCTTGTTGTCGATTTCAGGACATATTTAAAAAATTGCTAGCAAAAAATATTCATAAATGAATTGATGGCCTTTGGTTAGTAGTAACCACATTATAGTAAAATGAATTTTGAGAAAATGAATGCTATAGCATTCACGTCCGCAAGCGTGTTGATATAATGTTTAAGAATACACTTTTTTTCTTTTTTTTCATATTAAGAAATTATTCATGTTACATTAAAATATGTCAATTTTCAAAATATGTGACAGTGATCAGAATATGTTGTATACTTTGTTTTTTTTCCTAGTTTTACTTGTCGTCCATTCCAGGACGGGTGTAAATAGCTAGAAAAAATGCAATAATGTTCTGTACAGGTGTAAATAGCTAGAAAAAATTGCAGAATGTTCTGAAACAAATTTGGTCTTTGATTAGTAGTAAGGACATACTAATTAGTAGTTAGTAGTTTTATCACAACATACATGGTCTGTTCAAAAAGTACCCGGAATTACTAATAATTAAATTTCGCGGGTCTGGAGTGTCTGATTGTCAAAATTTTTTTTTTATTGTGTTGGTATACATGCCCCTAAGGTATGATGAAATTTTCAGCTATATTCACTGTTTACTTTGTCTGTGGTAGTCGCTAAGGTTCGACGTGTTTTTCTGAGCTCGGCGATTTTTACAATGGAAGAATTGAAAAAGTCAAAGAATTTGTATTAAATTTTGCGTAAAAAATGAAATAAAGTGTTGCAAAGTGCAAAAATTCACCAGATATGGCTCCGTGTGACTTTTTCCTATTCCCAAAGTTGAAGAGACCCATGAAAGGACGGCGGTTTTCCTCGATTGAAGAAAATCGCCGAGAGTGCTCAAGGATATATCAAAAAGTGAATATCAAGGGTGCTTCGAAAATTGGAAAAAACGCTGGCATAAGTGTATTATATCTGGGGGGGACTACTTTGAAGGGGACCACATTAATGTAGACGAATAAATAAATATTTTTTTGAAAAAACGAAAATTACGAAAACTTTTTGAACAGACCTCGTATATATCTGTACTCTGTATTTTTAAGTACTGTTGATACATATTAATTTTTATGTTGAAATTTAAATATTATCTATAATAAATATTTTGAAATAGAGTTCTGTATCAATCAAGTATTGTCTTGCATTTCTCCTTATTTATACACAGATATGTAATTTTTTTGTTTGCTGCTTTTTTGTTGCATACATTTGTCATTTTAAATGTATTCATTTATAAAAATAGAAACAATTATTAGAAATGTAAAATACCATTAGAGTAGGTAAAACCATGTAACATAATTATATATGTTGTATCATATCCTGCATAATGCAATAAAAGGTTTCAAAATTGAAATAATCTATAAAAAAGAAAATACTGGACTTGATTTTTAGGAATTACGATACGTTTCAAAATGTTTTATTCGATAGTTTCTCTGGTTTATGTCGGAAGGGTTTTTCCGAGCTTAAGATAGGGTTTATATTCCTATATATATTTTATTATATATGATGGCAATATGAAGTGTGGTTGATTCGAAAACACTCGATTTAACGACCCGTCCGCGGTGTTCGACGGCGGACTTGATCTTAACCGCATGAGGTGTTCGACTGGACGCACTATGAACGACTGACTTCATCTCAAAACATCGGAACATTCTTATCTCTGGCAAATCGCTTTTCCCATCTCTCGGACATGTGTGAGGCGTGTATCGCATACGAACATAATACTTGGTCGAAGTCCTGTAGCACCTGGACCGTGGATATTGAAGGCGAGGTGGAAATTAAGCCTGAAAGCCACGCGCATTTATTCCAAATATTTCTTTTTTTCAACCAACTGCAGTACAAAAGTGTAGTGGTGCCAGGGTATCGTGAATTATGGCAAATTGCTGGAACTTCCCGTATCGTAAATTAATTTTTTTATAAAAGCCTTGAAATTTTTGTGAATTTTTGAAATATGGGATTTTTTTTAAATTCTCCAAATTTTGTTAAAGTTTGACATTTTTGATAATTTTGATTTTTTTTAATACTTTGGATTTTTTAGATTTTTTATTTAAAATTTTGAACTTTTTTTTCAAATTATCAAAGCGTGTAAGCGTCGCACGCTTATGTTTCGAACAGAGATCATACTTGTGCTTAGGCATTGTTATACCCACAGAAAATAAATTTGTTAAATCTCACAACTTCTGAAATTTTGGTTTCCTACGTCCACAGTCTATATAATAATTCTATTTTTAATTTAGTATGAAGAATATTAAAAAAACAAACTTTGAAATATTAATCCTTTCCACTCGCAAATTCCGAGATGTATATGAATTTTACCGCCAAAGCGGCATCCGAGTAGAAAAGGTTAAAATCCTAATAAAAACGTATGCGAATAGTAATAGTGATAGTGATATACATTTTCACTTGGAAATAATTATCCTAAATTTGTTTCTAATTGCAAGTGTAAAAGATGCTTTTTAGAAGCTCCAAATCTTTTTGAAACTGAAATTTTTTTTTTTTGAGATTTACCATAACCACGCATTTTTTCATATATGTTTCGAACAGAGGTCGGACTTAAGAATCCTATAAGCTGTTTTGGTGATTTCTCTTAGCTACGTAGATTTTTATGGGATTTCATGGCATATATGCACTAGTTGTATTTTTTCTCACTAGTACTACAATTTTCACTTAAAAAAATATATTATGTGTGTTTTCAAATTAAATCCGGTGTCACTACTACTTCACATCTCGAAGTCCATAGCTCTAACCACTTGTCCTTATGTAGATAGCTGATCATACAATGTATATTTAAATCAAATTTAATGAAAATAGAATAGAAAATAGTAAACTTTCTATCCTAAACTCCGAAGAGTAAATACATAGTTTCGACAACTTGTTAAGTTATCATGATTATTAGTGTGTTTTACCATTTGTGATGTTTGTGTTAAAAAATATATATCTTATCAATGTGCACATACTCATACCATGGATTTATAATGGTTTCATATGCTATATTAGGATACAAAATTTTAACTTGATTACCACTGAATGATGGCTAAGATGCTAGCCGAAACGTATGGATTTTAAATAAATAAATTTTTAAAAAAAACTCTCATATTATTTTTATTGATGTTACGCCCGAATATTAAACTCAAAATTAAACATATATATATATATATATATATATATATATATATATATATAATCTACTTGAGATGTTTGGTGCATGCGTTTATGTTTAAAAAATTGTATTAGAAGCTCAATCTGGACAATATATATCCGCATTTAGATCTTTACAGAATGTAACAAATTATCTGCTTGTCATATGGAGGTCTATTTCAAACATTTTGGAACTTTTTTTTATTGAAAGCACAGTCCAGGTAGTATAGGTCTATGCCTCGGACGATATGAAAGGTCAGAGGCTGCTGAGAGAACTTCGTGCGCCGGAGTATTCGCTACATTTGTTTTATGTTCGAATCAATAGAATTAGTATTGCGTTTGTGCTCGGATAAAAATATCGAATGGGATATTGTTTTATTTGTGAATACTTTAAATTTTATATCAGTTTCTTTATGGAGTTTTTATAGACTTTATTTGATTTTATGCACACATTCATTTTAAATTCAACATGAATCGATTTCATTAAAAAAAAATTTAGCAAGCAGGGCTGGCCCGCAGGTAAGCGGTTAAGAGCGACGAGACTTGTTTTAGAGGTTCCGGGTTCGATACCCACTTCGAGCAGCCTGTTGTCAGGCAGCAGTGACAACGATTTTCACTTGGAAATATAGATAGTAATATGTTTCCAAGTAAAAATAGCCCTTACCCAGCATTGCTGCATCGATAAAAAAAATACTCGCTCTATTACAGAAACTGTAATAATAATATATAGAGAAGTGACAACTGATTGGGTTGCCATCTATCAAACAGACTAGTATTAAGTCAAAGTCAGCACAACAGCTTATATAACTATTAGGTTCTGATTGCTGTTTAAATTAAAAAAAAATAATAATAATAGCAAGCAACGTACGATAATGATTATTGTTTCAATTCATTCAGGCAGCAGAACAAAGATTTCTCAATATTAAATTTAGTGAGTACAAACATTTCCCTCAGTCCGAAAATGAAAGTTCGTACACAAAATGATTATTAATGGATTTTCCAAGCTTCAAATATAACTTCCATTTCAATTTTTATTGAAAAACTAATGGTACCTGAGAAATTTTACTTATTGCATTGGTATATAGTAAGATCTTCGATACAAAATAGATTAAGATGATATCTTATTTCAAGCAAATTGTATCCCAATAACTTATAAATACATTGTTTGTTATTTATATAGTTGAAACTCGTATAAAACACTATTGAAAATAGAATACAGAGTCAAAAAATTATTATTCAAAAGTAATTCCTGCAGTCTAATTAAATTATTTATTATTATAATAACATAATTCAGAATAGTTCTTTAACATCCCGAAGGAGAATTTTGTTTTTATCAAAAATTCCGATTCTCTAATTTTATGTCTTCTCGACGTTTTAAGCCATTCTGAATAAAATGAGATCAAATGATTTTAAATTGAATTGGTTTTAAAAAATTATGAACTGTTTCAAAGATATTGGTTGGGAATGATTTTGATTAGTTTTAGGTGAAGATCTACCAAGCAGTTTTATTGTAATTAACTGTTGAAAAAAAATTGCCAATTTTCATGGCGATAGATATCATGGTCCTTTAGAACATACTGAAATATTATGGTCTTACAACTAGTAGTTTAATTTAAAAAATTCCTCAAAGTTTAAAAAAATATCGTAGGCAAAAATCGTGTTAAAAGTCGCATTTGTGATGTGATAAGTCAAACATTGTCGATTCATTAAAATAATTTGGAATAATTACTACAATTTTAGGACATACAAGCACATGCTTGTGCAACATAATTAATTTAATAAAATTCAATTGGAAATCGCAATAATATGATGAGTGTTTTTTTTTTCATTTATTATTATACAGCTATCAAAACAGTAATTACATTCTATGAGCTGCTATGCTAAAATATATAAACTAAAAAAGAATAAATAAAGATAACAACATACAAATAGTAATTAATAATAATAATAATAGATAATAATAATAAATAATAAAATAAAATGATACTATAAAAAATTAAAAAAATTAACTAACATATTTTGATGATTTTCTAAAAAAAAATATAGAAATTGTTCCCCATAAACAATTTGCTAGATTAGAATATTATCCATTGGTGATTTTTGCTTGAGACTTCTCATTGTGACGATATATTTATACGGGACGACGATTTACACTCCAAAATTTATGATCTATATTTTCATGTTAAAACAGATAAATAGTTTCAAAACTCTGGTTTTACAATTACGCCACGTACTGTCACATGTAGTATTACTTATAAATAAATAACATATTGTGTACCACGATTTTGCACCCACTAGAAATGTCGCACACAATGCCTTTAACAGGTCTTGTCGGAAATAAATAGAAACTTTATTAGATTAATCAAAAGACGAACTAATATTTTTTTGACCCTACATAACAAAAATTGCTCTGTATTGTACAATCGTCTCTTTTCGTTTGACAATGGAATGGAACATGGTGTCATTTATCAGCGAGCGCGAGTTTTCGGAATAACAGTCTCAGGAATGAATCGGCGAGCTCCATAGAAATGAGGATTGACCTGTTCGTTCATGCGATTTATGACTGAATTTCTCAAAGATGAACACAAAAACTGAAATAATTTAAGCGAATTGAACAAAGATGTTTGCGAACGGCCAGGGTTTTTTCACAATGTGCTTAGGCATTGTTATACCCACAGAAAATAAATTTGTTAAATCCCACAACTTCTGAAATTTTGGTTTTCTACGTCCGCAGTCTATATAATAATTCTATTTTTAATTTAGTATAAAGAATATTACAAAAGCAGACTTTAAAATATTAACCCTTTCTACTTGCGAATTCCGAGGTTTATATGAATTTTACCGCCAAAGCGGCATCCGAGTGGAAAGGGTTAAAATCCTAATAAAAACGTATGCGAATAGTAATAATGATGGTGATATACTTTTTTACTTGGAAATAATCATCATATAAATTTGTTTCTAATTGTAAGTGTAAATAGATGCTTTTGAAAGCCTTAAAACTTTTTAAAACTGAAAAAAATGTTTTTTTGAGATTTTTTGTAATTTTAAAAAAAAAAAAACTTTTTTTAAAAATGTTTAATTTTTTAAGATTTTTTTGAAACTTTTGGATGTTTTGAAAACATTCCTTCTTGAAAATTTTGTAATCTTTTGAAAATTTTAGACCATTCAGACAGACTAAATAATACTGTAGAAATTGTCGAGTACATTTGTTTGATCTATTATAAGTGAATTTTAGACATTACAAATGTTGTTACGGAACCCATAGAAATGGTAACAAATATTGTACATATTATTAATATCTCTCAAATATTGCTAATGTCATTCTTTTGAGCGTAAAATGTCATTTTTTTATTTATTATCTATGGATCTCTTAAACCCCAGGGCCTTCCTCCACGAAAATTTAACTAATTCTTTTATTCTGCCACTACAAGCAAAATGATTTTGAATCATTAAAATCAGACACTTTGTTTTCTCAAAAACTAAATTGCCATTTTTGCCCCGTATCTTTAAAACTTCTAGACCTGCATTTGCCAAAAACTAATCAACACGTCTCTTTATCAATAGGAATCGATTGTTCTTTGAATTATTCTAACGGTTTATCCATGCTCTCGAAACCGTTGACAAAAAATTGTATCCAAACATACATACACACAAACTATACGCACACACATACACAGTTTTTTCTAAGGCGTGCCAAAATGTTCAGAAACCTTTCAAACGTAAGCATATATAAAAATTTTAATTTTTGATTTTTTTGCGATTATTATAACTACCCTACAGGTAGTTAAAAACTAACATTCTATTATTAATATAAATATTTTATTATAAAATTATATTTTTATATAAATAAATATCGGAAATGATTTATTAATTGCTAGAACACATTTTCGTCATAATTAATTTATTATTCATATCAAAACCTCAAAGTTTTCTTTTACTACATTTTTCATGTTATTCCCATATCAATATTTTCAGAAATTTTGTATATATATAATGGACGAAGTGCTCGTATATTTATAAATGTTTACATATCATAAGTCTTCTTATATGAGTATATTATATACAGTATATATGGTTACGGGTGCAATCTTCGAGCGATATCTAATTTTATTCCAAAGTTATGTTATTAAACTAGAACACACTTTTTATGTGTTTCGTACATAAAAACTTTATGCCTGCTTTATGGGAATATCCTTGTTGAACGAACAGTCTGGCGGGTTTACTAATTTATTTCAGTAACTTTAAAGATTAATATTTGCTCTGTTTGAGAATATGCTAAAGTAGTTTATGAATGTGAATAGTAGATTATGTAAACAGATGTATATATATATATATATATATATATATATATATGTATGTATGTATTAGGGTGGTCCTCAATATGGATGTTTTCGAATTTCTTTTCTCCTAGGCTTCAAATTGTTAAAAAAAATAATCCCTGAAAGTTTCAGCTACCAATATTAAATTCTCAAGAACATCTAAGGTCATTATACAAAATTCACTATTACCATCCATTGCATCATAATGAATCCTATTCAAAAAGTGCAATGTTTACATTTGAACCAATTTGTTGTGATCCTGCATTGTCATACGACCTTTCTTGTGTTCATCGTGTCCAACAGTGCGACATCTGTTATTTTGCACATATTAAAGGAATTTTGTACTACTCATCAACACTTATCAGCAGGCAACACTAAAATATTTATCGAAAAATCATATAGATTCAGGTGGTCAGTAGTAGTCGATACAAAGTCGATGGTGTAGGTCGTCGTGCGGGCATACCTACAGCCTGCAGATTTTATTGCGTAATCGGAAACAGTTTATTTCGTCGCCTGTATAATTTATCTTTTATATTAGACATAGTTTAAGTGTTTATTAATTATTAAATCTGAATATATGTGAAAAAAGTGTGCATCTCAAAATAAAAAGTGTGCTGTGAATATGCAATTTGGCTGACCATAAAGCGTGCATTGCGGACCAAGGTACATTAATTAAAATATTTTTTTGCAAACTCATTCTAGTTTTTGTTTTTAAATGCATAAGACTTAGTTCACAATAATATTCACTTACAATAATTGTGCTGAATCGATAATTTGGGAAAAACATGCGTTTTCAGTCTTGGGAATGAGCAAATGGCGTACAACGGCATCATGCCGCGCTATGATTTTATTACTTATAGCCATTAAATATAAATATTTATTAAGTTAGAAACATTATTAGTCAGTAATCAAGATACTTTTTATTTTATATTTATTAACTTCCCGTAGGGTAGTAATAGTAATAGGCCGAAAATCGAAAATGAAATTTTTTGCATTTCTCGACGTTTTGAAGGTTTCTGAACATTTTGGCTTACCCCAAAAAGAATGGATGTGTGTGTGTGTTTTGTATGTCCGAATTTTTTCGTACACTTTTTCAGGCGCACGGATCAACCGATTTGAAAAACATTCGATTCCTATTGATAGGGCGATGTGCTGATTAGTTTTTGGCAATGGCAGGTCTAGCCGTAACGGAGATAGGGTGCAAAGAGTGCAGAAAATACAAATCAAGTTTTTGAGAGAACGGAGTATCCGATTTGAAAGATTAGTGATTAGTTTTTAGCAAAGGCACGTCCAGCCATTTTGAAGATACAGTGCTAAATGTGCAAAAAATTGCAGTTTTTGCGAAATCTAAGCGTCCGATTTAAATTATTCAAAGAACTTTTTGCTTATTTCAACAAAATAATTGCTTTTGGACAAAAAAATTTTTGTTTCTAATTTTTGTTTTCAAAATTTTTTTACAAGAAATTTTTTTTTGTATATCGAAAATAATTCAGATTTTAATTTTAATTCGAACTAAAATTCTAATATACTTTAAACAAATAATTTCAACTTTGCAATTCAGTTTATATAATTCTTATAAATATTAGACAATGTTACAGTACCTATTTATATTAATCTATATGAGAACATTTAGTATTTCTCGATCATTTCGTTACGGTACAGGAAGTTATAGCAA
>NW_020538040.1:166238072-166266213 GCF_003426905.1 Ctenocephalides felis
AATCTCACATAAATACATATTGTTTGATTATTTAAACTATAACAAAAAATAAATTTTATAATTATTCACTAATAAGAGTGTTAATTAAATAATGTTGAAATAGTATTTTCGTAATAATTTCATTTTCATATAAATGATTTGTACTGATAATATATCCATTAAAGTTAAGTTTTGATGACGTGTAATTACATTAGTAAGAATTTTTCTTATTGGGGCTGATATATTCTAGCTTTCTTTCAATGGAAAACGAAGTTTCCTATTCCTAATATTGAATATAACATTAATACTTTATGGTTTGAATATGTGCACTATGTTAAGATATTTTATTAACATTACAAAAAATAACAGAACCATTAAAAAAAATGTATGTTTAGGTATGTGCGATTTTTTTTTAAAAACGGTAAAGATTTTCCAATAAATGTTAATATATATTTTGATATGTGAAAGAGCAACTTTTGTTATTTTCGTAACAGATCTATTAGTAATCTCTGCCCAACCTGATGGCAATGCCGTTTTTCTAAAAGCAATACTTCATTTTGAACTTTTTGAATTCGCCTGGCTATGAAACGTGCTCGACGTGCAAATAATAAAAAATTCCAGAATGATATTTTTTTGCATGTCACGAACTGCGATTTATGCCCAGACATTCTCAAAAAGTCATACCGAATAAATGTTTGAATAATTCAATTTGGAAAAAATACTCGTACATATTTGGTAATGAATTTGATTTTTAATTTTTGGTAATCGAATGAACGCGATTTGCTTGGCATTTTTAGTCGATAGTCGGCAAAGATATATTTTTTGAAAGATAGGGTCACTTTTTTGTTTTTTATTTTATTAGTAACAATTATCGAGCATTAGATAATGTATATTCAAAGATTTTGCTCTAACATATTCTGTGCAAACATGTTGCCTGACTTACATTGGAGAAAATCCAACATCTCTGTTTATTGGCCGACCGATATTGACTGATATTGGCAAACCAAGGTTGTCGATTTTTTCAAAATTTTCAAAAAAATCAAATATTTTTAATTTCAAATTACCGCAAGAAAGTCTTAGTAATTTGCCCTAAGGTATCATGCCATGCACCACTAGTTCAGTAAATAATTATAATACCAATTAATAATCGAAACTGGTGGTTTACCTGAGTGTTTATTTTATTCTGTATTGACCTGTTTGGAAAACGTGTTATAGGTATTTCTACCATTACGGTGAGAGCTCGTGATATATTTATCGACCATATAAAACACTTGTATCGTTATATAAGTAAACATTTCGATTCTCGAGCGTTGCAGGTGTGATTCATCGGCACGATGTTTAAACGTCCGTTCAAAGATTTTCTTCCTCGGAGTTCCTTACATAGTAGATGCTACATTTATATCCAGCACTTAAATTGTGTGGATAGAGAGCTGACGGTCATGATTGTAAAATATCCTAAATTTTATTCTCACTTCTATCAGCAATTACTTCCATCTTAAGAACTGTTGTGCACGTACTTCTTGTTTTGCGCTATATTTTGAGAGCAACCCAACGGTTTACCTATACTTACTTAATCAATTGTTTTTATGTAATGTCAGTATATCATTGAGTTACATGCAGCAATGCCTAGGAGAGATTATATTTTAGATCTATATTTCCAAGTAAAAGCACTACTACTTGATATCCGGTTATACGTAACTGGCATCAAACCCAGATCTTGTAAAATGTCTTGAAATTGCACGAATTTTAATTTTCTTTTTTAGTTTTAATTGAGAAAGCTTGATTCTTATTGTAATATATACAGCACTCATTTTATTTACAAAGGTGTCTTATTATTAGTAATTTTTATTCCACAATTTATGAAAAAAATTGTTTTATTAGTAATAAATAATTAATATATTGCCGATTGCAATTTTGCCTTCAATTACATTACTATAGTAATTGTCAATTATAAAATGCCGTTTTCTTAATTAAAATGCGTGTTAAGAAGTTAATTAAATTTTCATGTTTTACCGTCATTCCTTGATATTCCATATCAAGCATTTATGAATAATTTATTTATGTAATACGATTTCCATCTCTAAGCGGATGCTATATAAACATTTAATAAATAATATATAATTATGTTTTTACGCTTAATTGTATTTGTTAATTATGGGTAATGTGAAAAATATTTTTGTAATGAAAATATTTAATGTCTGAAAGGGGACAATTGGTACATATTCTTATTTTGTATCTTTATTACTTAATAATTTTCATAACGTATTCCTTTTTAACTTCCCGTAGGGTAGTTATAGTAATGGGCCGAAAATCGAAAATGAAAATGTTTGCATTTTTCGACATTTCGAAGGTTTCTGAACATTTTGGCATATCTCAGAAAAAATGGATATGTGTGTGTGTGTATGTTTTGTATGTCCGCATTTTTTCGTCCACATTTTTAAGCGCACAGATCAACCGATTTGAATGGTTCAAAAAAACATTCGATTCCTATCGATAGAGGTATGTGCTGATTAGTTTTTTGGCAAAGGCAGGTCCAGCCATTGCAAAGATGCAGAGCTAAATGTGTAAAAAATGGCAGTTTTTTTAGAGAGCTAAGCGTCTTTGCAATTCAGTTCATATAATTCTTACTAATATTAGACAATGTTACAATATTTATAATAATCTATTTGCAAACATTTAATTTCTCGAACATTTCGTTACGGTACGGGAAGTTCCAGCCAATTGCCCGATGCCATGCACTTTGCTAATATTTAATTAGCATCTTAAATAATACTATTTGACTTCCATATGAATATCAACTATTGACTTTGGTATTATATACTAATTTGTAAAAAGATTATATATATATATATATATATATATATATTATTCTACATATTATTCTACATATTATTCTGCATATTGATCTGCCAATATTGATCTTGATCGGCAGAGATATCGGAGTACGCGTTATGCGCTCCGGAAATTAACACCTCTACCTGTACCTGCCTTTCTGAAATAATCTAATAAATAAAGTCACACAACATATAAAAAGAGTGGTTGACCAATATTGGCGGATCAGTCTGTCAATATTGTCCGCCAATATTGGTCAGCAACTGAGTGGTTAACGACTCTTTTTTTTTAGACGTCGACTTTATTAAATATTATTTTTGAAAAGGCAGGTGCAGTTTTTTGGACATACAATGAAAAAAGTAAAAAAAAAGCCATTTGGCGGTCAACAATAATTAGACATATGCGCATTAAATTATCAGGTACTATATAGAGATTGTTAATAATATGTACTTTTGTTTCCATTATAGGTACCCTTTTTAATGTTTAGACGCTTGAATGCAACGCAGCGCTTACGCACTTCGATAGTTTTCTTCTGAAACGTCTACGCTGCGTGATCGCTTTAAACAAAATTCAAAGTTTTCAAAGAAACATATCAATCTGAACCTAATTTCTATGCAAACATGATTCACTCAAATAACTAATAGTACGAGCATGTTTATAAATGAGTGAACCCAGTCGTGAACAGCTTGCGGCAGATCAATATTAGCGGAAAATACTGGCAGATCAATATTGGCCAGTCAACATTGGTCAATATTGTCCTCTGTCAATATTAACGGATCAAATTGGCAAACAAATATTGTTTGCCAACATTGGTCCGCAACTCAGTGGTCAACCACTCTTCTTTTCTATGTGTCGACAATATTTATTAGATATTATTTTTGGAGAAGCAACTAAAATATTACTATCATGTTTATAAATGAATAAATACCCCAGCCCGTCCTCTAAGAGCTTTTATGTGCTTCGCCTTGGCGTGTGTACGTGCGTGTAGAGGTGTTAATCTCCGGAGCGCATAACGCGTACTCCGGTATCTGGATCTATCTTAACGCGATCGCGAGCGGTCTTAGTGTCGGTGTTGTGCTTATAGGCTCATCGCGGCTTGTGATCCGGTTCGGTTACTCGGGCAACTGCGAGCGACGCGCTAAACGATTTAGCGGAATGCCGCACTCAATAAATTATATGACCGACGACGTACGCGACGAATTTTAATATAATTCTATTGCACTTAAGACGGAAGAGGAAAGTAACGCCTTTGGTTTGATGAATAATTTTGACGTTTAGCTGATTTCTTCATAGGAATAAAATTTTGTTATGAATCTTTCTATTTGCTCGAGTCCGAGATTTGGTATTTATTTTTGAGAATATTTTTTATTATGTTCGGACATATTATATTGGTCGTTCCATTATATTGGCCATGAAGGTGACAATCTTCATGGCATTAAGCTTTTATACGGGATGGTTGCTACCCCTGGTAGAGGGGGTAGCGCAGAGTAAAGCCCGCGAAACACATGTATAATAAATAATTGTTTTTTTTGTTATAACTTAGTGACAAATCAGTGATTGTAATAGGAACTGCAACAAATACAAATACAAAACAAATCAGTGTTTAACACTTTGGGGACGGCTGTCCATCTCAGTGGACAAACATACTCTGTGAGGCACAGGCTATTTTATAAACAATGACTCAGTTTGCATCGAAAAGTTGAATAAATCACATAAAACAGTGATAAAACAGTATTGTATTTTGAAAATAATTTTTAGTTATTTTAGTAGTATTTTAAGCCTCTTTCTTTGCTATAAGGTATTTTTTTAATATTTAAAACGACCGAGCGCCTTTAAATATGGCTAAACGACTGGTGAATTTTGGGAATTAGGTAGTAGTGAAGATGAGCTTCAAATAGACTTTCATACAGACAAATTTTACTCAATTACTATTGGCACCCGATAATAGTGATGAATGTAATGATGATATTATCCAACCAACAAAATGAAGAAAAAGTTCGACAAATTAAATGAAGAGCGGAAAGACATTAACAAATGTATCGATTCACCTTCAATAATCGAGTTTGACATACATCAACAAACACCCCGCGGTATGAATATTATCTATATTTGAGATAAACAGAGAACAAATCTGCTTTATCCTGTTTTAGTGTTTTACGCATTGAACAGACAGTGTACTGTACCCAAATTCATTAATTTTCTAAAGAAATAATTCTATAATTGTAATACACTTTAAACGTTTAAGATATTTTTAACTTCCCGTAGGGTAAGTTATAGTAATCGCAAAAAAATCGAAAATTAAAATTTTTATATATCTTTACGTTTCAGAGGTTTCTGAACATTTTGGCATACCTTAAAAAAAATGGATGTATGTGTGTGTGTGTGTGTGTGTATGTATGTGCGGATACAAATTTTCGTCGACGATTTCGGGAACACGGATCAACCGATTTGAATAATTAAAAAAACATTCGATTCGTATTGATAAGGAGACGTGCTGATTAGTTTTTGGCGAAGGCAGGTCTAGCCGTTACGGAGATACGGGGCAAAAAGTGCCGAAAACGGTAACTCAGTTTTTAAGAGAACGGAGCGTCCGATTTGAATAATTCAAAAAACATTTCACTTATATTGACAAGATGAAGAATCGATAAAATTTTTTCATGAAGGTAGGTCTAGCGGTTTCGGAGGTATGGAGGAAAAAGTAAAAAAATGAGCCATTTGGCGGTCAAAAATGATCATTAGACATATGCACATTAAATTATCAGATATTTTATAGAGATTTTAACAATAAGCATACATTTTGTTAACATTCCTATGGGTTCCGTACCAATGCTTATGCGTTAGACAGCGACGCGGGGCTCACGCGCTTTATATTTTGTCCCTATGCAGTTAAAGCAGTACGATTGCTTTGAAAACAAAGTTCAGATCTTCCACAATATGTCAAAATAAAAAAAATAAAAAAATTCAAAAAAAAAAATTTTTAAAAAATTATTTTTTTTTAAATTTTTTTTTTTCAAAAAAAAGTAATTTTTTGTCCAATTTATAGTTTCTCAAAAATCTTATTTTTTCGAAGTATTTTTTTTTCAAAAATGTTAATTGTTTTAAAAAAAAATAATTTTTGGTACGGGAAGTTCCAGCAATTTGCCTTAAGGCACGATGCCCTAATTGCCTTAAGACAGAATTCCACTTACAGCTAGTTATCACATATTTTTGTGAAAAGATTTGATTTTGTTGAAAATATATTTCATACACGTATACTTAGTTCACATTTCAATTGTTAATTGTTAATGGGCTGGAAAATCACAAATCGCAATAGAAAATAAACTCCTAATATACAAGACAATTATTAAACCAATATGGTCCTACGGCCTACAATTATGGGGTGCGGCCAGTAAATCGAACATAACTATTCTACAAAGGTTTCAAAATAAAATTTTGAAAGAAATCGTGAACGCTCCTAAATATGCTCCCAATTGGTTGATACATCAAGATCTCAGAATTCCAACTATAGAAGAAAAAATTAGTCTTTACTGCTCCAGATACAAAGCTCGTCTAAGTCGTCATTCAAACAAATTAGCGTGTGATCTCTGCTCAAGCCTTTACTACCAAAGCGTCTCAAAAAAAAAACTGCAATGATTTACTACAAATTATCACATAACATCTAAGAAGGTGCTATCGCAGGATAGCGATCCTTCTCACGCAGTCAAATATATATATATATATATATATATATATATATATATATCTGTAATAATATATAGCTGAATGTACTGTGAACAGTTTGCTATGAAAAATAAACCAAAAAAAATGTTCCAGTTAAGCAGTTTTATCTTATCTAGAATTAATGGGTCAATTTTACGGTAAAATATACCAATATTATGGCAAGGCTATGTTACTTTCCAATTTTCGTACAAAATGCTACTAAATACTGTAGATTCAAGAATGTGTACGAGAGGATATTTCAAAGTTCAAACTTTTTTCGAAAATCTCTTCTGTTTCCTCCCATTTGCAAAACTTTAAACGCGTTTTTCTCAAAACTGTCTTTTTCAACACGATGCTTACGATTTCTCGAGTTTTATTGGACCTATTTACTCGAAATTTTCGAAGAATTTTCTTGTATTGAATTTTTTTCTAAGACATACTAGCCTCATCTCCAAATGTTAATTATAACTACTTTTAAAATATTCGAGAAACACAAAAAAGTGGTAAGAATTTGATTCTTTTAGTCACAATTTTTTCAAAAATTCATTCAACTTCATCCTAATATATACACCATTGCGACACCATTCTTGATTGAAAATCATATATTTTTTCGTTTTGGGTTACTAGGAGAGTTGTAATCGTCACGTGCCAATTTTTGTGACCCCTTCATTTAAACCACCGCTAATATTTAAAGTTGACATTTCTTTACTTTTTGTACTCTTGTAGCATATAAATGAACTATAATGATAAATAATAGTAAAAAAGTGTATTGTTTCTTTTTGCGATGATTTAAAAATGACTTAAAATTCATTCCTTTACACTTGAATACATCTTTAAGCTTTTCCTACATTCTTTGCTACAGTATTGGATTTAAATGCTTGTGGTCGATTTTGTAACCCTAACAATTATACATAATACTAACAAATATATTTAGAAAATTTACATCAATTTTCAAAATTCAGATACGAATTGGTTCAACATATCACTTTTAATTGTTTTTCTATTGGCATTGGGTTAACATGGGTATCTAATAAAGAAAGGGCGTAGCCAGCAGCTAAAATTTTCAACTTATTTTCGACAGCTAACACGCGATCCAGGTAGTATAGGTGTATAATACATCAGATACAGTAACTACCTAATATTTTTCCAAAAACGTAAGCATGTGCCGAGCAGGTGTATTCGCTTCGTGCTCGGAAATGCGCAGCCAGAATGCGTAACCAAGGTTAAAGCTCTGGCGGCTCGTATGTCAGAACGTAAATACTACGGAACCGCGGAGAACGCGGCCTATATTCCATCTAACTATAACCCGAAGCTAAATATGTACACATTTATGCTAATATTAAACTTGTACTTCATTACAAAGCTCGCGGAATGCTTTGAGAAAAGAGAAATGTGAATGGAAAATATTTCATTGAATATTTTTCTCAAGAGATTTGTAGTATTGTGATGAGAAAAATATATTGTTAAAGATACTTAAATGAAATAATAACATAAACATGAAGGATAAGTTTTATGCGAACTACTATGAGAAAAATTTCTTAGTGACAAGCCAATTCGAAAGTTTTCTGATTCGAATGATTCAAGTCAAAAATCCTGATTCGAATCAACTCAAATCAAACCTAGATATGTAAAAGTTGTAACAAGACAAAAAAACATCGATTCATTTATTTAGTAAATGTGATCAAAATTTATGATAAAAATTGAGTTTAATCCATATACTCTACAAAGTAAAGAATGTAAATATAGCTTGTTATGAAAAATATGTATTACCAAAATTATTAAGAATGAGCAACTCGAATGAGTCGTTTCAATTCGAATCATGAAAGCAACTGAAATGATTCGATTCAGTTCGAATGATGGGAGCAACTCGAATGATTCGATTCATTTCCTATCATTGAGTCGATTGAATTCGGGCGGCTTGTATGATTTAAATTATTTTTTAGTTTTGTTTTTATATGTATTATTTTTTTTTAATATTATTAAAATGTATGTTTCTACATATTGTATCCAAACAAGTATTTTTCGGCTTGATACGAGTTGATTCGAATCAAGTAAAATGTAATTCGAATCAAGTTGTACACAGGTTTGATTCAAATGATTCGAATCACTTCTCGAGTTGGCACACTCACATATATATATATATATATATATATATATATATATATATATATATATATATAATATGTGTGTATGTCTGTGTATATTATATCCATTCATATGATAAAATATTACGACTGCTTGAGATTCATTATCAATTTAAATTTAGGGTATTATTTCCAAACAGTACATACGTTATAAATACAATATTCTGATACAGTTTCCATATTATTCGAATAATATATTCATTTCGATATTATGTTACGTGAATGCATAATGTAATGTAGAACAATAATATATGCCTCATGATGCATCGGCAGTATTCAAACAGCAATTACATATTAACCAATTTCGTATTGATTTTGGATATGATAGGAAAATTTAAATAATGTACTGATATTTGTAATTGGATCAACAGGAATGTTTTTAATTATATGTAAAGCGTTTATAATATCCTTGTCAAAATGTGCAGATGCAAATTTTCAAGGATATTATCCTCACTTTTCATTGTCAAAGACAAAATACATATTTATTATAATTACTTCAAAGATAAATATAGATTTCTTTCATTTTCAATTGCACCTATGTACGATGCAAGTGAAAACTCTGTAATTATTGCTATTTGTGTAAGATTTTATTAGGCATATTTTTTTCTAATTTATATCAATATTTAAATTTTTTAAAGTTTACAATATTATATCTACTTGAAAGAGCGTACTATTTAAAATTACTACAACATCGCATATTTTGATCAATGATATATGTGAAAAGCTCTAGAGAAATTTATTACTATATTTTTCCCAACAAGAATTTCCAAGACTTTTCTCTCGTGATTTTTTTCTCGGCGTACATGCAAAACATGTTCTCGCCTCGTCTTTGTGCAGTTTAGCTGAAAGAGAGCATCTATTATTTTCTGAAACTCAATTTTCTACATAAAAACATTGCGTTAGAATGCTGGGTTCACAATGACAACATGTACGCACTAGGGTTGTCTAAATTGTAAATTTCAAAATCTATTAAAAATTAAAAATTATAATTTCTTCATCAAATACAGTAATCTTTTATTAAAAATAGCCTTGGCGTCATAGTAAGTACGCGGTTGACCAACCACTTATATCTCGATACCCAGCTCGTCTAGCATGATATCAAGCCGTAGTAATTTCAATTTTTTGCCCATTTCTTATCTTTATCTTATTTGTCTACATTCATCTTCTTCATTCGCCTCTAGCACATTTCAAAACTCTCCAGGTAGTTCTTATCGTTCTTTCTCAGAGTTCACATCTTTGATCTGTGATCACGAACTGAGTAATATTATATATGATAATAAATTGTAAACATTCCATTTGCATCAAATATTATAAATAACTAACGGTTAGAATATAAACAATGTAGTTTATAAGTAAATCATTTGCTACAACATTGTATGTTCAAAATACCCTTAGCCTAGCCCCGTACGTGTGCGATAAAATTCCTTTCTTTCATAAATACGCAAACAACATTCAAGTTATCTATTGTAAATACATTGTACTGCACTTACACGAACTTTTTAAAATGTTGTTACCTAGGAATGCAGGTCACCCTGCAAAGTTAATATAGAATTTGCAAATGACCCATTTCTGTTCAGTCGTAATTTATTTTTCCATTTATTCGTCATTTGTCGGTTAGCTGATCATATACTCGGTCCATTATATTGTATTATGTCCATTATACGTAAAGTGTACCAGAAGTAATGAAATAAAATTAATATATCAAAGATCTTTGTCTGTTTATATACTGTTCAGCCTCCACAGATTGATAACAGTTTTGTTAGCAGCGGAAAGAACTCTACATGCTGTTTGGTATCATCAGTGGTACCAGCATAACAAAATATATCTGACAAAAGTATTTTGTCATTGAAAAGTTAGAACTTGATTAACTTATTAATTGACAGCAACCATTAATAACTGTCCAAGGTTCTTTACCAAAATTAACCTTAAAACAATCGAATTTGGTCCTGATCCCGGTTCATTGGCCGGTTTTGCTTTATCAGCCCTGGTTTCGACATGACATGATGTTGTTCTACGACTGCAGCTGGGCCAGCAGCGGCAGCAATGATGATTTACATTGAAGTTAGAACTGTTGTGTTTCGGGAAATACAACATGGGACTCCGCCCCGAATTGAGTGTGTAACCGCACGTTCGAATTTACAATATCGTACGTGTTTTGTGCGTGGACCGTGACTCATTACAGGAACAATCACGGATTATACGGTATTTAACGTTTTTGCACCAACCGCGGAAAATGGACATATTTTTTGCATTTTTTTAGATCAGGAAGTATTCTTCTGTGGATAAAACACCATATTTTGCATAAAACTATTATAAAATTTATGAGGAGGTGACTATATTTTTTATTACAAATCTTGGTATGGTAATTTGTACGGATAGTTATGCTATATAACTTAAACATTATTCAGAAATGAGTTCCTTTATAAATTATTTAAAAATCATATTTTTTTTTGTCTGGACAGCAATCAGAACTAAAGAGTCCCATAATCAGTTGGACTAATTTTTGTTTTTGTTTTTTTTTTTATTGTAAGCTATACACACAGTACATTCAGCTAATTTACAGGTATATTTTTTGACAGCGTGAGAAGGATCGCTATCCTGCGATAGCACCTTCTTTGATATTATGTGTTTTGTTGTAGTAAATCATTGCAGATTCTTTTGTTTTTTGAGACGCTTTGGCGGTAAAGGCTTGAGCAGGTCACACGCTAACTAATTTAGATGACTTAGACGAGCTTTGTATCTGGAGCAGTAATGATTAATTTCTTCTTGTGTAGTTGGAATTCTGAGATCTTGATGAATTAACTAGTTGGGGACATATTTTGGAGCGTTCACAATTTCTTTCAAAATTTTGTTTTAGAACCTCTGTAGAATAATTCTGTTTGATTTACTGGCCGCACCCCATAATTGTAGACCCTAGGACCACATTGGTTTAATAATTGTTTTGTAATTAGAAGTTTATTTTCTATTGTGACTTGTGATTAAATGGGCTAATTTGACCTAACACTATTTGGTTCTACAGATAGAAACCCAAACATTTATTTAATCTCTGTCTGAGGATACATTATTATTAAAATTTCTGCAATTTATTCATACAACAATGCTGGATCAGGGCTATTTTCACTTGTAAACCGTTATCCCTATCTGTATTTTCAAGTAAAATCAGTTGTCACTACTGCTTGACTTTGCTCGAACCTGGGACCTCCGATTCAGGACCAGTCCGTATATAACAAATAATACTGTTTAATGAAATATTTTAAAAATTATTTTTTATTAATTACTGATAACTACAAAACTTATATTTTTTGTGACCTATGATTATTTTCGCTTGTATGTCTTGCATAAGTTATGTTAATCACGTATTTGATATTTTTACTATTATTTCAAAGTTTTCTTTTCTTCCTACAATTAATCAATTTTAGTAAAGTGTAGGTGTCAATTACTGTTAATATTGTATTTATGCATAGCTGCTATTAATATTGCATTTTAATCCATTTGGATATCATCATATAATCAGGAAATTAAATGCAATATGCAACACAAGAGAAAGGATTACTAATTCAATTGCATAATTGATACCAGGTTTTTTAGCCACATCAGTTCTGAATCATAATTATTAGATATATACGGTCTAGTTACTGTGTTTAAGTATAATATTGTGTAATTAAGAAAAATGCAATGTGAATAGATCTTGATTGAATAAATACGGCATGTAATATATAATCATTCTATCAAAGTTAAATCATCTATGCATTCATCAAATTACAAAATTATAGTGTTGTGTATGTATGTCAAGTGTACATATTTGTATTAAATTAGTAGAATAATATAGAAATAATTTCTAATCAATAAACTTACATTTAGTTCAAATTTTTTTTTTATTATTTTCAAGGAACAGGGTAAAATATTTTTCTGATCCAGGCATTTTTCATTAAATCAACATTTGTACTACAATGTAACTTTAATATGTTTAATTATCTATGCCGATTTTCTTATTGATATCGGTACGCATACCACGACAGATCTCTATTCACATACGCGACGACTAATCACAATCGACCCGTATTGAAATGATATCATCGAGAGCGAATGACGAATCATTAGCACTCGACTGTGCCGTAACGCACTTCCGTTGCACGTGTACGGATTTACACCCTAGTCGCGCCTAAAAAAGTTTTACTTCAAAAGCATTCTGATATTTTAATAGATCAGTTATTGATATTTCGGTGATATCTTAGTACGTCTTATTCCTGTTATTTCGTAACTACTAAAGCAATTTATACTTTTATATATTTATACTTTTCAATAGAGTGAATGCAAGATATAACTAGTGTCAAGAATAGTGAATAAGTACTCTTGCTTCCAGAATATAGAGATATTTCAAGATCCGCCAGGCTAACTAAATGGCTCTAAAGCCATATATTTTTCATTCGTGTTCGAGTTTTCAATCGATCTGTGAGCGAATAAATATATATGTATGTGATTTCGTGCTATGCAATTCGAGGAATCTAGTTTATTATATAGATATATGGATTTATCATGGTTTGTTATATATTAACCCCAACGCTGGTGTAATAATTGAAATATATTTTATACTGTTTTTTGAAAACAGTTTTTCTATGCTGAATAGATACATTGCCACTTTTCAGTCTTAATACTCTATTACATAAAAACTTTATAAAAATGTATTGCAATTTTTTACAAAAATATATTAGGACATGCCATTCTTATTTGTTGGGATCACGCATTATACATACATATATATATATATATATATATATGTATATATATATATATATACTAGATGACCTGACAGACGTTGTCCTGTACCCACGCCTACAATTCAGAAGTTTCAATTTTTTTTAACATCCTATCCTATACTTTTTAATATTATATTTGATGTTCTGCCTTTGATTAGTTTATGGTCTCAGCATAAGCAGTATAAGAAATTCAGAAAAAATAATATAGTATCTGCGGTAAAAGAACAATATCACACATGATTTTATCACACGACATAATTACTTCAATAATTTAGTCTATAATTTTCATAATCTCGTACGATATGTTAGTTGCTTTTTGGCATTTGTAACTTCTAAAGTACATTTTTTACTAATAGTTCATATGAACGCTTTCCAATCTAAGATCAACTTGCTAAATATTCTATATCCAATGAATTTGTTAAAAAGTAGAAATATTTTTTTTTGAATTATTACATAATTTAGTAAAGTAAATAAAAATGCGAAATGCATATGTTAAAAAATAATGTATATGGCAATTTTGGACTTATTGCGTTATTTATTAAACCGAATTATATAATATCATCTGCCAAACATATACTGTTGACTGTATCTTATATTATTTTAATTTCTGGCACATCTCAGCTGCTTTTCGGCAACAATAATGTAGACATTACATTATTCTTGTACATTATATTCTAATATTATCTAGGTTCATAATTTCAGCTGAATCTAAATTTAAAGTGAATTGACATTTCTAGCAGATGACAGTTGTTTGCAATTGACATTTCTAGCAGATGACAAATGTTTTCAATGTCAAACAATAAGTGTTTTTTTTTTGTAATTTTTGCCATTATTTCTACAATATTACTACTGTTTTATTATTCATTAAATCTTAAAAATTTCCTTTGACAAACTCTAAAAAGAATTATCAAAATCCGAATAACCGTTTAGGAAAAGTATCAAATCATACACCTGTACGGAAGAATTTTATATATAAGATATAGACTATACTTCTAATTCTCTTGAAAGTTTCAACTTAGTAGCTTTTGATCTTCTCTAGACTCTGTCACACATAGTAATGACATGCAGTTAATGGACACCTATTCTTCATATGCCTTGTTTCTCTGAAGACTGAATAGTTGTAACAATGAGAGTTTACTTAGAATAGCACTTTTTGTGTTTGGCTGAGAGAAAATAGCAACATCTATTTTACCAGTAACCCATAAGATAACTGCTCATAAACATCTTGATATCTTAAGATCCGCCAATATTGTTCTACAACATATACTTTTCATCTGCGATCCCGTTTTCGATGGATGTGTGAACGAATAAATATACATGTTTGTTGTTCTATGCCATGCAATTCGAAACATCGAGCGTATTATGCAGTCATATGTATTTATCATAGTCCGTTATATATTATCTCCGACCATGTGACTTGTATGCACTATTTACGAGCACAAATATATATTAGCGCATACGTCGTGTCCTCTGTATGCTCTATGTGATGTTTGATTAGCGAGTTGAGCACATATCATCATTTCTGTTAAGTTGTCTGTATGCCCAGCCGAAAGGGACTTCCATTTCGAAACCTGCAGTTTTTGTCGGGAATTTTATGGAAGTCAATTTTTTGTCTCGGATACACATTTGGGACAAGCTTATTAACTTACCTTACCAAGCTTACCTCTTTAACTTACCGTAGGGTAAGTTCTAGTAATCGCAAAAAAATTGAAAATGAATTTTTTTATGTCTTTACGTTTCAAGGGTTTCTGAACATTTTGGCATACTTCAGAAAAAAGGATGCATGTGTGTGTGTATGTGTGTGTGAGAGAGAGTGTACGGATACGTACGTTTTTATTGAGGGAATACGAATCAACCGGTTAGGATGATTCAAAGAACATTCGATTCATATTCATAAGGAGAGACGTGCTGATTAGTTTTGGCAAAGGCAGGATAAGCCGTTTCGAAGATATGTGGCAAAAAGTGCCAAAAATGATAATTAAATTTTTGAGAGAACGGAGCGTACGATTATAATAATACAAAACAAATTTTACTTGTATAGATGAAAGTTTTTTTTTTGGAAAGGCAGGTCTATCGGTTCCAAAAATCGAGTAAAAAAAGTGAAGAAATAATGCCATTTGGGGATCAAAAATTATTGTTAACGTTATGCACATGAAATTATCAGATATTTTATATAAACTTTATTAATAAGTACATTTTTTTACATTTTTATGGGTTCCGAACAAATGTTTATCTGTTAGACCGCGACGCGGCGCTTACGCGCTACAATATTTCTTCTCGCAGCACGATTGCTTTGAAAAATGTTTAAAATTTCAAAAAATTCAAAATCTAAAAGAAAAACAAGTTCTTCAAAAAACTGTTTTTCAAAGAATTCAGAATTGTCAAAAATCTTTATTTTAAGTTTTCAAAAAAAATAAGGGTTTTTTCAAAAATTCAATTCTTGGTACAGGAAGTTCGAGCAATTTATCTTAAGGCATGATGCCATGCATCTCTAGTTTAGTTCATAATATTACTATAAGTGTAAAAGCTATTCTTGGTCACGTATATGTTATATGGCACTATGGAGATAACATTTGACTTTTGTACTCCAACCATATAAATTTATAAGAAATTTAAAATTAACAATTTGTAAGAATTTAACAAAAACAATATTCAATGTGAAAAAATGGATAATTATTGCATTAGTAATCATTTTTTTGGCTATTCTTTAATTTTAAAATTTTATTATATTTGGCATAATTTAATTATTAATATTCTATATTCATTATTTTGTGCAAATACACAACCATTTGCATTTTTCTTCCACCTTTGAAACTGAGTTCAATCCAGTTTTCTTTTCACTTTTGGTTTAAATTTATTGGTTATTTTTACACTTTTATTAGTACTTTTGACTTATAGTTTCACTAATAATAATAAAATTTTAATTTATATCTAATGAATTTTTTTTTTGTTTCAGGTATGTGGAATGATTTTCTACTCATTAATATTTGATATGCAGAAATTGGTATGAAAAGCTTAAACACGCGCACACACACACACACACACACATATATATATATATATATATATATATATATAATATTAGATTATAATTTCTTACGTTTCTTTGAACATAATTAACTTCTAAAACATTTGCAGACGAATCGGGGATGAGGTTCGTCTCGCTCTTTATGTCCTATGATGCATGAAAAGATACTTCTAAAATTTCTGTATACTTTCTTTGATTTAAAATAATATTTTGTATATAGTAAAATGATATTTTAAAATTGTTTATGTCTGATTCATTTTCTATGCCACACTTATATTAAAAATACGTATATACCTGCTATTATTTTAGTTATTCCACAAAAATGCTCATTTTTGCCATTTTTGCCATTTTTGCCATTTTTTTTTTTGAAATTTGTATCATTTTTTTGCACAGAATACTATCATTACCCATAATTCAAGCTCAACTAATCTGGCAATATGTAATAGTGAAATAAACTTAGTTTTTTTCCTATAATATATAATTATGATGACGATTGTTTGGATTCACATATTGGAAATGCAATTGTGTTATTAATTTAACTAAATGGAATAGAATGGCTTATAATGTCATGTAACGGATATTGAAAGCGTACAGAAATAATTCTAACAAAGCAATAGAATAATTCACATGTACATTGTACGATTAAATTTGCATTTGTTACTCTACAAATATATACATATATATATATATATATACGAGTATATATATATATATATATATATATATATATATATATATATATATTAGGGCGGGTCGATTTAAAAGTCGCTTAGGCACATATAATTTTCGGATACTAGAAATCAAAATAAGATACTTTGCTGAAGAAACCATACCTCTAAAATGATTTATGATGTCCCGTGCATTGATCCAAAGATAAGGGTTGACTTTTAAAAAAATCCGTTTTGGCCCATTTAGGGTGTCCAGTTGTGTCCAAATGTATGACTGACTGACACCAACTAATTTCGAAAAACTGAACCACCCATGCCCATTGTTCACTCCCTGGAATCTCCTCCCCTCAGAGCCTCCGATACAACTATTGCAAAAAATCATCGATTTTGGTATTTTACTTAGCAAAAAATGTTTTTTTTAAACCTTTTTCGGATATTAATTCATACACACACAAAAAACTTTTTCAGAAAAAAAATTATTAAAATTTTTTGTTTCAATTTTTCCAATGCATTTTGTCTCTGCTTTTCTATGCTAGCTAGAGGCTGTTTTGGCGGCAACATTATAGAGCTGTGCGGAATTTTCTAGATTTGAAACCAAAAAAGACTTCAAGCAATAATTTTTAAAATTTATTTACATATGTTACGATTAAATAAATTTTATAATAAAAATAAATCGTTTATTTTTATCATGTAGTTGCACTCCTCTAAGGGGAGGTCCCAGAGAGTGAACAATGGACATCGGTAGTCACATTATTTATAATAATCTATTTGAAAGCATTTAATATTTCTCAAATATTTTATTAAACTACGGGAAGTTCCAGCAATTTGCCTTAAGGCACGATGTCATACACGACTAGTTTCTTCATTATTTTCTATTTGTGAAATTACTCCAATGACGCTGCATGAAATTGTATTTGCCGCACTTGTGAAGAAATGTACGACATGAAGAATATGCAAATATACTGTGGCAAAGTTGTGCAATAGAAAGTGCATTACAAACTTGTAAATAACTTTAAAGCCTGTTTATTAGTGTTTTGCTGCCCTGAGCGTGAAATATAGTCAAGAATGGTCGAACTGTTTACGACAACTGCAACAGAATCTCGCATTGCGCTTAGATAAAGAACTTAACAAGTTTCTTTGGCGACGAGGACATTATACGGTGAAAATTTCAGAGGAATATATCATTACTGTGAAAAATTTAACTGTTATGATGTAAACGGGATATAGTTTAGGTTTACGAATCAAAAGTATAACTGTTATTCGAGTTTAAAATAAACTAGTGGTGCATGGCATCGTGCCTTAAAGCAAATTGCTGGAACTTCCCGTACCAAAAATATTTTTTTTTTTTAAAAAATCTTTAAAATGTGTTGAAAACTGAAAAAATGAGATTTTTGAGAATTTTTGAAAAAAAATAGACCTTATTGATTTTTTTTGTTGTTCGAAATTTTTATACTTCGAATTTTTTGAAGAGAGTTTTGAACTTCTTATATAAAAGTTTTCATTATCGATTACTATAACTTAACCTATAAAAAGTTAAAAATAACAACTAGGTGTAAGTGGCATTTTGCATTGAAGCGAGTTGCAAAAGTCTCAATTTGTAGACTTATAAAATAATCGATATTCAGACACTTTTTTAGTTTTGACACAGCATATTTTTCCTAATTGTGTTAATTTTTCATAGTTAAAACATTTTCTCGTAAACCTATATTATACGTGCCTATAAGGAACCAATTTTTTGATAAAATAGAAATGTAACGTAGCGTTATTATGACAAGTTGAAGCAAAAAATGTTATAATATTGAGAAAGTTCATTTAAGGCTTCTAGATTTTGAAATTCTTCTGATGGTAAAAAATTCTTTAAATTTATCGCAACGAAATTTTTATATAAATCCCAAATCTGGAAAATAATAACTAAGGGCAGTTTCAGTAATAGAATATAATATGAAAATATTTTAATTATAATTAGTGGTTTATAAATATTCTTATGTGTCATTATATTTGAATTCACGACAGATGGCGCAAGAATTTACTTAATGACGTATGTTGATAACAAATATAAGAAACTTTCAATTGGCGTGCGTTCTATCTAAATGTTTATATTAAGAGCTAATACTATTAGAGATTCATTTTTTATTCATTTAGAGGCATTGACGCTCTTAGGATCAAAGACATTCGATAATGTCCTTAAGGACCTTCCTAATATATATATATATATATATATATATATATAATTGTTAAGATCATGATCATTATTATCATACAAAATTTTATCAAAAATATCAATAAAATATTCGACAATAAATTAGGAAGAAACGGTTTGGCCGATTTTACCGAAAACTAATCAGCACATTTCCAATTGATATATTTTCAACAGTTCTTAAACTGGACGAAAATGTTCACAGTTATTTGCTAATTATAAAGAGCGAAAAACTAATCAATTTGAGTTATTATCAATTTTCATTGAATGGTTTTTCAATTTCTGAAATTTTTACAGCCGTTGTTTGAAAAATTGTCGACAAAAGACCAAGTCTTGGCTCACCTACACACACATAGTTGTTACAATTGTAGTGTCAAACAATTTAGAATTAGAAATTTGAAATTGGATTTTCTAGTAAATACATACATTTCTCCTTCGGATAGTTAATAAACTTCGATAAAATTAATCGCTAAATATATTGCAAGATATTCATTTTCTATACTGAACGATGATGGTATATATCAATTTGGAAAATAATTCCATTACTATTGACATTAAAATAATAATTATACTGTCGATAAGTGATACGATTAAATATAAAAGCACTACCATGGTATTTTGTTAATGAATTCTCTGACTGCAATACATTATAATTTGCTTTAAAGCCATAATACAGTAAAATTATTATACGCTCATATATATCATGCACCATTGCGGTTTCGCTATTCATTAATTAATATATTTCCATAAATACCTAAATTATTTACAATTCATTCTCGCTTCACTAAACGTTTTCTCCTTTGTGGGTAATATAATATTTGTAACAGTTTTGTTATAAATTATACATGTATCTATTTCAATATCATGGGCTCAAATATCGAACAGTCCGACACATAGAATGGAATACGGTTGTACTGAATTCCTTCCGAAATTGTTCCGATTTTAACTATGGATATTTATTACAATAGTTATAGAACGCCGTGATATTCATATCGTTGCGTGCAATATGGGCGCTATTGCGACCGTGTGTGTATTTATGTGTTTAATATTTTTGTATCCTGGGGCCTTTATCATGAACTAGACAATCACGACGTCCGTATAGCTAGAGTCGCGATTCTTGAAATTGGTAGCACTCACAAGGAGAACCTCATGTTTACTCGTTTGAGATTTTGATGAAACTTGGCATGGTCATAGAGTTGATGGTAGAAAAGAATACCATGAAATATCTTATACGATAATTTTTTTATGTGTAACAAATGAAATTCAGAGAAATAAGCGTACTCGCCCGTAGGTAAGCGGTTAAGAGCGACGGGACTTGTTTCAGAGGTCCCGGGTTCGATACCCACTTCGAGCAGCATGTTGTCAGGCAGCAGTGACAACGATTTTGACTTGGAAATATAGATAGCAATATGTTTCCAAGTGAAAGTAGCCCTTGCCCGGCATTGCTGCACCAATAAAAAGTCAGCCCTATTAGATTAATTCTAATAACAAAAGTCATCAATGGATGGATTAACTATTGGGTTACCATCTAAAAAAATACGCAGTAAGAAGTTTCAGTCCAACAGCTCATAGGACAAAAGGTTCTGATTGCTGTTAAAAAAAAAAAGAAATAAGCTGTGCGCTAAACGTATATCTATAGTGTTTTCAAATTATATGGTAAAATAGTCATTCCGTTAAGTCGATGTATTCTTAAAACGCTCATTATTGCGTTTCAGCACATACGAAATCGTATATTTTATGTTGTATGATCAGTTAGTTAGGCTAATTATGGTTCTAGATTGGAAATTCATTCGCAGAGGTTTTTAAATGTGAAGTAGTGGTGAATGGCATCGTGCAAATTGCAGGAACTTTTCGTACCAAAAATTATTATTACTTTTAATTATATTAATTGTATGTATGTAATTGTATATTTCGGAATTTTTTGCAAATTTTGAACTTATTTCCAAAGCATTCGCGCTGCGTTAGCTGCGTAGGGACGAAATATAAAAGCGCGCAAGCGTCGCATTGTGGTCTAACGGATGAACATTGGTACGGAACCCATAGGAATGTAAACAAAATTTTTACTTACTAGTGAAATATTTGATAATTTAATGTGCTTTTTCACAAATATTATATTTCTTCTCTTAAAATTAAAAAAAAAATCGAAAAATGTTAAGAAAAAAAATTTCAAAAGTTTTGATCACTGTAGAACAACATAGTTAATTTGCAATAAAGTGTAATTTTATTTCAATGGTAATATTTTTTAAAATTTCATGATTACAGTTGTGTAATCTTCATAATATTTCAATATATGAAATTTCATTAGTTAATAATAAAGTGAGTGGTTTTACAATAATTATCATAACTTATAACACTATTTTCTCTTAAAAAAAAACAACTTTGATTTCATTTACATAGTGAATTTTGATATTTGTGAAAATGAGAAAAGTTTCAGAATCTTTAATTGTGACAAGTTATTTTAATATATTTGTTTTTTAATCTTTGTTTTAAAATATAATTTATATTATCTTTATAGAGTTAACTTGTTTATTTTTGTCTAATGATCATCTTTGTCCACCATTTTTTTCCACTAATTTTTTCCTTCTTTTTATTGGTTTTCTGAAACTGCTAGACCTGCCTTCTCAAAAATTCAATCAGTTCTCGATTTCGTTAATTCAAACACAATGGTTTTCTGAATCATTCAAATCGGACGCTCCGTTCTCTTAAACACTAAATTACCATTTTTGGTACCTTTTACCACATATCTTAAAAATGCTGGACCTGCCTTTGCCAAAAATTAATCAGTACGTCTCCCCATCAGTACGCATCGAATGTTTTTTGAACCATGCAAATCGGTTTGTATCCGCACATACATACACAGTCACACACACCTACATCTATTTTTTCTTAAGTATATCCAAATGCTCAGAAACCTCGCAAACGTAAAGATATGCCAAACTTTTCTTTTTCGATTTTTTGCGATTACTACAACCTTCAAATTAAAAATAATAAAATCACAATATCTGTTTAAGCCACTTCTGAAATATTGATTTATGAAATTTTGCATTGTAGAGAAAATTGCGGTATCTGATTGACACAATTTTTTAAAATTATAAAAAAATTAAAGCATGTGAAAAATGAAGCTTTAAAATTTTTGTTATCGTTTATTAAGTTTAGTAGATTAAAACAAAAATCAAATAAAAATCAGTGATGATATGGCTTGCCACGTCATTAAATTTTTTTTGTGACAAAATTTTATGCAGTGTCGTTTAAAAAATTCCACAAATAAAATTACTTAAGTGCGGCGTTTGTGAAGAAATGTATTTATGTTTGTAAAACATGAAAGGGTATAAAAAACGAATTTTTGAGAACATTTCTTTTCTTTAACTATGTCATTTTTTATTTGTGATAAAAATGACAATGTGCTCTCTGCCATACACGTCGTATCTCGCTTGACGCTTTGAAGAATTCCACTTTTACGGATTACGGTGCATTTTTAATGAAAAAATAAAGACTACCTACCTTTTTACGGTACATTATCATCATTAAATGCTAAATGTATTTTTTTGTGCTGCCTTGTTATTATATAAGTAATTGCAATGGGAAGCAATTGTTTCATTTTAACGTCCACATAATTCTTATTGCGTCTAGATGTAGATTAATGAAATGAAATGATGTCGCAAGATGCTTCATGAATTGTTTCATCAAAAATGTTTTTTTAGCCAATGTAATATTTTGCTTACACATTCATCTGTCATTGATACAAAAATTGTTCAAATCATCACTACGAATTTTATAATATTATAATTTTTTTTAATTTTATAACTTCTTGTCACAAGACCGAAGCTCTTACCGATTATTATTTCTTTTTTCAAAACGGCATTGTAGCTAGTAGCTAAATCTATAATATAAAAATGAATCGCACAATGTGTTGGTAAGCGCATAACCCAACAACGCCTGAACCAATTTGGCCAATTTTTATTTTAAAATGTTCGTTGTAGTCCAAGGATGGTTCTTACGGCGAGAAAATATCGAATAATTGCTTTGAAAACCCTAAAAAATAGCCTTTTTCTTTTTCACATACAAACGTTAGTATTTTCATATTTTTGCCATCGGATACGGAATATTTACTCAAGTCAATGGAGCGTTTTAGGACTGAATTTTTTTCACTGTGCTTCAATTTGTATGAAATTTTGAAATTAGGTTTATTTTACTCCTAAGTTCAAAAGTGAAAATAATTTAGACTCCTTTGCCATTTCCCGGGGGGATGACATTTCTCTCAGTGGTGTAATTTCATTTTTTTTTTAATACTCATCATTTTATTTAGAGCAGTTCTACATTTAAGATACATATGGATGGATGTATATACATTTTGGTATAGACTGTAGTGTAAAAAACAATAATTTTTAACTAATTGGTAAATATTAGTATAGGTTATTATAAAAAGTGGAACTTCTGAATTGTAAACATAAGTACAGGACAACGTCTCTCGGGTCAACTAGTTGATTATAAAATGTCACCTATGGTCACTTGTATAAGCTTGAAAAAAAAATCCTGAAATATTATTCATTATTATTACTAACGCATGGACTTTCGCATGAGTGAACTAATGAATAAATGAACAAACTTCATTCGTAAAACTTCTTATAATTCTTTTATTCTTGCCCGTAACATATCATATTGTTAGAGTTGTTTATGGAATATAAATAAAGCACGCAAACTGCATGTTATGCCTCAGACAACGAGCTTAAGAATAATTATTGCCGGAGCACATTTGAAATATAGCACGAACTCTGTTCTTTAATAATGTTAATCGTATATACTGTGCATTAATCCTACTATCCGCTCAGAGAACTTTATGGTATTCGCCGGGCTTATGGTGGATGGAAACTCTGCTGAATCAATCTGCTTTATCATGTGATCTCTATGATTAAGCTTTTCAAACTTGTATATTCAAAATATTTAATACTCCAGCAAATCTACGGACTTCTGCCATATATTTTTTTACATGGTGCTAATTTCGATTTCAGTAGCAGATTATGTGATCGAATTTTTACTTGAAATATCGTCAAACAATAATTGTTTTTTTGTAATTTTTGCCATTTATTTCTACAATACTACTATAGTTTTATGGTTCATTAAATTTAAAAAAAAATTCTTTGACAAACTCTAAAAAGAATTATCAAAATCCGAATAACCGTTTTTCGACCGAAAAGTCGAACCGTCTTTCACTATTCTGTCAATTTCAATGTATTTATAATATAAATATATAAATTGTAACAAACTCAATTAACATTTACGTCACCTGGAAAAAATAACAAGATTTTTAATTATAAAATAAATCTTAAGAAAGCTTATTTTAGATAATTGCGAACGACGTTGTCGGGTTCATTTTATAAATGTAATCTTATTTTCAATTCGTGTCAATTAGGTATTGTTTACTACAATAGTATTTATAATATATAACTATTAGTACAATACCAGCATTATAAAAAAAATTTTTTTTTAAATATTCAAAAATTTTAAACATGTCAGAATTACAAAAAAATATAATATATAAATTGCGGAAATTTTGAAAACTATTAATTTCTAAATATTTTATTTTGATGTCTATGAGGAAGTTCAGAAATTTATTTGTTTGAATAATATATATATATATATATATATATATATATATATATATATATATGAAATTTTCAACTCAAACATCATAAATTTATTTTTTCCGTTCATGTGTACATAAGAGTTATTATCCTTATGTATGTTATATAAAATAGAAAGTTTCTGCAATTTGCCTCAAAGCACAGTGTCATATAATACTAGTTTTTATTCAGTATTTACAAAGGACTTTCGTCGGATGTCGTATTTTACATGTAGTTGGCTTTATGATTCCTTGGCATAGTTAACGAATGCACCGTTAGAACTAGGAAATGGCGTGGTCCTTTATATAGAAAGGACCACTAGTGAAAATTTAAATCCTATGCGATTTTATTAATAAGATATCAAGATGGGACAGATTTGCTGTCAAGTGAGAATGCACATCAAATTATCAGATATTTTCTATAGAACTCTTCGAGTTCCGTACCAAGATTTAACGTTTACGCCCCGTTTATATTTAAAAGAAAATTAAACTGTGAAAATAATATTTTTTTTAAAAAGGCCAACTTTTCCAAAAATTTCAAAATTCTCAAATATCAGATTTCAAAAAAAGTTTTTCAAAAAAATTATTGTACGGGAAGTTCTAGCAATTTTCCAAGGCACAATGCTGTGCATCATTAGATTACAATTTTAATATTGAGGAAAAATCTCTTAACAGTACTAACATTTTTGAAATAAATTACGTTCATAAGACAACGCAGCAACTGACAAAATAATCACTGAATTATTAACTATTTATCAACATGGTATTTTATTTCCAAACCCAGCTGAATAAATATATTTCTACCTGCTAAATTTATTTGTTACCATGGACATTTTTAAAAATATTGCTAAAATCAAATCAACACATCATCGGTGTTTATTTTGCAAACAGAGATATAATTTTCAACTGTCAATTTTAGTTAAAATCGTCTAATTAATTTATAGTACAAATGCAAAAAACAAACGGCTGTAGGATTATCAAGCAAAATATGTGTTACTAACAATGGTGCGCAAAAAATATATTTTAACGCTTATGTGATTAAGCGGGACGATAAATAAAAACATAATTAATTTCTTTTGAATTACGCAATTCGGATTCATAATATGTATGTATATATATATATATATATATATATATATATATACATAAAAAAATCATGCATAATAACTGTATCATCCGATCAAAGAGGTATTTAGGATCGCTATACCAAATGATTGACCATATTAGGATATCGGTTAACTTAAAGAATTGTATCAATTTATTATAATACAATAAATAAAATTACAGAACACAATATGAAGTATATACAAATTAAGTAAATTACAGTGTTAGAATCTTTCGTTCGTTATACCCTTCTCTGTTTCTCATTCCTCTTTTGTTTCTTACAACCCGCATTCACTCACTCTACCGCACGTGCCGCGTAACCTTGATCAGTAGTATTACAATGCACATCGATTGAAACATCATACAATATAGGAGGGTAATATGTGTTTCTTTAATTTTTCTTTTATTAATTATATTAGTTTTGATATTTTTTTATTTTATGTTGTTATTTATGTAATGTTTTTCAGGTGACACATTAAGTGTCGAAACGTCTAATTTTCTGAAAGTTTTAGCTCTTAATATTAACTTTAAGATAGTCCGCACTCCAACCAGAGTTTCTTGGTTTTTCTTCCAAAGTAAATACTTATATCATGAAGTACTCCAAATTTTTGTTGTAAACTTTTTATTTATAATAAGCAAATAAAATGTTATTCTCAAAATTTTGATTCCCTTGGCGCTAAATTATATTCTAAAAAACAAATGGAAATTTACTCATGTTATTTCAAAGGAAACTTTGGTTGAAGTGCAGACGTTTAAGAAGTATCTTAAAGTTAATATTGAGAGCTAAAACTTATAGAGGATATTTTTTATCACTTTGGTAGAATTTGAGTCCCTGTGAATAAGAAAATTTGAAAACATCCATATTCAGGACCACCCTAATATGTATATATATATATATATATATATATATATATATATATATATTTTTTACCACGCAAATAAAGTGAAAGTAATATTTTTTCCTTTGCAAAGATAGAGAATTTAATCCATTTGAATATTATAGTTTTCTCTGTAGGTGTTATTTATTATAAAAAGAGGCGATTTCAACGTGTATTTAGTTGTCGTTTTATGTAAGAACGAAATAAATATATTTTATGATAAAATGCATACTTACCTTATATTAAAGTATTATTTTAAATAAAAATATAACTAATACCATGGAAGTTAAATGGGCATGAATTCAAAGTGTTTTCATGATAAAATATAATGCATCTTGTAGTAAAATACTATTTTCAATTCAATAAAAATAATTCTACAGCTGCACGACGTATAAAATATCACATGCGAATTCAAAGATCAGAAGTGTGAAGAATATTATTCAATGATCTCCTTGCCAGTTGCCGTGCGGTCTTCTTAAGCGTGATTTATTCAAGAATTTTTGTCATGCATCGGGCTATGTAAAATTCTCGACGTTTTCGCTGTAACAATGCATATATAAGGTATCCAGTTGCAGTGTCTACGTGTCCCATTACCGCATCATCGCCGTCGCCTGGTGTCTATGAACGAGGCGATGATTTATTGCCTCTCCTGGCTGCCGGGTCGGTAGGTCGATGCATCCATACAAACCACATATTTAATGTGCCACTGTTCGTATCAGAGTTGGTTGGTAATCGGGAGGGAGTTATCCGAGGATATAAGTTCTTCTTTTGGATTTGTATCGAAGAATTTGTCATATCCGACTTCCCTAAACTAGTACTAAATCTATTAACACGTGCAGACATTTGTATGATTGCTTACCGATACAAAATTTGGTCTGTCTGAAGAAGTTGTTACTTCTCGTCTCACAGGCAACTTTATGACTTTCTAGTACATAATGACTCAAAATAATATTTAGTATTTCCCAAATATACCTGCAAAGGTAGTACAGAACAATGATGTTGGATTAAGTGGGGGGAACAGCTCAATTGCATGATTTATTCAATAGTAATGAGTCTATTTTAACTATTTTTTTTTTTATAAAATTGATTTTATTCATGAGTTTTCGTTTTTACTTTAGTCAACACTGTAAAATATATGAGCCATTGATTCCATAGCCCGATCGCCTAAAATTTTTACAATCCGACATATGTTCGTAAGTTTTTCAAAATTATTTCATTAATATTTATCAAGTTCC
>NW_020538040.1:166266313-166308522 GCF_003426905.1 Ctenocephalides felis
GAGCGCGTTAATGATCGAACCGAGTAATGAAGCTGAAAGCTCCGTAGCCCGTAGTCGGTAGTCAGTAGTCTGTAGTCGGTAGTCGTTGGCCGTTCCTCACGGGTCCGCTTATTCGCAATTCGCATTGCAGCGTCGCCCGAAGGCCGCTCTTGAGTATTCAGAGAAGCGAATAATTTGTCACGTCGAAGGCGTGGCTAATAGTACCAAATCTGTATGTTTATTGTCCCGTCGTACGCTGCAGGACTAACGAACTAGAAATGCAGTAATGAACTGAAGCGACTGCTAATAGAACTAAATGGTACACTGTGCACACTCTGTCTGAACTTCTTCGTGCATGCCAGCCGACTCGATAATTATATTAGGGCGAATAATTATAAACTTACATTTGCTGTAAATATATATAGTGTTCAGCTAACGATTCGTAATGCGTTCAGGATATGAGTCGCCCGAGTTATGCTGCTGCATTCAAATCGAAGCTGTAATGAAATCGTGGCGATTAACTTAATAGAGTTTCATTTACTGCAAGAGTTTGCCGCTCTCGATGCCGAGTTACCGAACTATATGTTTAGTTTGACAAATTCAGTCGCCACATCTGACTTTATGAAGTATTCATGGATGTGCCGGAGACCGCGCCATACTCTCTACTTCCGTCAGCACTTTCGCACACATAAATAAATATACATCCAGAATAGGCTCGTATATAAAATCATAATACCGCCGCACGGTGTACATCTCACATTCATACAAATGCACACATACATATATATATATATATATATATATATATATATATATATATATATATACGAGTATATATATATATATATAGCGAAAGGTTTTCTTCAAATAATATAATAAAATTGTTTCTTGGGCATCCATCCAGTGCTATATATATATATATATATATATATATATATATATATATATATATATATATATATATATAGACTAGCAATCCGGGCGAACTCCGTTCCACCACCAGATGGTTTCATTTTAAGTAACATTTTGTTTGGTGATTAAAAAATGAAGAAAAAAATTGTCTGCTGTTGAAATTGAATAAAAATTTGCACAATACACGTGATTGATTTTAAGGTTTCCAATTGAAATGTTAGGAAACGAATAGCTTTTTTTTACCTTTTTTCAGAATAACACAGTGAACACAATGCCGGTTTGTCAAAAGAAAGTGTTTATCGCTTTTCTGTTAAAATCTTTCTTCAATTTTCTTTGCTATAAACCTCACGGAGTTCGAGACCTTTCCAACGCATGCAAAATCGTAGAAATCGGTTCGTGCGTTTTGGAGTTATATCGTCAGGAAGGAAAACCCGGCTTACTTTTATATAATAGATTTATGGGTGTCCGGGTATATATATATATATATATATATATATATATATATATAGGGTGTCCTAGAACTCAACGTCATGGGGTGATAGTATTGACCATAACTATTCAGAAAAGAAAATTAGAAAAAATATTTTTCCTTATTTATAAATTATGAGCTTTTAAATGCAACCTAGAGCTTTGGTAAAACTAGATCCTGAGACCGAACATTTTTTGGTCATTGTGTTTAATTTGTTAATTTAAACTTCATTCCGTAAACATGAATAATATTTCTAGAATCACAGGCAAAAATAATAACGAGCAATAAGACTATTTGTTAAACTATGAATTAATAATTTTCTAAGTTGCTCCTCTTTGAGAAGCCATACTTTTAAAAAAAATGTACTAAAGTGCATTGGATAATTTTACCAATGGTTGGCGCATTTAACCAAGATACCAAGTAAAATGGTAAAATACTTGATAGTTTCATAAAAAATAAAATTGGTGTATAAAAATAGAAGCAAAAAAAGCCAGCTACTGTTGTCCTAGAAACAAATTTAATAAAAATTAACCACACTAAACTGAAGATAGCTCCAGTTTCATCAAAGCTCCAAGCCGAACTTAAAAGCTCATATTTTTCATTAAACGTGCGACTTTTCTTTATTTTTTTTTGGAATAGTAACGGTCAATTCCATCAATTCGTTTTGGCTTGACGTTAAGTTCTGGACCACCCTGTATATATAAAACACACACACGCACACACACACACACACACACATATATATATATATATATATATATATATATATATATTATATATGAGTGAGTTCTTGAGGGCGATACATCAAACAAAGAATTTCTTTGTTTGATGTATCGCCCTCAAGAACTCACTCATATATTTCAACATCAAAATTAACTACTAAATCATATATATATATATATATATATATATATATATATATATATATCAACGGGGCGTTCCTGCTGAAAATACTTTGCAGCGTTTTATGAATTTTTAGTGAAACAATACCTTTAAATCTGCGTATAAAACAAATTGAAATAGCCGTCGATACATTTGGTAACATACAGTAAATCCGTATCATCATTTTTTGCTGTTTTGTGTACTTTTCACATGTATTAGACTATCGGGAAAGCGTGATATTGCATAATGATACAATTATCGCGCTTCGCAGAACAATATACCGCAGTGTCATTTGTTTGTTTCGGCTGAATATCAAAAGCTTTAATGGAAATGCTCTATTGTATAGACATTAGTGCTGAGAACAGTCGATTTTAAGAATCTACCTTCAGTTTTTGTCACACCTAAAAATAATCACATTCATAGACAAAGATTATCCTAACCTCTATAAGCATACTCGGTTGTGGCACTGAAGATGAAGGCAAAAAGGCAATATTTGTCTAACTATACAAGAAAAAATTATTTAAGATATTAAAGATAAATATACATATTTATTTTTGCAATAGTATTAGAACAAATATTATCTGAAATCAATAGGTAGGTGTAATCGTATCATTAATGAATAATGAAAAATAAAACAAAATGAAAAAATAGCATCTTTTCAGAACGTTTTCCACTTCGACAACCTTATTTCACCATCATTTCCAGCCTTGCGAAAAGTTAACACTTATGAAGTATTTATACACACGGTGCACGAAATTTGCATAGATGAACCGTTACGAATTACAAATTGAAATTGTTATTTAATTTCATTGAAAAACTCATTTTAGTAAATCATTATTTGAATGCATCCGGGTTAATTTCATATGCGAATCGATACTCGCTGATAAAACAACGAGTAATGAATAATGAGGATTGAAATTTAAATGCAGAGATGCAGAATGCGCACATTGAATTGTATGTTTATGCGATTTATTAATGTTGAATTATTTCATTATTTGTGATAAAGTATTTAGAATTTAATATAACGATGATTTTAATTGGAGGTGCAACTTGCAGTGCAATTTAATTGGGTGAGAATCCTAAACAGTAGTCTAAATAAAATACAAAATATTTTTTACAATGAAAATGGCGTCTTTGAACGGACTAGAGGCGATTATCGTATTTTTTAATTTGTTTGAATTTTTTTTTTTTTTGTTAATAACTCGAATATTCGTTGAACTATGTGCACTATGCACATATAATTATGTGAGGCTCCAAAATCTAATATTATGTCAAAACGATATTTTATAAACCTGTCTTTTTATTTGATGTATCTTAAAATATCTCTATTATAACTGTTATAAAAATAATAAATGGTAGTCTGCCCGAAGGTAAGTCCATGGTGTGAGAGCCACCACAAACCAATGATTCTCTTTCCCTTCCTCGTATATAATTCTCATTACCAGTATTCCTATTTTATATATTTTTTATTAATTTTTCTTTTCAAACTTCTGCTTCCATGTTCTCTGAGATTTTTCTAATTCTATTATTTTCTATTTTTAGTACAATAATTTACCCTGCGGATGGTGAATAAATGTGGCCCGAAAACGTCGTGATCCTAAATCAAGGAAAGCATGACGTTCTCTCTTGACAGGAGTCATGTTCTACTTACTCTGCGTATATATATATATATATATATATATATATATATATATATATATATATATTAGGGTGTTCCTAATATGGACATTTTCGAATTTCTTTACTCCCGAGGGCACAAATGGTTCGAAATTGATAAAAAACAATTCTTTGAAAGTTTTAGCTGTTAATATTAACTTTTAAATAGTGCGCAAGTCAATCAAACTTCGTATAAAAATAGCATGGAAAAACTTTTGAAAATTTAAAAAAAATTGTTAGGTATAACTTATTAACTTATTTACATTACTTAATGAATAAAACTAATTCATTTGTTCGCTAAATTACATCTAAAATACATTTTTAAAATTTTTGAAAAATTTTTCATGCTATTTCCATACAAAATTTTGATTGAATTGCGCTCTATCTAAACGTTAATATTAAGAGCTAAAACTTTCAGAGAATTGATTTTTATCTATCGATTGAATGATTCAAAAAACATTCGATTCCTATCGATAGCAAGGCGTGCTTAGTTTTTGGCAAAAGGCCGGTCCAGCCGTTTCGAAGACACAGGGCAAAAAATAGCAATTCAGTTTTTGAGCAAATATCTTCCAATTAGAATTATTGAAAAAACATTTTATTTGTATTGTCAGATATACAAATAATTGATTACAATTTTGATAAGGCTGGTCTGGTGGTTCTGGAGATGCATAAAAAAAAGTTGAAAAAAATGACATTTGACAAATTATTAGACACAATAATGGGCAGTACTGCTCATACAATAGTCTGAAAGATTTTCTATCATTAGACATATGATTATCAAATATTTTGTAGAGATTTTGATAATGAGTATATATTTTGTTTCATTTTTAATGGGTTCCATACCAAGATTGAAGTGCAAAATTCAAACTACGAATATTCTCGACATTTTGGGCAGATGGGATCAACCGATTTGAATGGGCATTAAAATTTTTATGAAATTTCAAAATTTTCGATTAGTGTCGATTTTTGTTTAACATTTTTAAGATTTTCAAAAAAATTCAAAATTTTCAAAAAATTAAAGTTTTTGAGAAATTTTAAATTACAGTACGAGGTGCCACGCCATGCACTACTAGTTTTTATTATATTTTCATATATATAAAACTAACTCCGTATCAACGACTTGAAATACATGCGATTGAACCAAACAGCTCCAATTTTTTCCTTCACTCACAAGTACAATAAGATGTAGTTAATTAGGTCCATAAAAGTGAAATGATTCTCTGAGATTTTGCCAAAATCGCTCGCAGCTCATTGAAACCACAAACATTTGTGTTTATATGCTTAACTAGAATATTATTTCGAGTGCGCTTATGTCCAAATGGTTTTACATAAACAAACTATTAACATGTTTGCTCAGCTTGAATTCATGTTTACGTTCGTGAAGCGAATAACAAGATATTTTGTTCTCTCTGGTAATCTAGAACTCGTAATGAAAAACATACCGACTTAACTAGAGTTTAATGCTTTATTCAAACGGAATTTATGAAACTAACGCAAATATTCATATGTTTGTAAATGAAATGCGATCTGCTAATATTGTAAAGAGATAATAATTCAACGTTTATTTGTACTTAATTGTTTTGCTACCGGGTAAGCAGAATGTTATTGTAATTCCTATGTCTACACCATTTGAATTATCAGAAATAGAGAGGAAACTCAGGAATAGTCAGAAGTTTATTTTCGAGGGGCCTGTTGTCAAGCAGTAGTGATAACCGTTATCACTTGTAAATATAGATAGCAATATATTTCCAAGTGAAAACAGCCTTGATACGGCATTGCTGCACCTATAATAAAAAAGTAGTTGGTAAGAAATTTAGCTCATAGGACCCTTAAGTTCTGATCGCTGTTTAAATAAATGATTAAAAAAAATACAAGTTTATTTTTTGTTGCTGAGTGCAAAAATGTTGCAGTTTTTGAGGGAACAGACAAACATCCAGTTTGAAAGTTTCTTGTGTGAATGAATTCGATGATAAACTCATATTCGATGATATTTCGCCAAATATCATTTTTTTACATTTTTCTCTGTATCTCCAAAATTGATAAAGCTGCCTTCCAAAAAATTTAACCAATTCTTCATTTTGTCAATACAAGTGAAATGTTACCTCAAAAACTGAATTACCAATTTTAACACTTTTTGCCCCATATCTTCGCAACGGCTGGACCTGTCTTCGCTAAAACTAATCAGCACGTCACCCCATCAATTCGCAATCGAGTGTTTTTTGAATCATTCAAACCGGTTGATCCATGCGCCTGAAATCGTGGACGAAAATTTGTATTCAAACATACATAGACACACATATATCAATTTTTTATAAGGTATGCCAAAATGTTCAGAAACTTTTAGAACGTAAAGATATGACAAAATTTTCATTTTCAATTTTTTGCGATTACTATAACTTACCCTACGGGAAGTTAAAAATCATCATAAAAAATTCTTAAAAAAACCTCTAAAAAATTATTATTTTTAGTTTATATACATGTAGAAATATTATTACATAGATGACAGGTAGACAGGTAAATATGTAGACAAGTAGGCAGGTAGACAGGTAAACAAAAAGACAAGTAGTCAAATAAACAAATAGGAAGATAAATATATAGACATGTAAACATGTTGACAGGTGGATATGTAGACATATTGAAATGTAAATAAGTAGACAGGTAAATGAGTTGGCAGGTAGGCAGGTACATAGTTAGACAAGTGGACAACTTAGACAGGTAGTTATTCAAACAGATGAACAAGTAAAATGTTAGACATGTAAGTCCTATAAAAATCAAATTCATTGATTAAATCGATTGTTCAGACGTTCATGCAACTTGCTTTAGTGCTAAATGCCACTTACACCTTGTTCATTTAATATAAAAACAACATTGTATGAACTTTTCACACGAATACCAATCTTTACTTGAAAATAACTTGAATTAGTTATTTGAACTTTAATAAATTAAAGACAAATATTATATCAAATCTAGTTCAATTTATGAGGTGAAAATATCACAAAAATCTAGCTATGATTGGACAATAAACAATTAACAAAAATAAAAGTTATTGAAAAAATCAGATAAATTAATATTTAAATGTTTTGTGTGTAAATTTGTGGTTACAGAAATTTAGGAGTAGAAAAACAAGCTTTTAAGTCAGCCTATATCATATAGAAAAGAAGTTGTTACATCAAATTTATAACGAAATAACTAAAAAAAATTGCAATGACTTATTCCAAGTCTAATGATAAGTAAATATCTTCTTACAAATGCAAATCCAAAACCAAATGTTTTTTTCCTTTTTTGTATACTGTCGTTACTGTAAAAAACTACATCACTGAAAATACAAAAATAGGTTTTAGATTTTTATGTACTTTGAGTACATTGATTTAATGTCTTATGTGGACAAATAATCAAATAAAAAATATTAGGTATAAATGGCATTTTGCCTTAAGCAAGTTGCATAAACTTTCCTATATGTAGAAATAATCGACTTAATCAACAGGAATCAAAATTTAGCAATTTTTAAAATTTTCACTATTTTGAAATTTTGAAGTGACTAATTAATCTTAACTTCTAAATTTAATTTTTTTATTATTAAGCCACTTTTTGTGGGTCTATAATTTGCACAATACTGTACCCTATATAATTTTTTTTATAAAAACGCCCATTGTCATATTTTCTTTAGAAGAGAGAAAACACAAACATCATATTTTTATTTATAATACCTGATAATTATTTCAATATTTCAATTAAAACTCACAGGCAGTTGTATAAATTATTAATGAAATTTAAAACGGCATTAAAACAATGCAATTACTACATCGTATCACATAACATTGTTTAATGAAAAATAATATGTTTAAATATTTCTCGACGTGTTTATTTAAAAGTACTTAACGAATTGATACAAATGGGATAGCATGTTTTGAGTTAAAAACATATACAATTAATCTGTAAATATACAAATGTTCCGTATTTAAATAAATAAATACATCCCGCGAATGTTTAAATAAATAACTAAAGTTTGGATAACGTGTATGATACAACATAGAAAAAAAACATGGGTGATATATTGTATTTTTACTTTGATGCAAAATGAAATGAAAAAATATTCATGCATTTATCAAAACGCTCGTTTCACTTCAATCACGTTTCGAATTTTCATATTGCAGTCTCATGATATACTACCACAATTCAAAATGCGTTTTAGAGAGGAGGTTTAAAAATATGGTTGTTTATAAAAATCTAAAATGTATTTAATCAATATGGCATTGCACAATTTAATCCATATTCTAAATCAGTTTTAAATTGAATATTTTGTACTAGCATGGAAGGTATAATCTATATTTTGTATTTATGACCGTAATTTTTGTTGAAACAGTGAAAATAAATAAATTGCACATTTTGCTATTTTACCTATATTCAATATATAGATAAAAAAGTTTTTCGAGCACACATCCATCTAGATAATGGAAAGAAAACTAAAATATTATTATAGAAATTTTAAATAGGCTTGCATACGATTCGAGCTTCAATTTGGCTCTTCTTTAGTGGATAAAACACACAATTTCATTGCAAAAATACAAAGACACAAATACTTAATTTAATCAACGAAATACCTTATAAAATTCATTTTATTGAAAAGAATAAAAAGTATATGTGTTTATATAAGGTAGGACGGGGCACAAAGGTCCAATTTGAGGTTCAGTAATTATACTGTCTAAACTAAATGAACTACATCACAACACCTGAACCGTATCTGTATATGCGTATTAACCCTTTGCACTCGAGAATTGCGATATTTGTATGTATTTTGTGGCGTTCGAGTGGAAAGGGTTAAACCTATCCTTCGATCAACTCGGGTTTTATGTTATAATTTAACATTTGTAGCTGTCGACTGTATTAAATACTGATTTGTTAGTATAATTTATGTATTTGTTGCAAGTTCTTATTACACTAATGATTCTAATTGTAGAAGATATATTTATTGATTGCTTATAACATACGTTGTTTTGCGGATTTCAGTTTTAAAACTGAGAGGAATTAGTCCGATTCAAATCCACATCTCCACTACATGGTAGCAATCATCCGGTGTAAAAGCTCAATGCCATGAAGGTTGCCGCCTACATGGCTAATATAATAAAATGAAAATACGTCCGAACTGTATAAAATATCGCACTATGTATCGATTTTATTTAAACAGAATTTAAATTTTTATTTAGTACTTAATTATTGTTCACACTTTCGTCAGGACAAAGGTATAGTTGGTCCGTTTTGCTCCAACCAGATGTAAGATTTTATAAAAGTTATATAAAAATCTTTTGAATCTTGAATCTCTGAATAAGTAACGTATACTTAAAAATTATACTAAGTTCTTGTAAAATAAACAACAGTGCTAACAACCAAAAAAAACTAACAAGAGAAAATACTTTTGTTATAGATTTTCATACATAGTTATTTATAATCTACTGATAGCGACATTGCTCGATTGCGATGACTGGTTACACATCTTGTACTCTCTACTTTCAAATATTGTTGTTGAAAAAACCCTAACTTTAGTTGCTCGTGAGATAATAATGGTGGACCTTTTTACCCGCGGGTCTGGAAACACTACTCTACCTTTTGTATATAATATTTAACTAATTCAGTTATTATTTGGGACTCTATAATTGTTCAAAATTTATTTAGCTAATAGTAATATACTTTAATTAACTTTACTGTTATATTATTCGGTATTATTATATTACTTATATCCAATATAATGCCTTTTTAAAATTAACTGTGGAGATCAATGAGGCCATGGTTTTTGGCTAAAAACAACATATTCTTGTCATGACATTTTTTTAGTTTTGAAATCATAATTTTTAATACATTTTGTATAAAACATAGAAATATCTTTTTACTTATTTACATATCTCTATATAACAAATCTTATTTACTTACACGTTATAACAAAAAGCTACAATGTTCATTATGGTTTAACGAATTTTGGTTTTATGATTATGCATTTGCTATGAACAGCTTTGAAAAAAAATGCAATGACGATAATATGAAGATTTAATATGAAAATACAATAGTGTATCAAAACAACTGAAAAATTCCTTTATGTTTATATGTAAATACTCGAATTGTAGTATAGCAAATACTAAGCCAATTTCAGTCCTGAAAGCTTTCTCTACACAACGAGAATATGCTATGTGCAAAAACATCGTCAATTTATTAGCAATTGAAACGTATTTTACAGCGATTTTCCACTGTGTCCCTTTAGCTAGTTTTTTTCATATTTTTTATATGTGACGGCACATTGATTGTTTGCGTTTGGCGCACATTCAATCGCGCGGCACTTTCGGCACTGAATCTGTTACAATGCGGAGAGTCGACGTCAAATGACCTGTTTGTAATTCTGTTTACAGAGCTGCCGGCCAGCGGGCCAGTTTTGCTGGTAGAGAGGCCCCGGTACGACATCGGGGATATTTTGAGAGCGAACTGCACGTCCATGCCTTCCAGACCGAGACCTGATCTCACGTTTCTGCTCAACAATATGGTGGTGAGTCATTTATTTTATTATGTCATTAATTGGATTATTTTTTGTTTTGTATTTTGTGTATACGCGCGGGATAATTTCGTTAAGGGTCACAACTAGCGTGAAATTTTCAAAAAATCGAATTTTCAATTTTTCCATATTTCGATAGGTTCGATAGGTAACTTAGTTTTTAAGTTACAGCCATTTAAAGAGTATATAATATAGTATAACGATAATTTTATCTTTAAACGCGTTGTTCTCGAAACAGCATTTTCCGAATTTGCTATGAATTCTATATATAGTTCTCCGTACAATAAACTATTGATTTTTTGATCGGATCAAGAATCGAATTTTGGCAGTCCAAAAACGACCAAAATTTTGGGTAAAATTCGACTTTTTTTAAAAAAAACGCCGCCATTGTGTCAATTTTTGATTTTATTTTATCGTAGGTCATTTTACAGACAATATTATCTAGTTTAATAAGAATATTTTTTTTTAATTTCATCCACGTAGATGGCCGGAATCATTGCAGCAGTGAAGGGCCTTTTTTTCGCGCCATTGGAGATCGACGATAACTTAAAAAATATTTAATTTTTTACTTTAATTTTATTATATATTCTTAAAACATGTGTAAATATATTCTTAAAATTTTGAAATGATTGATAAAGTTTTTTTTAATATAAATTCCCAAAAATCACCTTTTTTAGGCGGTTACACTAGTTGTGCCCCTTAAAACCTTCTGCGAGAGGAAACATATACAGAAGATTTATATGAACATATTTAAAGAGAAAAAATTCTATTTAAATAAATAAAAAGAAAGAAAGAAATTTTTGTGCAGGTAAATTTTTGTTTAGGTAAATTTTCGTTTAGGTAAAGTTTCGTTTAGGTAAAATTTTGTTTAGGTAAAGTTTTGTTTAGGTAAAGTTTTGTTTAGGTAAAGTTTTTTTTAGGTACAGTTTTTTTTAGGCAAATTTTTGTTTAGGTAAATTTTTGTTAAGGTAAATTTTTGTTTAGGTAAAGTTTTGTTTGGGTAAATTTTTGTTTAGGTAAATTTTTGTTTAGGTAAAATTTGTTTTTAAAAATTTTTGTTTTAATCAAAATTTGTTTCGGTAAATTTTTATTTCGATAAATTTTTGTTTCGGTTAATTATTGTTTTGGTTAAGTTTTGTTTCGGTTAAGTTTTGTTTTGGTTAAGTTTTGTTTTGGTGAATTTTTATTTTGCTAAACTATTGATTTAGAGAATTTTAGAAATTTTGAGAAAACACTCTATACATGTGTTTTTGATGATTTATTAAACATTTTTATTGAATATGAAGATTTTATTATACTTAGGGGGCAATTCTCGGATATAATTTACAAAAACGTAGATTTGTATAATTTTTTGTCTGTGTTCTTTGCTGGATGTGATCAGGGAAAGTGTCTTTTGACTCCTTCTTCTATCAAAAATCTCTTACTGCTCCCAAGCTTTGTCTTGTATAACCAAATAATTGTAGGACATCTGAAATACTTTAATAAAGTTTGAGAAAATGTACGTAATAGTATATCGTACGTACGTAATAGAACACTTCTAATCAGTTGACTGTGGCTCGTTCATTCAATTGTGCGAACAGTTTTGTGTCGATGTAAAATTTTGTAATCGTAGATTTTTGTTTCGATAAAATTTCGTTTCGATAAAATTTTGTTTCGATAAAAATGTTCATAGTTTTGACGAAATATTACTATTTTTTATAATAGTATTATAGGAAGTCCAAGATCATATTCACTTTGACTCTATGTAAAATTATTATCGAATTGATTGTTTTTTTCGAAATTCTCAACAGAACCTCGATATAAATCCTTTATTCTAATTTCATCATTTCATTTTTTTTTTCAATTATCGTTAAGTGATTCTAATTCCTTTATTATATAACAAGCTCTCTTTATTATATAACATGCATTTCTCGTCGTGAGTGCTGATGTTCACCTGTATATGATCCAGATCTCACTCATATATATATATATATATATATATATATATATATATATATATATATATATATATATATATATAATTAAACATAATGTTTGATGTAAATAATTACATATTTATCGAAGAATCCTATTGCTTCTACCGTATGTATCCAATTATCTCTCAGTAAACTAATTACACCAATGCAATTTCCATAGGCTCTCTTCCATGTTAATTTTAATTAATCAGCTATACTGAAATTGCAGTACTATTGAATATTTCGTGTTTATTTTATTTGTATATTTCAATTATTTGCTTATAATAGAGTAACCCGTAAAATGAAATTCAATTTAATACTTCAATAAACCTTTTTATATTTTTGGCGCAAATAATTCAAATATTTTCCATAATGTGCCATATACTAATACATATTTCAAAGTCGCTATACGCCGAATAATTTAGCTTTTTTAATATTAAATAGAGCACAATAAAATTTTACGGATTTTGCCATCAAACATTGAAATCCCGAACATTTTGATTATAAAGCGCTTTCATGCTTGAAATCGTTTGTTGCTTTGTAGGCGTTCGTGCATATGAGTCAATATGTGGACGGAAAAATTATTTTGATTTTTATTTTGTCAATCTCATATGTAAGTGGACAAATACACATTTCTACCAATTCTTAAATAATATCAACCCTGTATCTAAACGACTAATTTTTGCATATGCCACATACTATCTGTGACCATGTTGACTAAATAAGACATTTTAGTCTTTAGTTTCCTTGAATCATTGTCAAGTACATTCATTGATCTTGAATAAGGATTTTGTCACGTGCTAATGATCAAAATATAAGAATAATATGAATCTTTTATATTGTGTGAGATTTAAGAAAATCTAAAGTACTTCATGTGACCTAAAAATACTAGTAGCATTTGCCTCAACTAATTTTCTTTATCACTTTGTTTTTTAAATAAATGTATCAAACATGTTTTAATCTACAGTTTTTTGAATTAATTTTTATTTTGACAGATTTTCATTTTGGCAGATTTTCATTTTGGTAAATTTTTATTTTGGTAAATTCTTATTTTGGTAAATTATTTTTTTAGTAATTTTTTTTACGTGCTCTTTATCAAAATATATCATGTATTTGGTACACAATTATGAAAAGTAGAAGCAAAAAATAAATGTAGCATCAATTTTGCTTGTTTCAAATAATTATTGAAAATCTATCTGTATATTCACAGAATCAATAAGTTGTGTGTTTTCTATCATATATAATATTTTTGATGACAGCATAATGTTTCTGGTGATTTGCTTAAATTAAATTATTGATGAAATGATACGAGATACAAAAAATGCACGTAAAATATGATATCTTATCTATCATATTTAATAATAAATTATCTTTTTTTTACATTTTACCAAATCAATCAAGTATAAAGATTGGATTAAAACTGTCGATAACAAATGAAACTTTTAGATAAATCATATCAATTTTCTTATTAATATGCATACTTTTAACGCAAATGACATTGTTTTAAATAATGTTTTCAGCAAAAATAAAATCGAAGCCAATGATTTGCAATTGCTTTGCAATAAACTGTCACCGTTTGTTTTAAAATATCTATTATTTCAAGTTTCTGGATGAAGTTAAATAAAAAAAATCCGTTTCTTGTGTTTTCTCTTTATAGAAGATATGAGAAAAGTAGCCAAATTAAAGATTTAAATCTTTTTTTTTTCATTGTTTGCATATGGAGAACTATAAAGTTACTGTCAAATAAGAATAGTTGGTTTATACCTGATTGTGATAAAATTTTTGTTTTCGTTAAAATGCATAAATTTTAATCCATAAATATATTCAACTCTAAAATTGAATTTGTAGCTTAAAATGGGTTACCAATAGTCATGTTCTAAAATTTTCGATCATTTTCTTTTTTTATAAGAATAGATACAAGAGATCAATTTTTCATTATATGTTTTAAAATTTTCGATTTTTTAATTTATTTGTCAAAATATTTTACTAAAATACATTCGATGTCGTTGTTTTGTAAAAATCATATTAATCGTATTCTAATTTTTTTTTATTATTTATCGATTATCGCAAAATAATCGAAAATGAAAATTTTTCTATATCTTTACGTTTCAAAGGTTTCTGAACATTTTGGCATACATTAGAAAAAATTAATGTATGTGTATGCGGATACAAATTTTCGTCGACGATTTTGGGAACACGGATCAACCGACTTGAATAGTTCAAAAACCATTCGATTCCTATTGATAAGGAGACGTGCTGATTAGTTTTTGGTAACAAATACAGGGCAAAAAGTTAGTTTGAGAGAACGGAGATTTTAATAATTCGAAAAACATTTTACTTGTATTGACGAAATGAACAATTGGTGAAATTTTTAGGAAGGCAGGTCCAGCGTTTCCGGAGAAGCAATAATATAGTAAAAAATGATGTTATTTGGTGGTCAATTGGTGAAATTTTTAGGAAGGCAGGTCCAGCGTTTCCGGAGAAGCAATAATATAGTAAAAAAATGATTATTAGCCATATGCACATGATATTTTATAGAGTTTATAATAATAAGTATAAATTTTGTGTATGTTTCTATGATCTCTATTCTAAAAAACAGCTATGCAGCGTGATTTCTTAAAAAAAAAAACAAAATTAAAAAAATCCAAAAATTAAAAAGAAATACAAAAAAATACAATTTTTCACGAAAGGCAATTTTTCCAAAAATTTCAAAATTTTCAAAAATCTACTTATTTTATATAGTTTTGAAATAATTTTAAAGTTCTTTGTAAAAAATTAGTAAACAATTTGCCTGAAGGCACGATGTCATGCACCACTTGTTTTCCGAAATAAGAGGTATAAGAAAATTAGCTAAATAAAAGATGTTAAGTCAAAGGTATATGTACAGTTTATTAAAGAGCATCTCACATTGAAAATCTGAAAGAATACCAAAGTTCCCTATTAAATCGATTTAGTCGGTCTTTGCATTAATTCCATTGTAAACATAAAGGGCTATAAAATACGTTAGACATATAGTACCCTTTTTAGGCTTTAAATTAGACCGCAACATCTATCTTTTCTGATTCACCTGCTCCGTGCAATCTTTATTCATACACCATTTCCCGCCTATATACGGTTCGCCCATACTTTATTTCCTTCGATACTTTTTTCTTCTCGTAGCCAATAGATATTTTTTTATTCGCATATACTGTATACCATTACCGACCCATACTGAGAGGCGATTCGAACTATAAGGCGGGCGTCGTTACAGGAGGTAAAAAAGCAATTCTGGCGATGAAGTTTCTCCGTGCGTTATCTAACTATATTCATTGTGCTTTCTAGTGCTCGTCTGAATACGTATAGTGCATAATATATTATTGCAAAAGATCCAGAAACTGTAACTGCCGTTTGTATTCGCACACAAGAAATCGCGCGGGTGCGAGTTTCGGGCTGGATAAACATATTATGGAGCATAGACTTTCCAAAAAAAATTTACGAAAATTTAATGATTTTTGGACTTGATATCCGTAGCCGTTTTACAAACGGCGGTTAATTTTTCTCGACAAATTAAATATTAAATACTACATGCATTCATGCTAGTAGCAGTTAGATAACTACACTCAGATGTTACATGTCTGTAATACAAATCAAATATTTTTAATCATTTCGATAAATTTTTACCATACACATTTACACACGCAAATAACATTTTCGCCCAAAGTCTATTTTGACTATGAGTAATTATATTATGAAAACCAAACCATTTATATCACAACAAATAATACATATTAAACAAATAACTATATGACTATGATCAGTAAATCTCCCAGTGAAATGAAACAACCCATTTTTCAAAAACTTGTCGCCTGGTTTTCCGTAGGCAGGATAAAAAAAGACGGTCAGTAGACAAATAAGTCCAATGTTTTGTTTTTAATTTCATTATTTACATAGAATAAACTTCTTTTGTACAAAGTCATGTTAAAACCAATTTGGACGTACGGAATACAGCTCTGGGGAACGGCACGCAAATCCAACATCGCCATAATTCAAAGATTTCAAAACATGATTTTAAAAGAAATTATAAATACACCTAAGTATGTCCCTAATTGTTTGGTCCATACAGGTTTGAACATGAACATAGTTATGGAAGAAATTGAAAAATTCAGCCTGAGATACAAAGAGAAAATATAGAACCACCCAAACGTCATAGCTAAAAATTTAAAATTTATAATACTACAATTACTACCGTAGATTCTATTTAAAGTTTCTGCTTCAGTATCTCTATTACTTCAATATTATATTATCATCATTATATTATATTATCAACCTCGAAACGCTTAGCCACGGTTAGCATTGGGTTACCTTCCGACTTTTTTTTCCTAATATGATTAACCATCGAAATTGCTGAATGTTGTTTTCTATTTCAGACGACAGGTAGTAATTCATAGAAACAAAAAAAAATTACATAATTCAGCCAAAGCAAAAATGAATTTTATGTGTACATTTTTTTCGAGATAATACTATATATAGCTTTGATCTAGTATTTTGTCAAAACTATTCATCAGGCGAATTGGAATCACTATTTATTCAATAAATAAATAGGTCTTCTGCAATAGCTTTTTTAATTTAATTTACTTTTTTATCTACATTTTTTATTATTTACACCTTTGCAGGGGTAAAAGTTCAGTTAGGTTTTTTTCCCTATTTACGTGAAAGATTTTTAAAAAATTGTAGAATCTAACTTAAAAATAATAATACTCTTATTTAATTTTGAACTCTTATCTAATAATAATCTTATTTAATTAAATTTAATTTGATTTCAATTAGATTTCTTATACCAAAATCATAAACTTCAAGTTCATAAACTAAATACAAGAGCTCAAAACCAAAAAAACTACAAATTCCTCATTTCGGCGTTGTTAGAATTAAGGTGATGGCACGTTTTTTATTTAAAATATCATATTTGGAAAATTATATATTTTTCTTGTTTTTGAGATTATGTTGGCAGACGTTTTTACCCGTGGATCTTTAAGCCTCGATCGACCCTTTATATATAGCAATAATCAGATCTTAGGCCTTAACTATTGTGCTGACTTTTTAATCTTAACAATGTTGGAACAATATAGTTGACAAACATTTTGCCCACATAAAAACCAATATTTAGCCAGCATTCATTTTTACGTGGTTTCTTCGTGGTTTATATATTGAATTTATCTGTGATACTAATTATAAAATTGTGTTAATTTTCTAAGCAATCCAACAAAATTTTAACGAATCTGATCATATAAAAATATATGATTCAGTCAGGATTTTCTCATCTAACTTATGTTATGAAAAACTAAACAATAATCGAAATATTTTCGATTTAATAATATTTTTCCACATTTTCACAAATGATTGATTTATTTCAATGTAGTTGTATAAAATATCAGTTTATGCGCTAATTATTTTTATAGTAATTTTTGTTTTGTTAAACAATATTTCAATCGTAAACTCTGAAAGTTTGGTAGATCACTTTGAAATAGATGTTGGACAAAAGTGTTTCTCCAGCTTTGGAACATATTAATTTCGTCCTATTAAATTTTGTCAAAAACATTTATATGGAAATTATTATTTAGTTATTTACGTGAAATGATTTAACGTGTTTTTTGAGAGTCATATATATTAGTTGATATAGAATAGAAAATGCATTTTATAATTTTTGATATTTTGATAATTAGATTCAAATACAATTCTCTAAATAAATGCTCTACGCCTTACTTTCATCGTTGATGAAAAACAATTTGGTATATAGTTAACACATGTAATTAATGTATAATTTAAAATAGTTTGTTTCCCGAACATGACTTTGATCTTTTTATGCTGTAAAATAATTATTTAATTGAAATGTAGAGTAAACAAATCTAAAAGTTGTGTATATTACGTCATATAGAATTATGTATAAAATGTAGTATTAGTACCAGTGAGTTTTCATATTTATGGAATGATATTAGTGATTTTTTTATCTTTGATGCTTTATAATACATTTCTTATTCATGGTCGTAAATTAGGCATATTATTCCCTTGTTGCGTACATTGTAAACGAGAGATACAAAGCACATTACGGTACAAAAATGCCAAACCAGATATTACAGAATGTCCTTGTTTATCTTAAAAAAATATTCTGTCAACAAACGATGTTGAAATTGTTTGCATTCCGGCTTTGACTGATCCACGTATCGAGCTAAATATGTCTGGAATTTCACAGTACTTTCTTCAACAAAAAATATTTAGAGAAGTAACGGGATACTTTTATAAAAGTTACTTTGTTAAAATTCCATGGGGGAAGTTATTGAAATTAACAAAAATTGTGATTTTTAACTTTCAGTAGGGTAAGTTAAAGTAATCGCAAAAAAATCGGAAATGAAAATTTTTGCATATCTTTACGTTTCAGAGATTCCTGAACTTTTTGGTATGTCTTAGAAAAATAGATGTATCTATGTGTGTGTGTTCGGATACAAATTTTCGTCAACGATTTCGGAAACATGATTTAACCTATTTGAATAATGTAAAGAACATTCGATTTCTATGGATAAGGAGACGTGCTAATGAGTTTTTGGCCAAAGCAGTTCCAGCCGTTTTGAAGAAACGGGGCAAAAAGTGCAAAAAATGGTAATTCAGTTTTTGAGAGAAAGGAGCGTCCGATTTTAATATTTCAAAAAAATTCATTTGTATTGACAAATTAAAGTTCTCATTGAATTTTTGGGAAGGCAGGTCTAGCGGTTTCGGAGATCGAATAAAAAAGTTTAAAAAAATGCCATTTGGCGGTCAAAAATGATTATTAGATATATGCACATCAAATTATCAAATATTTTGTAGAAATTTTAATAACAGGTAAATAATGTGTTCACATTTCTATGAGTTTCGTAACATTGTTTATGTGTTGTACTGCAATGCGGCAAAAAAATAATTTTTTATACGAGTTCCAGCAATTTGCTTTAAGGAACGATGCCATAGACCACTGGTTACATTCATAGATTAATTGAAAGGCCAGTCTTGCTGTTTCTTCATAAATATTAAAAAAAACTCTTGTTGTATCTGGACTAGATTATATTTTTAAATATCTAGAAATTTATTAAACTTTCTTTAAAAAAACTCGTTTAATTATATTAATTCTATATCTCTATTTCTATATTCTTAACATAACTATATTGGTGAGCTTCCTAATGGATTAGTCTAAGAGCTATGGTATTTGAATGACAAATTTTGGGTTCAATAACCATATTGGACAACCTGATATCAAGTAATAGTATCATAGGTTTTCACTGGGAAATATAGAAATATAATAAAAATATAGACTTTGGTGCATCAATAAAAAATTCATCAGCGTTACAAAAATGCTAATAATAAATTTTTCGTAGATACAGGACAACCGTTTGGATTTCCATTTTTGAAAAACCATGTTGTTTAAGAAATCTGCACAACAGCTCATTGCTTTTTAAATTCTGATTGCTGTTAAATATATATAAGAAATTACCAAGACTAATTTTATTTCACCATATTTTTTAATTAAATGTCGTTAGAGACATTTCTAAATGACAGCGTCGTCTGAATTGGCAGAGAAATTGAATCGCACAGGTAAATATACTTTTCATACGAAACATATACTTACAAATTACATTTTTCAACTTCACAATTTGCTCTGTAAATAATTCATGTTGTGTAAAGCAAGTGCCATGAGCGGTGAATACTCACATCAATCCTTGTTTCTTGCGTCGGCATTGTACTACTATTTTTCTGCTTCTTCTTGCTTATTGTTGGTTTTATGTTTCATGATTTATTTTACTACCGTTGATATGAAGGGGGTAACACAATTCTACAGAATAAAAATATAAACTTGTTTTATTTCGTGGACATTTGGAACGTTGTTATGCGCTTTGTCTTATATTATCATGACGGGAGATAGCTTGATGCGCTTTTACAAATCTTATACATAAAATAATTTGATAGTACCGAGTATTAAATTTCAAATTTATAATTTACTTTTACTAATTAAACGAATACAAAATGTACAATATAAATATATATGTATTATATACCCGGCATTATTTAATTTCATAAATAATGTTAATTTTTTTCATTATTACAATATCATATTAGCTTAATAACTAATGTGATATTGTATTTTATGATTGCTGTTAAACATAAAAATAATGAAAAAAATTCTATCATAAGTTTGATTTTTGATTCAATTAATTTACTCACCCACATAAACTCACACTTATGACACACATATTAAATTATTGTGCTAGATTTTAGTATAATATAAGGTAGAATAAAGCACAAATTTGGTCCCCAAAATGGCCCCCAAATTTGACTTTAAGTAATTATATTGTCTACATCTAATGAGCCTAATCACTATGTTCAATAAAATCCCCATTTAATTTCTAATTATTGGAATGTGTTTTCTTACTGTTTTTTTTTCTAAAATTTATCATCTGTCCCTTTTTACCTCTGGGTCTGGATAAAAAGGGACATCTACGGGGTAAACATATCAAATGTCTTAATTTTATTTTTTTTTATATTTTACGGAGTAATAGCTACATTGTTTAACCAATGCAAAATATTATTTTCTTGAGCACGTTTTTACAAACATAACACTGTATATACCCTTGATCTGGTACTTTGTGAAAAATATTCATCAGCTGAGTTCGACTAAATATTAACTTATTCTAAAATTGTTTGTTATCTTGATTATTTTTTTTATTTACTATTCTTATTGTTTGCACATTTGTCAGAGTGAAGTTTTAGTTGGTCCTTTTTACCCTACCCATATGAAAGCTTTTATAGATGTTATATAAAAAAAATCTGTTGGGTCTTAACTAAAAAATAACAATATATCTCTTAAAATAATTAAATAACATTATACGTTATACTTGAAAATTATATTAAGGTCGCGTAAACTTAACAACAGCGCTCACAACCAAAAAAAAAACTAACAACCAAAGAAATTACTTCTGTTATAGATTTTCATACATGGCCATTCATTTTCTGATAGTTACTTGATTTAAGGCAATGGCGGCTGGTTACGCATATTTCGTCCTCTACTTTCAAATATTGAAGGTAAAAAAAATACTAACTTTATTATTTATTGGGATATTTGTGGCGGACTTTTTCAATCTTTAAGTCTTGATCTACCCTATAGCAGTACGTAGAAGTAAAATCAATTTTAAACACACTTTTTAGGCCATGTTACATTTAAACTTTCATACATTATGCTAGTGAATCATACTGAAAACTGTCAAAATGTCATGTATTTGCTGTGCATTTAGGCAGTTTTATACATAAACTCCAAGATCACTTGTATGTTATAAAGCTGGGTCAGAAAGACCCTGCTATCTAACATCGTATTTTTGACATTTGTGCGGTTTCAAGTTTGATTTCTATCTGACAGCGTGAAAAAACGCCTAACTGCGCAGCAACCACATGATTTTTGTCAATATTTAGTATGGAAAGTTTATCTTTATTTGTCTATACTTTCACATGTTTGGTGACAGTATATACTACATCATTGTCAGCAACGGAATAAACCCAACCAACATTTGAGTGTCATTGGTGGTCTCTGCATTATTTACTTGGTGTACATATGCCATCGTTACTGACGAGAACATGTACAAGTTCAACAATTTGACTTGATGAATTTTCCGAACAGCCATAATATATCTAATAAAAATCGAGAGAAAACGTCGCTGCACCGCCACCTGGCTATCGAGCGCTCTGAACCGTATGAACTGTTGCAGATTGTGCCATGTATTCATCATAGATGCAATGTCGCGCACGGACGCCCATTGATGAGCCACTCCACCTCCCTCTCGCGTTTGAGGTTTTTATTCGGCCAATCTCCACCTGTGTTTGCCGCGGATCGCCGGTTAAAGTTTAATTGCCGTACGGAATCGTTGGCCTGTAATTGGAGGTGGTGTGATTCCTGTATCGGCTAATTTCTTTTTATCCCACCCAGAGAATCGACCGACGATGCATTTCAATTTTGCCTTTATAACACACTGCCAGGTCCTATTTGTGGCTGTGTACGTAACTAATTACATTCTATTCCCTCGATGCAGTGTCGCCTGATCACACAAAGGATAAAGAATCATTTTACTATGTCTCGTCTCCTCGATTGAGGGCAAACGCTCCCGGCGCGTTCGTTCGCTGTTCGATTTTTTACAGATTCGCTGTATAAGCTACATTTTAATATGGATTTGTTCATTGCGCTCGCCTTTTTCTGTGTGCGCGCTGGAATTAGACATGACGTATTTTTTAATCATTTTAACAACATCGGAGCTGCATAAAATAAATTGTTCGCTATACGCTAATGTGTTCGTTTTATGCGTTGCTTCTGCAGTAAATTATAATCATGCTAAAATTGTAAGTTTTTATGTCGTTTTATTTGCAAGATTGATGAGCATCGCGTTGTAGTGAGCATAACTAATGTAAAGAAAGCAAGTTCTTAAACAAATGGCATTTTTGTAATAAATTACCATGTTTAAGATAAAGAGCAGTCAAAGCTTCAACAATCAAGCAATTATTTAAATTGTATTATGTTTCTAGCAGATATAAATAAAAAAAACAATCTATATATAATGTGAAACCAAATTTTATTATTATTACGCAGACAAAGACGTATTTTGCCAACTTGTTGATATATATGAAAATTTAAACTGATTTAAGTCTCTTCTTCTGTCCATTAAAATTTTGAAATAAATTTTAAGTAAAATTTGAAATAAATTTTAGTGTTTTTTATTATCTAGATGGATGCATGCTCGAAAAACTATTGTTTTTATCTCTATACATTCTGCTTTCTGATTTTGTTACATGTAATTTAAGGGCTAAACATGGATTTGTTCATGTTCCAAATTTTCAAAAATCTTTTTTTTAATCAAGGAATGATTAGGCTCGCTTTACTTTATGATATTTTAGTTCATAATTTTTATTATATAAAAATAGTATTTAGTTCTCATTTATTATTATATTATTATTCGTAGTTTTATCATACGAAATTTTTATAACCATAATTTACTTTTATTCTGTTATCTAGATTCCTGCTGAAAAAAACTTTTTTAATTTTATCTACATATATTTCACTATTTTTTTATATACATTTTACATAATATTTGGCGTTTTTCTAATAAAGCACAAAACATAAAAAATAAGAAAAGGTTGTTAAATTAATTGTTGCAATAAAAATTCAGAAACTTTGCTATAAATTAATACAGAAAAAGCTTGTATTCTATATGTACTAGGGAATCCAATACCGATGAAAAATTACAATACCGGTATTTCGGCAATTTTTCATTCTAAAACCGGAATACCGGTAAATTACCGGTATTTTTATTATGTTAAATAAACGTAAACAAAATTGAAAGTGACTAGTACAAATATAAAAAATGTATATACAACTACTACTATATTCAACTAAACAATAAAAACAATAAAATAAAACAATAAGTTTATTTTTTTAACTAATAATTTAAGAAAATTATATCCAATTTAATTACTTCATTATTACTATCGAGTATATTGAGTACTTTTCACCAAAAACAAACTTATGAGTAAGAAAGACCATAAACTCATAAAAATTCATATTACATTATTATAATAAACTGTATTGTCTGTATCCGATGTGTTACATTAGCATAATCTTCAATATTTTAAAAAATAATTTTTCTACACTAATTTAAGATCGGATACTTTGTCGAGATAAATAATAAGTTACTATAATTGTTGAGTATTGTTATTTAAAGCAATGTATTTTCAAACTTCGAAAAAATAGTATTTTCAAACTTCGAAACGTTTTCGAAAAATAATATTTTATAATTGTAATAAGAAGCAAAAATATTTAGCAATTATCATCATTATTATGTATAAATTTAAAAAAAATAAAGATTACGCAGAGGTAATCTGTAAGATATAAAATATTTTGGCGCAAATATCACTTAAAAAACCGTTACATTTTTACATAAAATGAAACAAACATCATTATCTGTCTGTCCAATTCTATTTAATGTAACACGATATGAAGCCCTAAGTAAAGCAATAAATATTCAGTTTAATGACGAGCTGAGATAATATTTTACATTTGTTTATCCTATTGAATCACTTGAAGATATAGCTGCATATGCGATTATGGAATCTAAAGATAAATTTGTTCCGAGAAATTTAAACTTTAGTGTATTATGTATCAAATAGTGCTTATGTAAAAATACCGAAAATACCGTTATTTTTGGGGTAAATACCCGTAAAAGTACCGCCGAAAAATCTGGCGGTTTACCGGTAATTCGGTATACCGTTATACCGACATTGCATTACCTAATATGTACCATTGTATATTATATATATATATATATATATATATATATATATATATATATAATATGTGTGTGTATGTGAGTCTTGAGATTTAAATTGCGTCAAGTGTTTCCGCATTTATATTCTTATTTGTACATTTGTGCAGCCATAACAATTCCTAATCTATGATTGTGTAGTTGCTGCAGCTATTCCAGCAGCAAGGATATATTTTTAATGCGCTTATTCTCGGAATTGTCTTATGAATAAGTCTGGATATTCTTAAGCCGTTGCGATGTTGGTCGTTCATCGAAATCGTAGAGATCGTTTATATGTTTTTAGAACCGATAACCGTAGTTTGTTTTTCACTCATGCTGGATTTTTAGAGGTATCGTGAAAATTTAGTTTTATAATTATCAGTTGATAGAGAAATAAATTTATTTTATTTATTTTTAACGCCAATCAAAACTGACTTCTTAAACGTCGATATGCCTGTAACACAACAATATTATGCCTCCAGTAAATTTTACACAAAGCTTTTAAATATCCCATTTGTCCATTCCATTTAAAGCTCATATATTTCTAAATAATGGCAACGTTTGAATCGTTCATTTAATGAAACGAAATTCGTCTATTTACTCAGTCTGTTCCTCATTCATGGCAAATCGTCGTTTGATCGGATTCAACAAAGTCGACGATTACGTGTACACCTGTATGCGGCGCATTTGAGCGTTGAAGTAGTCGATAAAAAGCCTTAACTTTAAATTCAAACGTCAGCTCAATCCGTCGAACTAAATACTGACTCGTTGCCCCCCAGGGCGATCGGTCGGATGTCACGTATATATAGTCGCCGTCGATCCGGACGATTCAGGACGGTGGAGACTACTAGTGTTTTGGCCGGGAATTTGGAAATTTATAATGTGAAAACAATATAGGAGATACCAATTTATATTATGGTTATATTCAACAAAGTAATTTTATTACTATTAACTCCTCGAAGGCTAAGTTATAGTAATCGCAAAAAACACGCAATTGCAAATTTTACATATCTTTACGTTTTAAGACTTTCTAAAAATTTTGGCATATTTTAGAAAAATCGATGTGAGTGTGCACGTGTATATGTATATATGGATACAATTTATCGTCGACTTTTTCGCAAACCATTGCTCAACCGATTTGAATGATTCAGCATTACACTTGTATCGACGGAGTGATTTTTTTTCACTACTATATTTACAACTGTCCATTTAGTAAATTTGTGGAATTTACAATGGTCAGCCGTAATAGGGACATTGTATATTATATTGACATGTTGGAAAACAACTCAATAATTGTTTTTCTATTCATTATAAACAATATTAAGAATATTTTAATGAGTGAAAAATTAGTTACATTTGTGCGAAGGCAGGTCCAGGGGTTTTGAAGTTGCAGGGAAAAAAGTTAAAAAATTGATATTTTATTATCTGAAATGATCATTGCAAATCATTATTATTGATTCATATACATGTAGAAATATTGATACCTAAATGCAGGTAAACAAGTAGTGAGGTACGCAGGTAAACAGGCAGACAGACTTATGCAAGATAGACAGATATAGATAGCAGGCTGACAAGTAGACATGCAGATAGGTAAAAAGCTAGAAAGGTAGAAAAATAGATAATTAGGCAGGTTGACTGGCAAGTAGGTACACTAACGGAGAAGTAAACGGATGAAAAGGTTGGCAGGTAGGCAACTACAAAAGTAGACACTTTTACAGGTAATCATTTGTACAGATAGACAATTTTATAGGTAGACGCTTTTGCAGGTAGATATTTAGACAGATGAACAAATAGACTATTAGACTGGTAGATCATATACAAATCATATATTTATTTATTAAGTTAATTATTTACACAAATCAGAATTTTCATACAACTTGTCTTAAAGCAAAATGCCATTTACACCTAGTTTGTTAAAATTTTATTATAAGCTTGATAATATATCATTTTAATATCATAATTTTCATTATAATGATATTAAATTCACTATTTCAATTCACTTCAAATTTAATAGAGTTGGTGTTGAAAAAAATATTTCAATAAAATTGATTAATAATACTATTCAGCATAGAAAATATACTAAAAAAACAGATTTTATTTCCATTTCTGATTGCGAGTGATGTTGTTCAAAAATTATATAGAAACTCAACTATAGAAATATAGAAACGATATATTTGAAACATAATATTTTCGTAAAATTCATATTTCTAATTTGAGAAAAATACATCAATAAAAATATTGCATAATTTATATAACAAATGACTATTTTTGTGAAGTGATTCATATTTTTTTTTAAATTTTGAAATAAACTATCTCAATAAAAATGATAAATAATCTTAGCTCGTATATTATTATTATTACTAGCTTAGAAACAATAAATTTGCAACGAAATTATATTTCGCTAAAATTTATATTTCTTATAAAGTAATTGTTTATATAAACTATTCATTAACATTTTCAAAAACGGTTTCAAAAACATTTTAATAAAAATTATGAATATTATATTTATTTTAAAATTGACTACAATTTTTGTTGGGGTTAAATTATTTTTTTTTAATTTTTAGAAAAATATCTCAGCAGCTTCTTATGAATAAATAGCTCAGATGATAATGAATACTTTGCTCCAATACAAGCTCATGATCATTTAATAAATCACAACTTGATTCGGAGAAATAAAGTATGAGAAATTTGAGTTAAAGTTTACGTTCTTAATTGTGAACAAATTTTTTACCAAAACTCTCAATTGAAAACGTATATCGCTTCAGAATGATACCAGTACTGTATGACGTGGTCTCGAACGCAGCGTCTTGTACTCATTCGTTGAGACTTTCTCACGAACACTATCAAAATGCAGTTTTAAATCAAGTTTTGCATTTTATAATTTTTGTAAGACTTTTTTTGAACTTGCATTACATTGTATCAAGCCGTTGTCTAAAAATATCCCTCGTTATTAAAATCCTGGAGCATTTGCATCAATCGTTAAATGACATCGATTCCTTTAAAACATAAACTTCAGAACTGCCACCAATGAATTTTCGTACGAGAATTGTTTCTATAATAGGACTTTTCCTGTAAGTCAGTCGGTATTTTACGAACCCTGTTCCGGTTCATACCTTCTGGTGTAATGCTTTATATCCTTTTTTATTACGTACATTTGAGCCTCAATTTGGGACAGTTTTCAATCTCGCAATAATATTCTTGTTCTAGTGCTCTGAAAACTTTTTCATTTTGCTATGCACTTGGAGCCCTTGCAACTTCAAGTATTTTCAATTTAAAACAACTTCAATATGTAATAATACGCAATTATATTTTTAATAAAAATTCTCGTCTCTTATAATATACGGAGCATTGGAAAAATAATAGCCGTGCAAATTGATGATATGTGAGTAGTTTTTTATATAATTTAATAAGCAATATGGTTTTTTTTATTAATAAATGAAAAATTGTTGCATGTTGCTATTTGACGTGCATTATTATCATTACATGTATTTTTTTATATTATTTTGCTCAACTGTAACAAAAAATTCAATTAAATTTCGTATAACATGATGAAAAACCAATACATGTAATATTTGTTTTTCATAATTTTACAATGTTTTGAATATTAATATGAGTGATTCGATGTGTAACTTAGATTAATTGACATCAAATCTAAAATATTTAAAACAATGTAAAGAAAAAACATTGTAAACATTGTTAGTGTAATTTATTTGAAACTAATGTTTTTTATCTTCAAGCTTAATTTAATTCACGTTCAGTACAAAATAAAACAAGTACTCTAACTAGAATAAACAAAAACGTTTTCTTTAGACATGTTTCTGTTAAGGATTTTTATATTTCTACTTTTGTCAACTGTATTTTATCTTACAACTTACATATACTTGTAAAGTTATCTAATGAATTAATATTATTCATATTATTATTTTATGTAAGAAAAAGTAAATTATTAGTATTGATTTTGTATACGAGTATATATATATATATATATATATATATATATATATATATAATTTCACACTGACAATTAGTTTTAACATAGGCAAAATTAATAAATAAACTAATATGATTCGAGTATTTATGATTTCTATGATAACTAATACATTATATTCTTTGTAAATTTATATTTTTTTATTTTATTTTATGTATTCAGTTATTGTTTTTTGCCTTTTATTTTTGTGTTTCATATTTAAATTACTTGCCGCTGAATTAAATCTATGTCATGTTTATTTATTTTCAGTTTTTTGTTATTTGATATTTTGAACGGTTTTATTATTTAAATGCACATTTCTGATTTTATAGCAACATTTATTAATGGATATTTTATTATTATTTCGGTTACATATTATGAATATTTTATATATGATTTTTAGTATTGCACTAAAGGTGAATCATACTAGACATCGAAATATATACAAGATTGATTAAAGTTACTTCTAAATTATGTAACTTTTTTGGTTAGTAATTAGTTTTATTTTAAAAAACATATTTTTTTTATTCTGCGTTTATTAATAGTCATGAAATATTAAAAGAGAAAAAAAAATGATTAAAGACATTTACTCTGCACATTTAGATACTAGCTATGTATCATCATTTAATAATTTTAAAATTTTTTTACAATCATTACAAAGTAAATAGGAAGAAAACGTTTGAATAGTGAATACTGAAATTTGTATTAAAGCATTGTTATGAAATCTGTCACTTTTGGTTTAACTATTTTGTAGTTAAATGCAATATTTTATTGAATTCCTTATTGATAAATTGGACTTTTATCAGACCTCCGCAGAGAATATTTGCTCGGGGAACTGTTTGTCCCATGAGAGCTTACTGTTCGTCTTTTCGATTTAAATGTTGCGGCAAACGATTTCTAGAAGCGATTTATATAGAAAGATAAAAAAATGGTTAAATATTTGTTAATAAAAATTTTGCAAGATAAGCTTATCACAACTGCAAGACGAATGGTTTAGAAAACTAGCGCAATTATTTTTTTTAAGTTGTAGATTATTAAATGATCTTATTCTATGGGCTTCAGATTGTATATGGTATAAACAGGGTTGAAAGTCTACCATAACCCTTATACTTTGACGTACAGGTGACATATGACATTTAATCAATTGAGAGTGATCCACGATTGTCGGCAACGTTCATTCACTCAGTGACGTCTCAGTCCCGTTCTATCTTTTGACACTTTATAAAATGGATAACATATGAGGACTAGTAGTAATGATGAGTTATTTTGCCAATCACAATTAACTGTTAAATTAGATTTTGTTATCTAATTTTTGAAAATTTCTTGTATTCAACCTGTTAACAGCAGTATTACAATTATCCAAACCTTACACTTTTAGCTCTGGTATTCTAAAACGAATTTTCAAAATCAAATATTTATTCGCAACTATCAAGAAAATAAAGATATTAGACAACCATACCATAAATTGTACTATGAAAGATTCGATTTAAGATGATTGTTTGAATATAAACGCATCAAGTTATGGGAAGCATCGGTGCGATACACCAGCACCACGATTGTTATAAATTATGACCGAGGCAGCACGTGTCATAAAACAAATATAAAAATTGTTGACACGAAGAAAATATAGAAGCCATAAAAGATACAATAACATATATAACGGGCATTTCGGTCCTGCGGAGGAACATGTATATTACAGATGACTTTTATGCTCGCGTATGTGTTGTTAATATGACTCACTTTTCGATTTATATTATTGCTGCTATTAAGAATTTTGCATATGGTTTACAGAGTGTAATTTTTTACATTTTTATAAATTCTTAGTCGTATTATTGATTAATAATAGCAATAGTTTTCTCAATAAGAAGATTATATCCGGAAATATTTGATCAACAAGGCACTGTTGGATCATTAACGCCAACCAAATTTTAAATGAATGGGTCATTGTGGCTTCAGAAATTAATGGTAAATACTAGAACATTTATTAGCCCTGACCTCTAGCCTTCTGTCGGCATACTTAAACACAACGCCCAGTTCTCGAGTCACGGCGGGCTAATATCTTTACTAGCCTTAACCACCGATCTTTCACCGGCCAATCAGTACACCAAGATTTCAGGTGACAGCGAGACAGATGGCCATTCGTACCAAATGTAGATGATAATGCCTAAAATGCACATACACCAATTTTACAACTCACCTACACTCTACAGAATCGGTCCTCACACTAATTAAATACAACGTGTTCCCGATCACCTGCGAATAGGTTTGACGTAAACACCGAACGGAAAGTTATGTGGCGATTAAGTAAGCTTTGGCGACAAAGGATAATAGAACAATATGTCATGATATCTTTATATTTTTTGTGAACGATAGGTTTTTTAATATATTTTTATTCGATTGGAGAAAGTTTATTATGAACTAATACATTTTCACAATGTAATTAATATATAGAATAAATTAATACTCAAAAGCTCTTAACAAAAAACTAAGGGTCTATCTTAAGTAGAATCATTTTGCAGTAATTTTTTATCAATATTAGTTTAACATTAAAAAAATTAAAATAGATATAATTCAAAACTGGAAATCTAGTTATTAAGTGTGTGATGAAATCGCATCTTATTCACTTAATTTATTTATAGAAAAATATAGTAATATTTCGAAAGCTCTCAACAAGAAACGAAGAGTTAGTATCCTCTATATCTTGAGTGGAATTGTTTTTCAGTGATCTTATGTCCCATCACCGTAGTAAACTGCATTGTTCCACGGTCGAACGGAATCGTTGTGTTGTGTTGAGAGTAGAGCCAATCTAGTTGCACTTAAAGAATTTCATTTAGTTTTCATTGTCTCTATGTTGCACTTTTCGAATTGATATATTTCAACGGTACTTTCCAGATAATGCGAAGTAATGTCCAACGAGGATCATAAATTTGACAGTAAACCTAGGGAAATCTTGTACATTGGAAGCAATCTATTTAAAGCCACATGTGATTTAAAATCGAAAGGTAAAAAGTTGTTTTTATGCGGTCTACCAGAATTTATGTGGTTTGCATCCCATTCTAAAAATTGTTACTCAATGGATGACAGTATATTTTAAAGCTTGTAACTTTGATGGTAAAAAACCATCAATGTGATGAAGATTAATATTTAAAACTTAAGAGAGTCTATAACCGCTGGACTTGCCTTCCCAAAAATTTAATCAGTTTTTTATCTTGTCAATACAAGTAAAATGTTTTTTAAATTATTATAATCGGACATCCCGTTTTCTTGAAAACTGAGTCAATGGTTTTGGCACTTTTTGCCCTGTATCTTTGAAACGGCCAGATCTGCCATCGTCAAAATCTTGTTAGCACATCTCTCTATCAATACGAATCAAATGTTTTTTTGATTTATTCAAATTGGTTAATCCGTGTTCCCGAAATTATCGACGAAATTTTGTATCCGCACACACACACACGCACACGCACATACATCAATTTTTTCTAAGGTATGCCAAAATGTTCAGAAACCCTTAAAACGTAAAGATATATTTATACGGGAAGTATAAATGTTCTCAAATAGATTATTATAAATTCTGCAATTTTTTGTATTCGTATCTTGTAGAAACTAGTGGTACATGGCATCCCAAATTTTTGCTTTCCCAAAAATTGTATAAGTTCTTCATTTTGTTAATACAAATAAAATGTTTTTCAAATTATTGAGATCTGACTCTTCGTTATCACAACAACCGAATTATCATTTTTGGCATTTTTTGTTCTCTATCTTCGAAACTGCTGAATCTGCCTTTGCCAAAAACTTAAAAACGTTAAAAATTACTTTATAATTGATTTTGATATTTGATAAAGGATAGTTTATATTCTGCACAATTTATTTATTCATTTATTTAATTATATAGCCCACAGATTTCTCCAAGAGGACTCAAAAATACAATTATTTTACATAATGAATAACAATTAAAATATATACAAAATTACAATATATAGTTAGTAACAAAAAATGCTTAAGATAAAATTACATTAATGCAGAATGTAACAATATAATTTATAAACAGAATAAGAAAATAATGAGATATTTAAATTGTAATCGATAACTGTGATCTTGCTAATCTTTTTCGCATATCTTAATATTGATGTGAAATTTGGTATAATAGTAGGCGATCATGTCCTGGTATATTTTTATAGCATACTTAAAGAGTATTTAAGTATTTATAAGTATATAAATTTAAATATTCAAAAGGCATTATATAAAGAATACTGAGCAGTTTATTATAAAAAATCCATGTGTTTTCGAAAAAATCGTAAAGCTCTAAAACAATCCACTGTATTCTACATCCCTAAATTCCAACTTTCAAATCCATACAAATTATGTATCGATGGCAATAAATCAATAAACATATAACAACTAACATCAGAAACAATAAGTGTACCGAATGCCTTCTCGACATATCGTACACGTGTAGTGTAATGTAAGTCAGCAAAGGGTCTTAACATGGGTTTTGGCGATCGAGCGGACGGACATCCCGGCGGATGACTGCGACACGGGCCGTAGTGTTGTTACCGGACGAGAGACAATGACAATGGCAGGCACGGCCGATAAGGCGACAATATTACAGGGATTTTGGAGATTATGGCATCAGCTGCGGACAACGCGATGGCTTTATTATACGTATCAGGAATTTAGGTGTCGATGCCGTTATTATCTACACTACTGACCATATTTTACTTACATACATCGATCAACTTTCGTATTTTCATTAAGCTTATTATACAAACAAATGTTCTTAAATCAATTTAGAATAAAACATTAACAAATCGTAGGTGGTATTTGGTTTAAATTTTACTGGTTAACAATTAAATGAAAAGCAAATCTTCAATGAAAATATTTCAACTAATTTTAATGATATTAAACGTTGAAATCTTGCTTATTAATTTTTTTTTTTAGAAGTACGGTTACGTTGTAAGTTTTCTGAAGTAATTCACGCTTTCTATTAATAAATATAAATAAATAGTGAAAAATACACAGTTGCATTTTTCCTTTATAAGATAATATAAATTGTAATTGAAATTGTTGTGAATTGCTTCTAAATTTCTGTTGACAGTTTATTCTTCAACAAAAATTGAGGCCGTAAATTAATGTTGGAAGATTTGTTAATTACGACAAAACAGCGTAACCAAACTTTGTCAAAAAAAAAAAAAAAGCAAATTTCCATATTTAATAACTTCAATGTAAGTTACAATATTTTTGAAAACGTTGAAGAAAAATTTTTTAACTGTTAAATATTATACGATTTGAACGTATAGGTTCAAGATTTTTGATTAGCGACGACTGATCACAATTGAACCGTATAGAAATGATATCATCGAGAGCGAATGACGAATCATTGGCACTCGACTCTTATCTTATCTATTGCCGTAACGCACTTCTGTTGCATTTGTACGAATTTACGCCCTAGTCGCGCCTAAAAAAGTTTTACTTCAAAAACATGTCATTTTTAGATTTTTATTTTTTTTTCAAATTTTTCAATAATGTAATTATAAAAAACTTAACATTTTACAAACCTGATTAAATGCGTCAACTTTTGATGAAACTTGACAACAAACTTTAGAGCATTCTTTATGTTAAATTCATAGTTGAACAAAAATTCTTGAAAACTTAGGGCAAATGTGTTATTATTTTTAACAGTGATCCTAGAAATGTTATTCACGTTTGCGGTTTTGAAGTTTAAAAACACAAAAATAGTAAAAATTACCAACAATAATTGAAAAATGATCATAATTACACCAAAGCTCTAGGTTGCACTTACAAGCTCATAATTTCGGAACAACGTAATTTCTCTAATTTTTTTCGTGCTGATTAATTTTTGGCGAGGGCAGGTCTAGCCGTTCCGAAAATACGTGGCAAAAAATGCCGAAAACGGTAACTCAGTTTTTAAGAGAATTTGCATAATTCAAAAAACATTTCACTTGTATTGACAAGACGAAAAATTTATACAATTTTCATGAAGGCAGGTCTAGCGGTTTCGGAGATCTAACAAATAAAGTAAAAAAAATGCCATTTGGCGGTCAAAAATGATCATTAAACATATGCACATCAAATTATCAGATATTTTATAGAGATTTTAACAATAAGTATAAATTTTGTTTACATTCCTATGGGTTCCGTACCAATGTTTATCCGTTAGACAGCGACGCGGCGCTTACGCGCTTTATATTTTGTCTCTATGCAGTTAAAGCAGTACGATTGCTTTGAAAAAAGTTCAGATTTTCCAAAATATTTCAAAATAAAAAACTCTTTTTTTCAAAAAAAATTTAAAAAAAAAGTAATTTTTTGTCCAATTTATAGTTTCTCAAAGCTATAGTTTTTTTGAAGTGAATTTTTTTTTCAAAAATGTTATTTGTTTTTAAAAAAATAATAATTTTTGATTCGGGAAGTTCCAGCAATTTGCCTTAAGGCACGATGTCATGCGCCCCACTAGTTGTAAACTGCTAAGTTGTTGAAAATGTATAAAAGTAACTTTTACGCGCAGACAGTTCGCTTATAGGCCCGGTTGTTTTTGTATGTCTCTGCTGTATTCTAGCAAGAACAAAGTTGTAGGATTGTCTGGACATCATCGTAACAAAAACATATGTCGTCAAAAAAATCCAACAAGGAAATAATGTTCGTTCGTTTTCGCCGATCTCCCAATCTCCCTTCTCGCCGTTGTTCTTCTTTGATCGCCGCTTGTAAAGTTTGACCTATGTTCCGCCCTCCCATGAATCCCGATCCCGTCGAGGATGTGCGTTTTCTTTCATAACTGTTGTCAGATCGGTCTACTCGACGTTCCGGGTTTTTGATACTTGTACGCCATGAATAATAGAAAAGAGGATGGACTCGATTATTGTATTGTGTCGAGTTTTAGCCAGTCAATCCGCGAGGGGCGATTCAAGCATCCATGCATCCTTGATCCATTATATATATATATATATATATATATATATATATATATATATAATATCAATGCTATTCGGGATTAGATTTGACTTGTATAATATATTCTTTTTGGTCAAATATTTTTCGATGTAATTTATAATGATTTGATAAATGGAATAGGTAATCTTACATACATATATGTATTTAAGGGGCACAACTAGTGTGAAATTTTCAAAAAATCGAATTTTCAAAAAATCGAATTTTCAATTTTTCCACATTTCGATAGGTTATACCTTTAAAAATAACATACCAAAATTTTAAATCGATATCTTAAATAGTTTTTGTGTCACAGCCATTTAAAGAGTATATATACAGTATATAGTATAACGATCATTTAATCTTTGAACGCGTTTTTCTCGAAACAGCATTTTCCGAATTTGCTGCAGCGATTACTCAAACACAAATGATCCGATCACTATCAAACTTTGTTTACATGTTCTATATATAGTTCTCCGTAAAATAAACTATCCATTTTTTGATCGGATCAAAAATCGAATTTTGGCAGTCCAAAAACGACCTAAATTTTGGGTAAAATTCGACTTTTTTTTAAAAAACGCCATCATTTTGTCAATTTTTGATTTTTTTCTTTATCGTAGTTCATTTTACAGACAATATTATCAAGTTTAACGAGAATTTTTTCTTATAAATATCATCCACGTAAAAGGCCGGAATCACTGCAGCAGTGAAGGGCCTTTTTTTTGTCGCGCCATTGGAGATCGACGATAACTTAAAAAATATTTAATTTACTATGTATTTTTAAAACATGTACAAATATATACCTAAAAGTTTGAAATGATTGATAAAGTAGTTTTTTTAATATAAATTCTCAAAAATCACCTTTTTTAGGCGGTTACACTAATTGTGCACCTTAAATTCATTGTATTCATATTTTAATTAATTTTCCGTAGGGTATGTTATAGTAATCGTTCAAAAATCAAAAATGAAAATTCTGCATATCTTTACGTTTAAGATGTTTCTGCACATTTTGACATACTTAAGAATAAATGGATGTATATGTATGTGTGTATGTGTGTTAGTAGTATGTATTGTGGAAGGACTGCTCAAAAGATTTGAATTCTTCAAAAAGCATTAGATTCCTATTTATAAGGAGACGTTCTGATAAGTTTTTGTCAATAGTTAGTCCAGCCGTTTCGGAGATACAGAGCAAAGAGTGCATAAAATGGCAATTAAGCTTTTGAGAGAACAAAGCATCCCATTTAAATGATTCAAAAAATATGTCATATGTAACGAAAACGTAATGACGTAAATACATATGTAACGAAGTAACCTAATGACGCCTGAAGAATTAATTAAGTGATGTAATGAAGGATTGAGCAAGTTTTTGCAAAGGCAGGTCCAGCGGTTTTGGAGATCCAGAGAAAAAAGTTTGAAAAAATGTCAATTGGCGGTCGAAAATCAGATATTTTGTAATTTTAATTAACCGATATGAATTGATATCAAAAACTTTCAAGAAATTTAAAAGTTCTTAAAATTCAAAAATATACTTTTTAAAACCTTTTCATAAAATATAAGTATTTAAAAAAATCATCGAGGTTTGGAATAATAGGTTGTGTCAAAAATTCAAAATTCTATCGTTACAATTTTAAAAGTTTTTAGCTAAATCTCAATTCTTATTGATTTGGTCGATTATTTTCACGAATCAGCAAGTTTTTGCAATGTGTTTAGGGCAAAATGCAACTAATCTATTTTTACGTTGAAAAACAAAAGCAATTTAATCCAAGTAGATAAAGTAGTTCAAATAGTTAATAAAAATAATAGGAAATCTCGGAGGACTTACTATAAGCAAGAAAAAGAAGTATTACGAATAGGTTATTAAAAATGTAAAATCTAAAAACATTTGCTTTAGTGTCTTTCTACTGAAAGAACTTAGTAATGAAGCTAGTGACTGATTGAAAAACGATATAGTTAAGAACGTGGGCGAACACATACTGTCTAGAATTCGATCCCAACCTCGGCCAGCTGGATATTAAACAACCACTGGACCACTGGTTAGAACCACTGGACCAATGGTTAGAACCTCTGGATTTGAATCAGAGGTCCCAGGTTCGATCCCGCTTCGAGCAGCCTGATGTCCAGAAGTAGTGACATTGGTTTTCACTTAGAAATATAGATTTTTTTCTTATTAACTTTTATTTACAACTGTCCAGTAAAGGACATTTAGTAAACTTAATGAATTTACAATAGAAATATAGATAGCAAAACGTTGCTAGGTGAATATAGCCATGATCCGGCATTGCTGCATCAATAAATATCTGCCCTGTTACTGAAATTGTAAATAAAATTCATCACACAGAAATGAGAAAAAAGTTTGGGTTGTCATCTGGGAAATTAATTCAAATTAGCCCACCAATAGCTTATACTCCTAAGTTCTGATTACTGTTTAAAAACTAATAAAAAAATATAATCTCAATGAAAATTGCTTTTCGTGGATATAGTAGCTGCATATAAAAGTATGTCATAACTGGTCAAAAAAATATACTGACCACAATGTCATAACTAGGATTGTACCTACTGCATTGCCTTTCAAACAAGCCAAACAATTACATGTCAAAACAATTACTGAATGTCTTCGTAATATGAACATCTGATTGCAATTCAAAAATTATAATTAAAAAATCAATGAAGGTAATAAACATTTATTTCCTAAACTAGTTTTAGTCAACCTTCATTTTCAAGGGATGGCATTCTGTCATGATGTTATATAACCATTATTACGGTTTAATTTTTCTCGTAGCTGCAGCGTATTCGCGCCGGCTCGTTCGGTGTTGTGTGTTTCCCCGATTTTCCCATTTTTCCACAATGTGTTCTGTGAATTTGTTTTGGTTTGTGTCAACTGATACGCACTGCATATAGGTCTTTGAACACTTGATTAATGGAGGTGATAAAACTTACTCGCACGAGCGGGTCGTTTATGAGATGTGAAGTCGTAAACTAAAACGTATGCGCAAACGATTATTCGCGTAACGTGGCGTTTCATTCTACTATGCATGAATATATTTTGACAAAATATTGGAATATCGGATTCGGATTGAATCGAATTGAATATTATTTAATAATTTATCGTGGATGCTATGCTATTGTAAGAATCGATATGGCTATTATACTTGATGTTTATAAAACGTCCATTGTTTTTATTCGCTTTCTGGTAATATTATAGAATCAACTATGAATTATTTGTGTTAGATTTTGCGTATGATTTGAAATGGATAAAATGTTAGTAACATTCTAAAATTATGCCCGCATGAATTTTTTTAAATTAAAAAATTGAATTTGAATTTTAAAACGTCCATTGTTTTTATTCGCTTTCTGGTAATATTATAGAATCAACCATGAATTATTCATAGTAGCTTGGCGTCGTATTGAAATGTTAGTTATGATAAATGTTAGTAACATTTTAAAAATATGTATCAATATCTATAGAATATTTATAATTGAAACTATAAAAATTTTTGAAATTTGATTTTTACTTGAAGATTTTATTCAAATGTTTAAAAAAATTTAGGATTTTAATAGCAGTTTTAATTTAAATATTTAAATTTATTTAAGTTGATCCCAAATTTGACTTCATTTTGTCTTTAACATAATCATAAAACAATTTTAAAAATATCTTATTGAAACTTGAAATTGAAATCAAATACATGAGTTGTATTAGTTCGAGAATATAAATGACAATAAATTATTTTAATGAAGATTACCTGTTTATGCCAAGAAGAGATTTTACCGAAAAAGCAATCAAAATTTGGTATTCTGTGATGAAAATTGTTTCTGGTGACGATTTGATTCATTTGAGTGATTTCTGGTGTTTTTATCAATGGGGTTACAAGACATCCTATTAATTGTTCTATTCTATTTTTAATATATTTTAAAAAACATAGTATTTGACACCACATACATCCCGCAGAGAACTTAAGACCTAAAACATTTTTTCTGAAACAATAAGCGAAGTTAAAATTATGAAATGTTTAATTCACAAAATAAAAACACTTTTTAACTTCCCGTAGGGTAAGTTATAGTAATCGCAAAAAGCTCGTAAATGAAAATTATGAAAAAGTTATATTATTTTACGTTTCAAAGATTTCTGAACATTTTTGCTTACCTTAGAAAAAATTGATGTATGTTTGTGTGTATATGTGTTTGTATGTGTATGATTTCGGGAACACGGTTCAACCGATTTGAATAATTAAAAAAACATTCCATTGCTATTGATAAGGACCCGTGCTGATTAGTTTTTGGGCAAGGCAGATCCAGTCGTTTCCAAGACATGGGACAAAGAGTGGCAAAAATGGTAATTTAGTTTTGAGAGAACGGAGCGTTCGCTTTGAATGATTCTAAAAACATTTTATTTATATAAACAAAATCGAGAACTGTGAAAATTTTGGAAAGGATCATTAGACATATTTACATCAAATTTTCAGATATGTTATTGATATTTTAAAAATAAGTGCTAATTTTGTTACAGTGTTATTGGACTCTTATAGTTCACTTATACAATTCGCACAAATTTTAAAATTTTAAGAAAAAAATTTATTTGTTATACAAAATTTTCAAAAATATACATAGTTTTATACTTTAAATATAAATTTTATATTTAGAAATTAGTTTAAAAATGTGTATATTAAATATGCATTATTCTAATCTCTTGTTAATGTAAACATTTGAGGCATCTCTTGTTAATGTAAATATTTTTAAGTGTTTTATACGATAAGATCGTCGCCATTTAATACACGAGCGATAAAATATGTAGTATTTATAATTTGAAATTATTTAAAACAATTGTTATTAATTGATCAATATTTATTTATCACTGATTTTTTTCCTTAAGGCACGATGCCATGCTCCACTAGTTAGTATCTAATCAACAAAACCTACTATACTACTATTTGCAATGTCGCTTGTTCTAAGTTTGTTATTGAGTTGAGTTTTAAACTTTAAAAGCCCATGCATTTGAATATTTATCCAGTATGATGTAATATTCAATATAAAATAATTTAAGTATGAACTAACTAAATCATAATATTGATTTTTCATCCTGCCCGTGATTGTGTCTCCGACTCTCCACCGTACGAGGATAAATCTAAAGGCCACTTATATGTAGCGCCTTCTCGGACCATGTGCTCGACTCTCGCGCTGTGACTTGTCCTATATGATTTATACGTTATGTGCAATGATGAATGACCCCCTAGCACTTATAATGGATGAAAGATGTCTTTCATTGTAATAACTTGTGTATAAAAGAAGATTGTGACAATTCGATAACACCAAAAATATTTTATCCCTGTACCGAGCTATTTGTAACAGTTCAAAGTGATGCTGAAAAGATTTTCTCTGAGTAAAAACTTACAAACGGAATTGAAATTAAATACACTCATAGATAATATATAATATATATATATATATATATATATATCATGTGTGTGTATGTGTATGCGTGTGTTCTCTAAAATTTACTGATTCATGTCCTGTCTAAGCATATGCAGATTAAGTTTTACTCTAGATAAAAATAAATAATTGATTTCAACTACTAATTTATAAATAAACACCTGACGTAAGTAGTAGATCCATATATCTACATATTGTTTTCACCAATTTGTAAAATGAAATTGGCTTTGTTTTCATTAAATTTTAATTACATTTTTTTTTTGAAAAATATGTGTTTGTATATATTTTACATTTACCTTTTTCGTTTTTTAATTATTTTTATTTTCCTACAGTACATACATCATTAAGTAAAAATTTACTTAATAACGTATGTTAATAACAAATATAAGAAACTTTCAATTGGCGATCTATTTAAATGTTTATATTAAGAGCCAATACTATTAGAGATTCATTTTTTATTCATTTGGAAGCATTGGCGCTCTTGAGAGCAAAGAAATTCGAAAATGTCCTTGTTAAGGACCACCTTAATATATATATATATATATATATATATATATATATATATATATAATACCTTAACGTCAAGCCAAAATCATATGTAAATTATGAGCTTTTACGTGCATCCAAAAGCTTTAGTGATGAAAATTTGGTTATTGTGTGTTAATTTTTACGAATTTTGTTCATTTAAATTTTGGAACCGTAATCGTGAATAACATTTTTATGACCGCAGTACAACAATATAACGCAAGTGCCCCAAATTTTCAAAAATTCAGATTTTCTGTTCTACTATAAACTTAAAATTTTCAAAATCGGTCGACTCTGAGATGCTCTTCTATAAAAATGTTTACTAAAAGTGTTGGAAAGTTTCATCAAAAGTTGGCGCATTTAATCAGTAAAATGGTCAATTACTTGATAATTTTATCATCGTAAAATTTCTAGTAAAAAAATAAAAAATCTAAAAAATTACATGCATAAATATAATAAATATAGTTATCAAAATGTTCATTTTTTGTCATACGTTTTGAAGTAGCAATTTAAAGTATAAGTTATGTATCTTGCTTTTTAATTCTAGCTTATGCTATAACTTTATCCAAATTTTGAAATTATAAAAAAAATATTACAAATCCAAATTAAAATTCCATGTAAAAAA
>NW_020538040.1:166308622-166395665 GCF_003426905.1 Ctenocephalides felis
TTCATGATCTTAAATTGAACAGTGCCATATGAACTAGATTTTACAAATTAATTCAGCTAAGATTTTTACTGAAGTAATAATGTTTATTAAATCATTAGTAAAAAAAACTATAATTTAGAAATTGTAATTGTCAAAAAGCTACTAATATAGGGTACGCGGTTATAAAAATTATATACTATTATATATTATATAAATCATTGAAGCAATTATATTTAGAAATAACAAAGGTGACATTGTTTTTTTATCGTAGATACTATATTTATTCCTTATGAACTTCTCATACTAATCAAAACAATGCAGTTTTCAATATGTATATAGCTTATGCTAAGACCATAAACGATCGTAAAAGGTATGGCAGTAAAAGGAACGACTTGTAACGGATAACACATAATACTAATTTAGATTTTGAATTATAACACAGTGATAATGAGACAAACCTAGTCTCGAAACGTTTGTAAAATTATTATTTAATAAATTAGTGCAAAAGAGTGTTTTTTGTTCATATTTCTAAATTAATATCTATCCACTCAGAATACATTTGTTATATATATATATATATATATATATATATATATATATTTCATATATATATATATATATATATATATATATATATATATATATAAATTATTGAATCATTAGATAATAAATGTGATTGTCTATCGTAAATTTATAGAGAGTACAGAAGCTGTATAAAAATAGAAGTATAATATGAAAACAAAATAACATCCTTATATGTTCAGTGGATAAGACGTAACATATTAAAGAAATCGGATGAGAGCGAATAAAGCAAACAAACCCAACCCACAGTGCGACCCGATGATAGCAGAAATCACAAAACAAACATTTTAAAGATATTTTTGCCGCTGCTAATACTTTTCTCGTCTTTTGCACGAGAACGCGATGAATACGGCTTACTTATGACTTCCGCTAGTTTATAGTTTATACTTTTCCCAACGTCTACGATTTTCACATTCTTTTATATTTACAACACATATATATTCAAGAATTGTTCAGAACACTCGTAGTCTTTTTGCTGTAAATATATAAAACGGACATTATGGCATCGCCGATATTGGTGTGGAACACCAACACCAACAGGACGACAGTCGCCCGTGGAATACACATGTACGTTATGCAGGATTTGTTTTTCAACTTCTAAGATTGTTTTGCTTATAGAAGTAACAAGCTTTTAGTAAGAAGAAATTTAATTTTGAAAAATAAATAATATGTGGCGTGTGCACAAATATGAAAAAGTTATGTGTAACTTGAGCATTATAAATATTGGCATATACCTATGACGTAACATGTACGTTTGCGTCTGATGTATTCAGAGGAGAAGTATAAAAAGAAGTTCCATTTTCGCTTTATATATATATATATATATATATATATATATATATATATATATATATATATATATATGTGTGTGTATGTATATTCCAATCGATATATCGTTCACGGTAACTTTGCTACAAGTACAAGTTTTTGCAGTGAGATCTAATATTTTAGATGTAATTCTGAAGGAGCATAAAGTAGTGGTGGGTAGATATGACAATAATTCTTTCGAAAGAATTACAGCAATATTGAAACACGTATATAAATAATTGAAGATATTCATTAAATACAATTTTCTTAAATATTAATTTTGGACTTGGTTGATTTTGTCGAAGAGCCTGCTATGAAAATATTTTAGATATCATTTATATTTTCATGAATATAAAAGATAAATTTGTTAGTTTCAAACAAAAAAGATACTATGTAATTTCGAATCACAATTTATAAAATAATATTTGTTGCAATTTTTTTGTTTTATTTTAGTTTGAACATATAGTTGTTTATATTACAATAAAATTTATATCAATTTACACATATGTTACGGAAGTATAATATGTATAATATATATTAAAATGTATTAAATAATGACAAAGTTATTTATGATAAATTTGTCCAGATTGTGAATGAAGTAATTCAACAAATCTAGATCTAAAAGTTAATGAATAATGAATAAAATGTTTAATCTTTACAAAATCAGATTTTGTTATTAAGTAACTTTTACTATATTGCCATGCAAATTTTTACTTAAAATACGTATTAAAAATAATATAAAAAATGGTTTTATATTCACAGAAAATTCCATTATATTTCTAAGTAACATCAAAAACACCTAAACGTTCAGTTTGTAATTTGAAAACGTAACAAAAATGAAACCGTTATGTAATCGAGCAACGTAACAACAATGTTTCACGAACAAAATAAATTGAAGCCATTTATCACCAAATTATTGCCTTTTTTTAGCAAGTATTTGAACGCTCAAAAAAAATTATTACGACCTTGCAACCACAAGGTTCTAAGTTCAAATTCGGCGTATCAAGTACTAGTTATTTCATTTTAATTGAAAAATATAGATCATAAATTTGTTAAGTGGAAATAGCCTTTTTCGATATCGCAAAAGCGAAAATATAATCACAATTAGTAAAAAAGGCAATCGTAATGACATTTAATAAAATTGAATAATACTTTATTACTGATCAATAATAATCCTTTAAATTATTATTGACCTAAAAATGATTTGACAAACATATCTGATGATCTTTTTAAGCTCAACTCACGAGCTACTTACGTAAAATGTCGCCACCAATTAAATTCCTACATCTTTCCCATCATGATTACTAATTATTAATAATCTTTTAAATTATCGCGCCGGGACATAAAAAATGTTCGGACAAAAACATCTGATCTTCATTTTTATGTCCAGTTCACTTCTAAATATCGCCGCCTATTAGATTCCCACAAAAATATCAAAATTACAATAAATCAATCATAAAATTGCTTTATGACAGATATTAGTAGAGTGTAAAATAAAAATCCTAAAAATGCAATATTCATCACAAGAAATTATGAACGTAAAATTTTTTGTCATGAACGACATCCGCATATCGCGCTGTGTGTACGGATGTCATCCATGGACGACATGCTAAATTATTAAGAATTCTAGCTATTGTTTTTTTAAGAATTCTAGCTAGTGTTTTTTTATAAATTCTAGATTGTTTTAATAGTATTTTTTAATTTTTTTAACACATTTTTATTTATAATCATTAAAATATCTTTAAATATATCATTGTGCTTGTCCGTTCAGCAGTGCAACTGAGCAGCATGCTGTTCCCGTACAGCAGCAACACTCTCCGGAAAGTAATCTCGTAGCGAAAGGGTTAAAAGTTTCGTATTACATTCAATTATGACAACAATTTTAAAACAATGAAGACAAACAAAATAATATACATGTCAAATCACCTCATTAAGACAAACCTATCACCAACCGATTTTTAAACTCCAATATACTCGTATATCCTACGTAATATCCCTATGAAAACAAGCTCAACAAAAATTCTCATTTCTATTAAAGATATACAGCAAGTTCCTAGAAATTCAGACAAATCGCATTGAAATCAGACAAATTACGGCGCAGCCAGCAATCCATGTAATCCTCGCTTCTATCAAGATTGGCTAGAGTCTGGAAATCATGGTGCCGCATCTAGCCATTGCTTAGTTCTGTATGCGAGTTCATCAAGTCATCAGTGAAACGAAACACTCATCAGGACGGCGCGCAATCTGCGCTTTGACTCTGATGTACTACTGGTTTCGGTGTCGGTGCTGGTGCTGGTGTCGGTGCTGGTGTCGGTGTCGGCATTCCTATGGCCTGGTGAGGCGAGCGAGCCGATACCAAACGATATTGCACGCCGGGTTATTAAAGACGATACGATGCTAAATGGAGCGTGCAGTTTGGAATTTTAATAAGATAGTTTCAGTTTGAGCCATTGTGCACATCAGTAATAATAAACTAGAAGAAAGTGGCATTTTGTCTTAACGCGAGTTGTAAAAACTTCCTGACTTTTGTAAATAATCAACTTCAAAGGAGAACTTCAGGTTTACTTCTGAACTGACTGACCTATCTATCTAGACACGTTAATATGAAACATTGTAAGCGTGCCCGCTAATTTCTCAAACTTTTGATTAATTTTCATTATTAAGCCACTTTTCATTAGCCTATAATATTTTAATTCGTTAGGTTTGACTATCAACTCTATCGCCATGCAAAATTTCATCAAAATCCTATAAGAGTAAAACTAGGATTCTCCTTGTTAATGTAATATGGAATGGGATTGTAGTTAAACCACTTTTCATATAATATCTTAGAACGATCGTCATCTTTTTATCATTATACAAAGTTTCATAAAAACCGAAACAAATTTTTGAAGGTTTTAGACGGTTATTGCTAAAAAGCGACTTATTTTCCTAACTTTTGATTAATTTTTATAATTAAACCACTTCTAATAGGCCTATAATATTTTAAACTGTTCGGGTTGATTATCAGCTCTATCACCATGCAAAGTTTCATCAAAATACTAGAACAATAAACCTGAGGTTCTCCTTGTATGTCAATAACGATTGGCATTATTTTGAAAATGTGACACGGCCCATAAATTCAAATTTTGATTATTTTGTACAGTTCTACTTTTTGTACAATATCTCTTGATGTTCATTAAGACCGTGAGGTTAATCATTATAAAAATTTTATTAAATACCGAGAAAAAAAATTTGACGGTTTCAAACAATCTTTACCAAAAGTTGATTTTTCGTAAGATTTTTTTGTAAATATGTAGACATTAAAATCATGTACTTATTATATGATAATTATGAAGATAAAGTTTGGCCTACTATTTAGCAAATGTAATCAACGCGAGGTCTTATTGAGTATCATCAGCTGGCTTTGAAATTTGTGAAATCAGTGCAGCTTGGAATGTAAAAAGAACGATTTATTGTAAAAGCTTCTCGCTAATGGTCTCTTAAGTATGACAGTATCTTTTTTTCATTTATTCTAGAAAGTATATCTAGGAAGTACCCAGTTTCCAAAATTTTAATTAAGAAATGTTGACGTTAGATGCTGCATCTTATTTTTGAGAAAACTTGAATAAAAGGTCAAATTTGGGCTTTTAATAAAAGTCGAAAATAACTATCTGGAAAGTTTCAAAATATGGTTGAGAAAAGTAAAAAAAAATATAGTAATAGTGCAAGAATCATTGGGAAAATATTTGAATGATAAATACTAAAGACTAACTAAATACTAAAACTAAGATGAATAAGAAAGTTGATTACAGAAGGCAAAGAATTGAAAACCTAGGCACAAAGCATGAAAATAAAAAAGTTGAGAAAACGAGATTAAAAAAAATATTTTAAAAAAGAATACAAACCAAAATATTAGAAAGATGAAACGTGAATCACAAAATAGTTCTTTTAATAGTTTCAACATTTTTTTATAATACATGTAAACAAAATATGCGTATAAATGATTTTATTTATTATATATGTGTACACATGTTATTCTGTCCAAAAGCAGGTCGGTCCATGAGCTAAAATATTCTCAATATCTATGTAGCAGATTTTCGTAGTCTTTCCTCATTACTGTGTACCGAATACGCTATAATGACTTGAAAATCAATAACTTTAAAGCCAAAGTTTTAACAGTTTCCGAAACATTGCTATCAAATTTAGAGTAAACAAACAGAAATGATCAACTAAGGCAAGAAAAAAAAATATAGAAAAATATACTGCTAATACAAATTTTATGACGACATGGATAAAAAATGGTAGTAGAAGTAATTCCTGAATATAATATTATTTTACATTTATCATATAGGGATATCCTAGAGTTGTAGCTGTAGATTTTGAAATAGGAGTTCCAGGTTTGATACTCGTCGGGAGCAGCCTGGTGTCAAGCAGTAGGTGCAAATGGTTTTAACTTGGAAATATAGATAGGAAAATATTTCTAAGTGAAATAGCCCTCTCACATGTTGCTGCATCAATAAAAAATAAACAATATTACAGAAATTATAATAATAAATTCACATAGATATAAGTCAAATCTGTAGATTGCTGTCCATGAAGTCACGTCATTTAAGAAATCAAAGTAACAGTTGATAGGACTCTATTACGAATTTTTGTTCCTATATTCATAAATCATGCAAAATCAAGCTCTTCAGAACATGGTCTAACTTGAATATTTAGTTCTCTCAATGATACTTATACTCCTATCAAAATTAAATTTTCTATGAAGTTCTCCTGACTAATACAAATTGCTCCATGTGTATAGCCTTACAGTTTTAATGAGAATATTCATAAAATTACCCGTAGATTCGCTGAACTAAAAATCCAATTGATGTTGTAACCCATGTCGTACAAATACCCTCAACATATGAATTTGATTTTCATATTAGCTATTACTGTCCTTAAGATCGTGTATTACGGTCGTATACATACATGAGCGCGCATAAGCTATCTAGAAAATTACGTCTGGTCTGTGATAAAGCCAAGCAGAATTCCATTAGGAAAGGGCTTTCCTGTTCTCGGGGAATGCTCGATTTCCAATCGGGTGCGACTACACGTTTGCGTGCTCGGAGGATACATCCCCCAGTATAGTACACTAACAACCGTATTTCTTCATAGATGTATTCTTTTCGACGTGTGTACATATATTTATATGTTTTCTTAAATTAAATTGTAAATATCGTATTATACAACTAGTAGGACTATAGAGTTGGATGAGAACGCATGAAGTTATTGTGAGTGGTATTTTATTATTTTTTTCGATAGAGGGATTGAGGATGCTTTCATTATATTTTAAGGGAGATGTGAGAAAAAAAATAAGCTCATTCTACGCAAGAGTTCTTGATTAGCGCTTGTTTAAAGTTCCTTTTTGTCTTGCAGTTTACGAATTAATTTTGCTCGTTAGTAGGGTCCCTTTTCATATTTCAGTTTGCAATCGGATGAATAACTATTTTTGATACATAAGACGCACAATTATTTTTGAAAGATTAGTATCAATCTGTTGTAAAAAATTTAATTCGTACCCAGTCAAAATATTGATAATATTGTAATCAAGCACTGTTCTAGCCTCACAAACTTTATTAATCCATCTTCTTCTATCTGACATAATAAAATAATTTCCTACCCTAGTATACGTACTAAGCTAGTAATAAAAAATTCTTCATTCTGTACGCAAACCTTGAACCGTGAACATCAAACAAATAAATACTATTAATAACTAAACCAACTTATTTAACCTACTTATTTTCAAAGGTCTGATATAGCCATTCTAATAATAAATTATATCTGGTCCTTCGGGGTAATAAAGTGCCTGTGTGTAGTGATTTTTTAATTGGCTTTGTTAATAAACATTGTGCCGGGCGCTTACAAGCACATTAAAAACTTGCACCAAATCATGACAATATCATAATATACAATTGGGGCATAACTAGTATAAAATTTTCAAAAAACTGAATTTTCAATTTTTCCATATTTCGATAGGTTATACGTTTAAAAATAACATACCAAAACTTTAAATCGATATCTTAAATAGTTATTGAATCACAGTCATTTAAAAAGTATATATATATATAGTATATAGTATTACGATCATTTTATCTTTAAACGCGTTTTTCTCGAAACAGCATTTTCCGAATTTGCTGCAGCAATTACTCAAAAACAAATGATCCGATCAATATCAAATTTTTTACATGTTCTATATATAGTTCTCCGTAAAATGAAGTATCGATTTTTTGATCGGATCAAAAATCGAATTTTGGCAGTCCAAAAACGACCAAAATTTTGGGTAAAATTCGACTTTTTTTTAAAAAACGCCGTCATTTTGTCAATTTTTGATTTTTTTTCTTTATCGTAGTTTATTTTACAGATAATATTATCTAGTTTAACGAGAAGTTTTTTTTTAAATTTCATCCACGTAGAAGGCTGGAATCACTGCCCAGTGAAGGGCCTTTTTTTGTCGAGCCGTTGGAGATCGACAATTACTTAAAAAATATTTGATTTTTCTCTTAACAAATTTTACTATGTATTCTTAAAACATGTATACATATATTCATAAAATTTTGAAATTATTGATAAAGTAGTTTTTTAATTATAAATTCCCAAAAATCACCTTTTTGTAGGCGGTTACACTAGTTGTGCCCCTTAATACAGGCAGTATCCGTAATATATTATCTTCCCATTATGCAGTGTTTCATGCTGTTATAATCAAGTCAATAAAAATTAATATAACTCAAGTCGCATAAACAAATTGAAAACATTACGAAAGACGATTGTAGTGAGGGCAAACTTGAGAAAGCACTTCAGCATGAAATATGCTGTGCAGATTGCTTCCGCACATAGCGTTAGTAAAATGATTACGTTACTACTCTAGTGGGCGAATTGAAGTTTCTGAGCTAAACGAGGTTCAAAAGTCAAACTGTCTTCAAGAAAGCAGCGCAAATGTCAGAAAAGGTCGAAACGCCTTCAGATTCAAAGTTTATCGTACTACATGGATGCAAGGACACGGTTTCTGAAGTGCAAAAATAAATAAATCACATAAAGATTGCAAAGAATTGTAATAGATATAATGTGAAGATTTGAAGTAAAATGATAGATATTCCTAATAATTATGATTGTCATACTAAACATACTACCGACATTATAACTTTCCTGATCATTCATTAAAAGAATAATTCATGGTAATAATTCATCCATATAGCTAGGAAAAAGTATCACAATTCCGTCAGCGATTTTTTGTAATCTTTTCAAAATTTAAATTTTTTCGTCTATGTATAGATAGATTTTATTATGCTTGTAGCAAAAAAAGATTGGGCTTTGTTACAAACATAATAAAATATATGACAAGGAAATAGAAACTACTTAATGTTACTTAATATACTTATAAAAAAATACTTCTTTATTGAGCATTTTGCAAAGGCAAGTTCAGCGGATTAAGAGATACGGAGCTAAAAGTACCAACAATATCAGTTTTGCGAGAACGACGCATCCGATTGGAGTGATTCAAAAAGCCAATTAGTGAGGCGACCGTTCGTCGCGGATTTCTAACTTATGCACCTAAAAGCAAAATTTGTCCTGAATTTATGTCTATTGTCCCGGCTTATCGAAAAGTATTAATTTGAATTGAATGGTTTGGTATAACTTGAATTTTTGCAGTTACTTGATAAGAAAATTACAAGACAACAAGCGTATGAAATAAAACGTTATGAACGTAAAATGTGCCAAGTACAAAATTCCAAAGGCGGGTTAAAATTTTCAATTTCATACAAATTAACAAAAATCATGAGAACTAAAAAACAAGTGCTAAATTTCTCAAGTTATTTATTAAGGAAATTGAACAGAATTTTATACAAAGCTAAAAAGCAAAGAAACATATAAGATATAACATTATAGGTTAAATAAGAGTATAACGTATAATAAAATAAAAAGTTATTTCTAAAATCCCGCAGTTAGCATAACTAAAAATTGCCGTCTCGGTTTTGGATTTTAAAGAATATGGTCACCATAATTTTAGATACACGTAGAAAAACATAGATAAAAGTCGTTGCCCAAATATAAGCACTTGTATTAGATTTATAAAGTACGATGATGAAATTTACATTATTCATAATAATTATTTTAAATATTATATTACTCATTGATAAATTCTTATTGATGATTGATTATTTTTATTTTGCTAATGTTTAATTACTGTACGAAAAGTTTCAGCAAATTGCCTTAAGGTACAATGCCATGCACCACTAGTTCATCTTATGTTTTTCAACTTCCCGTAGGGTAAGTAATCGCAAAAAAATCGAAAATGAAAATTTTTATATAGCGTTATGCAATTTGGTATACCTTAGAAAAAACTGATATGCGTGTGTGTGTGTGTGTGTGTGTGTGCGTGTGCGTATACAAATTTTCGTCGACGATTTCGGGAACACCGATCACCCGACTTGAACATTCAATTCGTATGAATAAAGAGACGTGCTGATTAGTTTGTGGCGAAAGCAGGACTAGCCTTCCGAAGATACGGGGCAAAAAGTACCAAAAACGGTAACTCAGTTTTTAAGAGAACGGAGCGTCCGATTTTAATAATTCAAAAAACGTTTTACTTCTATTGACAAGATGAACAACTGATTAAATTTCTGTGAAGGCAGGTCCTCAAATTTATAGAGATCAAACTCTAAATTATAGAGATTTTATTAATGTGTACACATTTTGTGTAAATTTTTTTACGAAGATTTTTAATTACGGTACTGGAAGTTCCAGCAATTTGCCTTAAGGCACGATGCCATGTACCTCACTAGTTTTTTTTTTAATTTCATGTTCATTTATTTTGCGGGAAGTGGCTTCTGTTGTACACGAGATTCGCCCAATTATTGAATCGACCTCGGTGCGTGGTCGCTGCCGCTGATATTGTTACGCGGTCATAGTTCGGTTATTTGGATACGAGACAGTGCGTTACCTACAATTTGCGTCACGCTAATGCACGGCCATCGTTTTATGTTATTCCAGAGAGTGCGTTCATAGGCCGCGTCTGTACGCGGAATGCGTTATTGCGTTAATTCAGCGTTGCGCGTAATCAGCGGGCCCACGATGCTCAATTTGTACGCCGGTAACTACAACATTAAAGGGAACTTCGGTCTAGGGCGACGAGATAGACGTTAACACTTAAGTGGATGCACGCTGCTTTGACTATTGAAAAATTATATGCTAATTGTCCACTTCGACAGCTCTTAGGAAGGTGTGAAATATCAATCTAAAAACATTTTGCGGTAACGTCCTCACATATAAAAACACCCCATGCTGCTGCCGTTTGAAATTCTATTCTACTTTTATGTGCATTTATGAAGTATTATTATGTCTCTGATTACGTAGCACGCATTTGTTGAAAGTATTATTAACTTTCCCTAGGGTAAGTTATAGTAATCGCAAAAAATAGAATATTTTTTTATATATCTTTACGTGTTAGAAGTTTCTGAACATTTTAGCATACTTTAGACAACATTGATTTATGTTTGTGTGTATGTGTGTGTTCGGATACAAATTTTCGTCGACGATTTTGGGAACACGGTTGATGCAATGTGAATGATTATGAAAACATTCGTTAACTATTCTTACCGATACCGATTCCTTCCCAGGTGAACATATGGGGCAGAAAGTGACGAAATAGGTTGTTCGCGCCATATCAAAGGGTGCGATATATATTGATAAAACAAAAAATCATCAACTGATAATTATACAAATAAATCAGTACGTTATTCAAAACCAATATTGAACTTATTATAAATACGTATATAATTTGTAATCAACAGAAAATAAATACATAAATATACGAATTAAAATGTTTATAACAAATTTGGTCCTTCAAAAGTAAAATTCAATCAAAACATTGAAAAAACATAGGTAATTCCATTTTTAAAAGAACGGAGCGTTCGATTTGAATGATTCTAAAAACATTTTATTTGTATTGACGAAATGAGGAATTGATGAGATTTTTGATAAGGCAGGTCTAGCGGTTTACAAATTATCAGACAGTTTATTGAGATTTTCCGTAACTATGGGTTCCGTAATATTGTTTATTCGTTAGACTACAACGAGGCGCTTACGCGCTTTGATGTTTTGTCTCTAAAGCAGTGCGATTGCTTTGAAAATTCCAACATATTTCAAAATACAATTTTTTTTTTTTCAAAAAAAGTCAGTTTTTTTTTCAAAACTTTCAAAATCCTCAAAAATCGATTTTTTTCAAAGTTAACAAAAAAACGGATCTTTTTTTTTTTAAAAAAATGGTACGGAAAGTTCCAGCTATTTGCCTCAGGGCACGATGGCCGTTTAGAGTCATTAACAACTTATTTTCCTAAGCGAGATAGTGGTTTATAGATCAATTTATAGATCGTTTTCCTTTTTTTCAATGATTTTGAAGTTTAGGAAGTTTAGCGTCCAAAATAATATCGTTTAATAACATCAATAGTTGGGCGAATCTGATATATTGAAGCAACAAAGAAAAAATCTTAAGTATTATATATGTATTAAAATACCTTCAAATTCATGAATTTAGCATATAAATTATAAGCATGTAACTCAAAGTCAAAATCTAGAGATGGTAACTTAAGACTTTTAGCATATAAATTATAAGCACGTAACTCTAAGTAAAAATCCAGAGAAGGTAACAAGACAAGTAGGTATCTGTTGCTGATAAGTGCAAGAAAAATAGTTAATTCTCAACTTACACTAATTTACCCATTTTAAATAATAAATTCACTGCATCTATATAGAATAAAGTAAATTGTAGTTAATATATTGCCTTGTATCCAAATAACCGAATTATAAATGTGACCGTGTTACAACATCAGCACACGCGTTGTTCAGAGACCACAGCCCGAGTCCAATTCAATAATTAATTGGGCGATTCTGATATACGGAAGCTACTTCACACAAAGTAAATGAACGCTGAAATTCAATGTTCTTGAGCTTAAGAATACATTAATACTAATATACACAGACTGAGAAAGTTACAATTCGTTATGATCATTTAATAACATAATTCACCACATATAATTTTTTTTTATTTAATTCGTTGAAATTGATATTTATAAAATGTCCAAAAAAAATTTAAAGCACTATTCCAAGTATCCATAAATAAATTTCGAAGAGTTTTAACACCACAAATCTCATAGTATTATTTAATTTTATTCAAGGGGTAGATAATTCAACACCGATTGATTGATCAATAGCTAGTAATCAAGATCGAGTAACGAAAATTCACAAGAAAATAAATTACTTATTATTCAAAACGAATTCAGATGTATTCACATATACTGGAATAACAATAAGTTTTAATTGCGTTTGAATATAATTTAATTTACTTCGGGCATTAAAGGATCGGCTTACAATAACCGAGTTACTGTAGAACGATAGGATGAAATTTATAAATGTATTTTTTTATTTTTATACTTTTTACTTCATGAATATACAAATTTAAACACACACACATTATATATATATATATATATATATATATTTATTTACATATGTGTGTGAGTTTGTATTAATTTTTCAGTTGGAAAAATGTGTATAGACAAAAAGCTTTTTAAAAAGCAACTATCCGGATATAGTAAAATCCGGATGAGATAAACTAAATTATGTTTCTTTTTTTTTTTAATAAACTTGGATACGTTTAAAATCGTAGTTAAACTCTTCTGCAAAAAAAAACAAAAAATCTTAAAAAAAAACAAACAAAACCCACACATATGAAACAACATTCACATTGTGGATAATAATTACATATTTAAGGTAAAAAAATTGAAATAACAATATTATGTTATGCTTGATATAATCGAAGTAAAAAAAGAAGATGAAGTACTCGTGGAAAAATTTTACAAAATTTAACACGGTCGTGAACGTGAATGTTTTAGCAATCATTTTCATTTTGTTGCAGAATGACATGAATGCTATAGCATTCAAATTTTGTTGTCAATTATTTTGTCTTCAAATTTATTTAATCTTACGTTTCTGAAATTTTTATACTTGCGAAGTAATCATTAACTGATTTTTCAGATATTTTCGTATTATCTCTTCTCGTAGTCACTAATTGGGCAAGCACATTGCGTGAAATAGAAGCGTAATACTCGACGTGGATGCTAAAGCATTCATCGAATATAAACATTAAAATGATAATCTAACAATTATAAACTGTGTTTAACGAAATTTTGTATATCACAACTAATTTAAAAATAAAACGACTATCAATTTTTGTACTTTGCTGAAACTTTTACTGTCCGCGAACGTGTTAAGGCTGGAAATGCTTTCAAATTATACAAAAAATTTGAAACAATACAAAAAAGTATTTTTTTCAGTTTTTTTTTTTTTATTTTTGATTTTTTTTTCAAAGCATTTGTGCTGCGTGTTTTTTTTAGAGAAGAAATATAGAAACGCATAAGCACCGTATCGCAGTATTACGAATAAACATTGATACGGAACCCATAGAAATGTAAACAAACAGCAAATGTCATTTATTTTACAATTTTCATTTGATCCCACCGCTAAACCTGCCTTCCCAAAAATTCAATCAAGTCTTCCTTTCGCTATTACAAATAAAATATATTTTGAACCATTAAAATCGGACATTCTGTTCTGTTAAAAAATTAATTTTTATTTTTGGCACATTTTACCCGTCTTTGAAACGGCTGGACCTGCTTTGGCCAAAAACTAATGAACATATCTCTTTATCAATAAAAATCGAATATTTTTTAAATGATTCAAGTCAGTCGAACAGTGTTTCCGAAATCGTCGATCAAAATTTGTATCCGCACACACACATTCACTTTTAAGATATGCCAATATGTTCAGAAACTTTGGAAACGTGAAGATATATAAGAATTTTGATTTTCGATGTTTTTGCGATTACTATAACTTACCCTATAACAAGACCTGGAACTATATATAAAAATGTTTGAAATTTGGTAAATGAGAAACAAAAGAAAAATGTTTGAACAAATCTAGTTTTGACACTAAATATTATTTCCATAATTAAATTTAATGTTGGTTATTAGGTATCAAGTTATTACCATAAGGTTAATACTGACGTTTATAAGTTTTCGACAAGTATTTTCGTATAAAATTGAAGACTAATCAATTACGTTTGGTACATAATGAAACTTTGCACATAAACGTTAAATAGTGCAAGTATTCGACATTTACAAGCGCATACCTTGGTTTGGGATGCATAATTGGAAATCTCACCCGAAGCAATGACCACAGCCCGGGGGGCAAGTGTTAAATGCGTGGTAACTCTGACCGAACGCCATCATGTATACACGGACTACAATTCCAAGTCGGGCACGGTCCGCCGAGACCGTTTATAAAAACACTTTTATACGATGTACGCAAAAACCGAGCCATACAGAAGATACTATAACACGGTTTGCCATCAAGCCATGGAAAACCAAGACAAAAAACGAAAACTGCGATCTCGCTCCAACGCGCGCCGTTATGAAACGCACGCCGGGCGAGCACAAAGAATTTCTCAATAAAAAGGTTTTTTTTGCCAAATATTTATCGTTCTGCAAACGTTGTGATTTATTGCCTATTATATCAGATTTTCATAGAACGATATTGAAAAATCATGTCAAAATACTTACACGTATAATTCTAAATGCCATTCACTTATGAAGAAACATTGCTTTTGTAAAATATACGTATCATATAAAGGTCTAATAACGACAACAATTGAAGTAATTATTTGCCTAATAACAAAAAATCGAAAATTTTAGCATACCTTTACTTTTCAAACATTTCTGAACATTTTAGCATACCTTTACTTTTCAAACATTTCTGAACATTTTGTCATACCTTAGAAAAAATGAATGCATCTGTGTATGTATGTATGTGTGTGCGAAGACAAACTCGATAACGCGGATTAAACGATTTGAATAATTAGAAAAAACATTCGATTCCAATTAATGAGGAGACGTGCTGATTAGTTTTTGGCAATGGCAGGTCCAGCCGTTGCAAAGATACGGAGCAAAAAGTGCAAAAAGTGTAAAAAATGGTAGTTTCCTGTTTGAGCAAACGGAGCAGCCGATTAGAATGATTCAAAAACATTATATATCGATTGACAAAATAAAGAACTGATTTTTAAAGAGGCAGGTCCAGCGCGTTTGTAGATCCAATAATAAAAGTAAAACACAGATGCTAGTTGGCATTTTTTTTCTAATTTCAGTATCAGTTACAACTGCTAAATATCATATAGTAACATCAGATAAGAATTAGAATTAAAATATAATACAAATTAAAAGACGAATAAAAAGAGTATTTCTATTGAAATGATATCCATATGATAATATAATATAAAATAAAAAAGCAAATAATGATGATAAAATTAATAAATAAAATAAATAAAATTTGTTAACAATAAATATAGTATTAGTAAAATAATAAAGTACAATAAAAACAATAATTAACATTTTAAAAAAATATAACAATTGAACAATAATAAAAATCATGAAACAATAAAATATTAATAATAATAATAATAATGATAGAATCAATAAAATAATAATAATAATAATGATGATGATGAAAAAAAAAATAAAGTGATGGACGTTTTTTTAAGAATGGATATAATTGGCGATCAAATGATCTAATTTTTTAAAGTTTGAAAAAGCTTTAACAAAAACTTTAATTTTTAGTAAGATAAGTTCCAGCAATTAACCTTAAGGTACGGTGCCATAAGCTACTTTTATTAAACTATATTTAAATATTTTACAACAAACGAAATTGTCTTTCATTGCATATTGAGAAATCATTTCGTTAAATTTTAAAAGACCAAAAATAAATATTCAATATTCGGGTGATTCCAAAGTTTAAAAAACGGTTTTATTATCAGATTTTTATCATCTGACCAACCCTGTTACGAGAGCATCTCCTAACAAAATCTTCCCAATGTTATTGACCATGCCATATTGCCTCTGAAAAAAGGGTTACCAGAATGTGTTAGACGTCGATACTAATCTATATCGTGTTTTGTCATTCTGTCGTACGTTTTGAGACGAACTTTTATGTCAGATCAACCGTATGTTCTGTCAGGTTAAATTGATTTCTATCAGAGTCAACTACGCTATTCGGTAGTGACATAAAATATAACATTATTTTAATGTAGAAGGATGATACATACCATTACACACTGAAGGATATTTACGAGAATCAATATTGATATAGAGAAACACCGCTAGATTTGATCATACATATTGAAATTCATTATTGATTTGGGATTGTGCTCATGTACATGTCAGAGTCAAATACATTATATATATATATATATATATATATATATATATAATCAAACATACATTTATACATGTATTTACCGATGGGCATTATATTATTCAGTCGATTTATTTAGTTGCGTACAGTGACTATGAAATACGATGTAACAGGTAAATTATGATTACCTTTATCATAAGTTTTGACACATTTACCATGTAAACACGGAGCAATGAAGCCAATGGCATTTTGAAAATAAACATCGTTGTACAACTGACCGCTTGATATGATGCCAATTTATCGCACAAAACTACACGGCGTCTCCACCGGATATTTATATTTATCCAAGTACTTTAAATAAAAACTATTAATTGTCGGATAAATTTAATAAATATAAATAACAAATAAAAATAAAATGAAATTGCATTAATACTATATTCAAAGTATAGTTGATCACTAGATTTCACGCCAATTTGTTTGCGCTCAATATCAATAATGTATTCAATAATTATATAGATGTTAAAAATCATAAATCAAATGTCTAAAATAGTCGAGATTGTGAAGGACAAAGTTTAGAAAATTGTTAATACAAAAAACAAAGCATTTTCTTAGTTTTTATTAACAGCAAATAAAGAGATTGTTGCAGAGATATGCTACTGATTGCCGGAAAATGAAATCATATCACAACAATATAGGTACAATGATCCTTTGCCAGATTTGTATAACACATGCGAGCAACATAAATAATTATTATTTATGAACTCCGCGGACAATAAACTCTCTAGCAGAAAAATATTCTTTATTTCAGCTGCATAAAATACGATTATACACGTATATAGGCATGCAAATGAGTGTGAATTATGTATAATAGCGTGAAAATGCTAAAGAGCATACGTTATTAAAGTGATTATTGTATTTTTTCCGCATTGTGTAAAACTGGTTATATAAATAAAGCGGGTTCAGGATAAATAGTTTAAACGAGTGCAAAATTACGGTGTATATACATGTCAAAATTAGCATGCTCATTTCAGGATTATAACACATAGTTTGTTATAAGATTTTTGTAATATATGCTGAAGACTAAGGGTGCATTAAGGCATCGTGCCTCAAAGCAAATTGCTGGAACTACCCATACCGTAATTCAAAATTTTGTTTGAATTATATAAGTGAACTTTAAACATTTTAGATTGATCGGAACATATAGAAACATAAACTAGTGGTGTATGGCATCGTGTCTTAGAGCAAAATGCTGCAACTTTCCGTACCGTAACGAAATGTTTGAGGAATATTGAATGCCTAATATTTATAAGAATTATATAAACTGAATTGCAAAATTCAAATTATTTGTTTAAAGTATAAAAGAACCTTAGTCAGAATAAAAATTAATATCTGAATTATTTTCCATATACAAAAAAAAAAATAAAAAAAAATTTTTTGAAATTTTTTTTTACCAAAAGCTATTATTTTGTTAAAACCAGCAGAAAGTTATTGAATCATTCAAATCTGACGCTTATTTCTCTCAAAAACTGCAATTTTTTGTACATTTAGCTCAGTATTTTCGAAATGGCTAGATCTGCATTTGCCAAAAACTATCCACCTCTTCTCCCAATTATTACAAATTGAATGTTTTTCAGATCATTCAAATCGGATACTCCGTTCTCTCAAAAACTCAATTTGTATTTTTTGCACTATTTGCTTCGTATCTCCGTAACGGCTGGACCTGCCTTTGCCAAAAACTGATCAGTACATCTCCCTATCAATAGGAATTGTACGTTTTTTGAACCATTTAAATCGGTTGATCCGGGCGCTCGTGGACATATAGAACACACACACAAACGTCCATATTTTCTGAGGTATGACAAAATGTGCAGAAACCTTCAAAACGTGGAGAAACATAAAAAATTTAATTTTCTATTTTGGGCCCGTCACTATAACTACCCTACGGGAAGTTAATTTTTTATTGAATATCCAAATTCGCTGTATATGATTTCACAAAAATTTCATCAATTATTCATTCAAATCGGACGCTCCGTTCTCTCAGAAACAAAATTGTCATTTTTGGCATTTTTTGTCCAGAAACAAAAAGACTAGTTTTTGCCTTTGCCAAAAACTAGTTAAGTCTTTTCATCAATACGAGTCGAATGTTTTTGAATCATTCAAATCGGTTGATCCGTGGTTCCGAAACTGTCGACAAAAATTTGTATCCGCACATACACACACACAGAAAACGTAAAACCATGAAAAATTTTCATTTTCAATTTTTTTTGCAATTACTGTAACGTACTCTACGGGAACTTAACCAGTGGTTATTTTCTATAACATTTCTTTGTTGCTAGTGTACAGATAACGAAAAATCCATGAAGAGTTTTTGTACCACATGGTGAAAAAAATTGCGAGCAGATAAAACTGCCATGACCGTTATAAATTTAACCCTTCCCGCGCGGCTAAAATGAATGACAACAAAATTCCGGCTTGCGATATATACAATGGGAATACGAACGGTCGAGCAGCAGTGACTTCAACAACACATGTCAAATGGAAACAATCGCGATCTAGAACTCGGAGAAAATGATTGACGCCCGACGGTCAGTCGCGCTGAGTTTCTGTATCGGCCGACCGACCCGTCCACCCGGTCGCCCTTGCCTCTGGCGAGCCAGAATCTATCAATTCAATCACACGCTCCATGTGGCAAATGCTTAAAAATGAATCAGCTCTGCTTTGCTCTTGATAGGTACTTAATCCGAAGCACTTCAACCGTGCGGTATTATATCTGATTAAATGTAAGTAACGTTATGTGGATTACGCGCCCGCTTGCATCGCATATGCGCTTCAGTATTAAAACCTATGAAGGATGCTGCACGCCAGTGACAAAGGATTTAAAACTTCATCAATTTACACGTAAAGATTGTCGATAGTCATTCTCCAGAAAACTAATCACACAAGAAAAATCATTTTGTGAATCAGCTTTCTCAAAGAAGATGTTGGGATCAAAGTCAGACTTGACGATAGATAAAAAAATGCTGTTAAGATATTTTTAACTACACGTAGAGTGAGTTATAGTAATCGCAAAAAAGTCGAAAATGAATATTTTAATATATTTTTATGTTTTAAAGATTTCTAAATATTTTGGCACACGTTTGTGTATGTGTGTATGTATGTGCGCATACATTTTTTCGTCGAGAACACGAATCTACAGATTTAAGGGGCACAACTAGTGTAACCGCCTAAAAAAAGTGATTTTTGGGAATTTATATTAAAAAAAAAACACTTTATCAATCATTTCAAAATTTTAGGAATATATTTATACATGTTTTAGGAATACATAGTAAAATTTTTGAAGAAAAAAATTAAATATTTTTAAGTTATCGTCGATCTTTAACGGCGCGAAAAAAAAGGCCCTTCACTGCTGCAGTGATTCCGGCCTTCTACGTGGATGAAACTTGAAAAAAAATCTCGTTAAACTAGATAATATTGTCTATAAAATGAACTACGATAAAGAAAAAATTGACAAAATGACGGCGTTTTTTAAAAAAAGTCCAAAATTTTGATCATTTTTGGGCTGCCAAAATTCGATTTTTGATCCAATCAAAAAATCGATAGTTCATTTCACGGAGAACTATATATAGAACCTGTAAAAAAAATTGATAGTGATCGGATCATTTGTTTGAGTAATCGCTGCAGCAAATTCGGAAAATGCTGTTTCTAGAAAAACCCGTTTAAAGATTAAATGATCCTTATACTATATACTATATATACTCTTTAAATGGCAGTGACTCAAAAACTATTTAAAATATCGATTTAAAATTTTGGCATGTTATTTTTAAAAGTATCGAAATATGGAAAAATTAAAAATTCGATTTTTTGAAAATTTCACACTAGTTGTGCACCTTAAATGATTCAAAAAAACATTCGATTGCCATTGATAAGAATATGCGCTGATTAGTTGTTGGCAAGGCAGGTGAAGCTGTCTCGAAGATACGGGGCAAAAAGTGCCAAAAATGATGAGACAGTTTTTCAGAGAATAGAGCGTCCGATTTCAATAATACAAAAAATATTTCATTTCTATTTACGAAATGAAAAGTTAATTAATTTTTTAGGAAAGCAGGTCTAGCGGTTTCGGAAACCTAATAAAAAATACTAACAGTTTATACGTAAACAAAATGAATTTACTAATTTTATCTACTTATTTGCGGACAAAAATACCTCTTATTGTATTTTCAACATTTAACACTCAACTCTTGTGTATTTGCACGAAATATTCCAAAGTAATAATGCTTTATATTATTATAAATTTTCTGCTGATGACTTATTCATAACTTGAATAAAATTCAATTTGATTACTACTCATAAATATATAGATATTTACCAAATGATTTTCCAGCGAACTTAAAAGCAAAACGGCTTTCCATGAGCGCATTTCTGCCTGCATTTACTGCAGAACTAGAAACTTTTAAGTGCTTTCTTATTATTTATGATGGCGGGTGTGTTGACAACAGCGACTCGACATCGGTTGAAATAGATGTAAGGATTTAAAAGTGGTCATTCGCATTTTGTGCTTTTTATATAAACTCTATTCAAATATTTTGCGCACATGTAAAGGGATGGTGGGATCGTGAAAATTTTCATAGATTATTGGCTTTCATATTGCGGTAGTATATTTGAAAATTTGAATTATTTTCGGAGATATAGGCATTTTACTAACTCGGTCTCCATACTGGTCTGGCTTTACACAAAACTTTAAATACGTTTTTCTCAGAACAGACTTTTTCAGTACTGTTGACACGATTTCTCGAGTTTTAATCGACCGATTCACTTGAAATGTTCAGAGTTCAAATTCCAATTTTTACTATTTTTAAAAAAATTGAGAAACTCAAAAACACAGTTAAAAAAACACTTTTTCCAAACAGTCGCCAATTTGTAAAAAAATTTTTTTTTACTCATTGCTAGTTTCGGCGATTGCGACATGATTGTAGATATAATCTTTTTATTTTTTGCATTTCCGATGGCTAGGAGGGCTGAAGTCATGTCAAGACTGAGGTGCCAATTTTTTGAGACCACCCACTTCATCACCAGCCAGTTGTTACAATTTTCAACTTTTTTATTTTTTAATTTTTGTTTTGTATTTTAATAAAATTAATAAACAAGTGGTAAAAAAAATGGATAGTGAAAACATTCATTGCTTTCTTTTACGACACTTTAAAAATGACCCAAAATTCATCGCTCTACACTAGAATACCCCCTTAATGCAAATTTCTAGAACTACCCGCCTGAAAAAATGGCAGAGTGCACGTACCATATGTAGGTTTTGAGACAAATTTTACTATTAATCTTTTACGCTCGGAACCGATTCAAAAACAATCAAGCACCAACTTGGTGCCGCATACTGACGAAAACGTACCTGCTGCAAATTTGCTATTGTGTTTGTTAAGCAATTTGTTTTATATGAATTTGTGAACATTGAAGAACACACATGAAGCCGCGGAAAGAAGTAATAATAGTTGTTTATTCTATTCGACGCTTCAATACGAACTGAATCCTTGTGTATACGAACTGCTACGTACCTCAAAAGAGACAGCCGAGCGAAAAGTGTTAAATTATACGTTGTTATGACAGACTCAGTGTATAATATATAAAATTGTATGCTAAATGGGTTTTGTAGAAATGTAATCGATGGCATGGTGTTATCTTCATCGATTTTTTGTACAATCTGAAACAAGTTTTTTCCAAGATACAATAAATATTCTCGTTTAGCTTAGGAAATCTGTTGGCATACAGACGCCGCATTCGTATCCTGGCATAAGATTTAAACAATGGGTAATTTAAGAATTACGCGAATAGCCAGACTAACTCTAATTTATGTCGCAGATTAATTCTACCTGGGCGCAGTGGCGTCGGCAGTGCCGCGTTTTCCGAGTTACGAACCGTACATATAATCCCTTTTAAACGCGCTATGATAATCGCACGTTCCGCGGGCAAAATATATACGAACTAGAGTTGGGCTCATCATATCCGAAGCCGGATCGGTTAGGATTTTTACTTTGATTCAGAGAGGAGTTATATCCGCTTAACAACTCCGACGACTCCGTCAACTTACACGACACAAGTGTTTTCTATAGCGCGTCCTTCATATATCTAAGGATTCATGAAGTATTTGAAATTCATTTACAAACAGCTCGAACATTTTTGCCTCTATTTTGATAAAATATTACTATTTTATGCTTTTTAATATGCATACACTGTACGCCGAAAATTATTGTATTACAATAAAAATATTATAATATCTGGGTAAATCTTTTTAAAGCAGGGCTTCTTGAGCTTTCGTCCTTTGCAACCCCATTTATGACTGCAAATTTCTTAACGACCCCGCACATATTAAAAAAATTAAATAATATTTTTAAATGATTTGTTTATTTGGTAACAATATACATATAAAAATATATAGTTTAAGAATTCGTTGAGAACATACAAAAATCAAGACGTGATGCTATAAAATGATATAAATAAATGACATTAAAATTTTTTGCGACCCCAGAATTTTCCTACGAGACCCCCTGCTATGAAGGATACACTAGACAAAACAGCCGACCTAAACTAGTAGCGCATTGCATTCTGCCTTAAAACAAATTGCTAAAACTTCCCGTACTGATAATTTAAATTTTTTAAAGAAGCTTCGAAATATTTTGAAAACTTTGAAAAAAATTCTCAGAATTTCGAAATTATTGAACAAAGTTGACTTTTTTGATTTAAATTTGTTTTTTATATTTTGAAGACGCTTGAAAACTTTGAACTTTTTTTTAAATCAATCGTGGTGCTTTAACTGTGTAGAGACGAAATATTAAAGCGCGTAAGCGCCGCGTTGCAGTGTATAACGAGTAAAAATTGTTGCAAAACCCATGAAAATATAAACAAAGTGTGTACTTATTATCAAAATCCCTATAAAATATCTGATAATTTGATGTGCATATGTTTAATAATCATTTTTCATTCAAATGACATTTTTTTGCTTTTTTTTTTATTGAATCGCCGAAACCGCTAGACGTGCTTTTCTAAAAAATTAATCAGTTCTTCATTTTGTCAATACAAATAAATTATTGTTTCAATCATTCAAATCGGACGCTCCGTTTTGTCAAAAACTGGACTATCATTTTTGGCAATTTTTACCCCTTATCTTCAAAACAGCTGGATATCTGCATCATCCAAAAACTAATCAGCACGTTTTCTTATAAAGACGAACCAAATGTTTTTTTTTTAATTATTTAAATCGGTTGATCCATGTTCTCAAAATCGTCGATAAAAATTTGTATCCGCACACCCGCACACGCACACACGCACACGCACACGCACACGCACACACGCACACACACACACATCAAATTTTTCTAAGGTATGTTAAAATGTTGAGAAACCTTTAAAACGTAAAGTATATAAAAAATCATTTTCGAATTGTTTGCGATTACTATAACTTACCCTACGGGAACTTGATAAATATTAATGAAATAATTTTGAAAAACTTACGAACATATGTCGGATTGTAAAAATTTTAGGCGATCGGGCTATGGAATCAATGGCTCATATATTTTACAGTGTTGACTAAAGTAAAAACGAAAAACTCATGAATAAAATCAATTTTATAAAAAAAAAAAAAAGTTAAAATAAGACTCATTACTATTGAATAAATCATGCAATTGAGCTGTTCCCACTTAAATCCAACATCATTGTTCTGTACTTTTGCAGGTATATTTATGGGAAATACTAAATATTATTTTGAGTCATTATGTACCTAGAAAGTCATAAAGTTGCCTGTGAGACGAGAAAGTAACAACTTCTTCAGACGCAAATCTTTGTATCGGTAAAAGCAATCATACAAATGTCTGCACGTGTTAATAGATTTAGTACTAGTTTAGGGAAGTCGGATATGACAAATTCTTCGATACAAATCCAAAAGAAGACTTATATCCTCGGATATAACTCCCTCCCGAGTTACCAACCCAACTCTGATACGAACAGTGGCACATTAAATATGTGGTTTGTATGGATGCATCGACCTACCGACCCGGCAGCCAGGAGAGGCAATAAATCATCGCCTCGTTCATAGACACCAGGCGACGGCGATGATGCGGTAATGGGACACGTAGACACTGCAAACTGGATACCTTATATATGCATTGTTACAGCGAAAACGTCGAGAATTTTACATAGCCCGATGCATGACAAAAATTCTTGAATAAATCACGCTTAAGAAGACCGCACGGCAACTGGCAAGGAGATCATTGAATAATATTCTTCACACTTCTGATCTTTGAATTCGCTATGTGATATTTTATACGTCGTGCAGCTGTAGAATTATTTTTATTGAATTGAAAATAGTATTTTACTACAAGATGCATTTATATTTTATCATGAAAACACTTTGAATTCATGCCCATTTAACTTCCATGGTATTAGTTATATTTTTATTTAAAATAATACTTTAATATAAGGTAAGTATGCATTTTATCATAAAAATATATTTATTTCGTTCTTACATAAAACGACAACTAAATACACGTTGAAATCGCCTCTTTTTATAATAAATAACACCTACAGAGAAAACTATAATATTCAAATGGATTAAATTCTCTATCTTTGCAAAGGAAAAAATATTACTTTCACTTTATTTGCGTGGTAAACAAATATATATATATATATATATATATATATATATATATATACATATTAGGGTGGTCCTGAATATGGATGTTTTCAAATTTTCTTATTCACAGGGACTCAAATTCTACCAAAGTGATAAAAAATATCCTCTATAAGTTTTAGCTCTCAATATTAACTTTAAGATACTTCTTAAACGTCTGCACTTCAACCAAAGTTTCCTTTGAAATAACATGAGTAAATTTCCATTTGTTTTTTAGAATATAATTTAGCGCCAAGGGAATCAAAATTTTGAGAATAACATTTTATTTGCTTATTATAAATAAAAAGTTTACAACAAAAATTTGGAGTACTTCATGATATAAGTATTTACTTTGGAAGAAAAACCAAGAAACTCTGGTTGGAGTGCGGACTATCTTAAAGTTAATATTAAGAGCTAAAACTTTCAGAAAATTAGACGTTTCGACACTTAATGTGTCACCTGAAAAACATTACATAAATAACAACATAAAATAAAAAAATATCAAAACTAATATAATTAATAAAAGAAAAAAAGAAACACATATTACCCTCCTATATTGTATGATGTTTCAATCGATGTGCATTGTAATACTACTGATCAAGGTTACGCGGCACGTGCGGTAGAGTGAGTGAATGCGGGTTGTAAGAAACAAAAGAGGAATGAGAAACAGAGAAGGGTATAACGAACGAAAGATTCTAACACTGTAATTTACTTAATTTGTATATACTTCATATTGTGTTCTGTAATTTTATTTATTGTAATTATAATAAATTGATACAATTCTTTAAAGTTAACCGATATCCTAATATGGTCAATCATTTGGTATAGCGATCCTAAATACCTCTTTGATCGGATGATACAGTTATTATGCATGATTTTTTTATGTATATATATATATATATATATATATATATATATATATACATACATATTATGAATCCGAATTGCGTAATTCAAAAGAAATTAATTATGTTTTTATTTATCGTCCCGCTTAATCACATAAGCGTTAAAATATATTTTTTGCGCACCATTGTTAGTAACACATATTTTGCTTGATAATCCTACAGCCGTTTGTTTTTTGCATTTGTACTATAAATTAATTAGACGATTTTAACTAAAATTGACAGTTGAAAATTATATCTCTGTTTGCAAAATAAACACCGATGATGTGTTGATTTGATTTTAGCAATATTTTTAAAAATATCCATGGTAACAAATAAATTTAGCAGGTAGAAATATATTTATTCAGCTGGGTTTGGAAATAAAATACCATGTTGATAAATAGTTAATAATTCAGTGATTATTTTGTCAGTTGCTGCGTTGTCTTTATGAACGTAATTTATTTCAAAAATGTTAGTACTGTTAAGAGATTTTTCCTCAATATTAAAATTGTAATCTAATGATGCACAGCATTGTGCCTTGGAAAATTGCTAGAACTTCCCGTACAATAATTTTTTTGAAAAACTTTTTTTGAAATCTGATATTTGAGAATTTTGAAATTTTTGGAAAAGTTGGCCTTTTTTAAAAAAATATTATTTTCACAGTTTAATTTTCTTTTAAATATAAACGGGGCGTAGACGTTAAATCTTGGTACGGAACTCGAAGAGTTCTATAGAAAATATCTGATAATTTGATGTGCATTCTCACTTGACAGCAAATCTGTCCCATCTTGATATCTTATTAATAAAATCGCATAGGATTTAAATTTTCACTAGTGGTCCTTTCTATATAAAGGACCACGCCATTTCCTAGTTCTAACGGTGCATTCGTTAACTATGCCAAGGAATCATAAAGCCAACTACATGTAAAATACGACATCCGACGAAAGTCCTTTGTAAATACTGAATAAAAACTAGTATTATATGACACTGTGCTTTGAGGCAAATTGCAGAAACTTTCTATTTTATATAACATACATAAGGATAATAACTCTTATGTACACATGAACGGAAAAAATAAATTTATGATGTTTGAGTTGAAAATTTCATATATATATATATATATATATATATATATATATATATATATTATTCAAACAAATAAATTTCTGAACTTCCTCATAGACATCAAAATAAAATATTTAGAAATTAATAGTTTTCAAAATTTCCGCAATTTATATATTATATTTTTTTGTAATTCTGACATGTTTAAAATTTTTGAATATTTAAAAAAAAATTTTTTTTATAATGCTGGTATTGTACTAATAGTTATATATTATAAATACTATTGTAGTAAACAATACCTAATTGACACGAATTGAAAATAAGATTACATTTATAAAATGAACCCGACAACGTCGTTCGCAATTATCTAAAATAAGCTTTCTTTAGATTTATTTTATAATTAAAAATCTTGTTATTTTTTCCAGGTGACGTAAATGTTAATTGAGTTTGTTACAATTTATATATTTATATTATAAATACATTGAAATTGACAGAATAGTGAAAGACGGTTCGACTTTTCGGTCGAAAAACGGTTATTCGGATTTTGATAATTCTTTTTAGAGTTTGTCAAAGAATTTTTTTTTAAATTTAATGAACCATAAAACTATAGTAGTATTGTAGAAATAAATGGCAAAAATTACAAAAAAAACAATTATTGTTTGACGATATTTCAAGTAAAAATTCGATCACATAATCTGCTACTGAAATCGAAATTAGCACCATGTAAAAAAATATATGGCAGAAGTCCGTAGATTTGCTGGAGTATTAAATATTTTGAATATACAAGTTTGAAAAGCTTAATCATAGAGATCACATGATAAAGCAGATTGATTCAGCAGAGTTTCCATCCACCATAAGCCCGGCGAATACCATAAAGTTCTCTGAGCGGATAGTAGGATTAATGCACAGTATATACGATTAACATTATTAAAGAACAGAGTTCGTGCTATATTTCAAATGTGCTCCGGCAATAATTATTCTTAAGCTCGTTGTCTGAGGCATAACATGCAGTTTGCGTGCTTTATTTATATTCCATAAACAACTCTAACAATATGATATGTTACGGGCAAGAATAAAAGAATTATAAGAAGTTTTACGAATGAAGTTTGTTCATTTATTCATTAGTTCACTCATGCGAAAGTCCATGCGTTAGTAATAATAATGAATAATATTTCAGGATTTTTTTTTTCAAGCTTATACAAGTGACCATAGGTGACATTTTATAATCAACTAGTTGACCCGAGAGACGTTGTCCTGTACTTATGTTTACAATTCAGAAGTTCCACTTTTTATAATAACCTATACTAATATTTACCAATTAGTTAAAAATTATTGTTTTTTACACTACAGTCTATACCAAAATGTATATACATCCATCCATATGTATCTTAAATGTAGAACTGCTCTAAATAAAATGATGAGTATTAAAAAAAAAATGAAATTACACCACTGAGAGAAATGTCATCCCCCCGGGAAATGGCAAAGGAGTCTAAATTATTTTCACTTTTGAACTTAGGAGTAAAATAAACCTAATTTCAAAATTTCATACAAATTGAAGCACAGTGAAAAAAATTCAGTCCTAAAACGCTCCATTGACTTGAGTAAATATTCCGTATCCGATGGCAAAAATATGAAAATACTAACGTTTGTATGTGAAAAAGAAAAGGGCTATTTTTTAGGGTTTTCAAAGCAATTATTCGATATTTTCTCGCCGTAAGAACCATCCTTGGACTACAACGAACATTTTAAAATAAAAATTGGCCAAATTGGTTCAGGCGTTGTTGGGTTATGCGCTTACCAACACATTGTGCGATTCATTTTTATATTATAGATTTAGCTACTAGCTACAATGCCGTTTTGAAAAAAGAAATAATAATCGGTAAGAGCTTCGGTCTTGTGACAAGAAGTTATAAAATTAAAAAAAATTATAATATTATAAAATTCGTAGTGATGATTTGAACAATTTTTGTATCAATGACAGATGAATGTGTAAGCAAAATATTACATTGGCTAAAAAAACATTTTTGATGAAACAATTCATGAAGCATCTTGCGACATCATTTCATTTCATTAATCTACATCTAGACGCAATAAGAATTATGTGGACGTTAAAATGAAACAATTGCTTCCCATTGCAATTACTTATATAATAACAAGGCAGCACAAAAAAATACATTTAGCATTTAATGATGATAATGTACCGTAAAAAGGTAGGTAGTCTTTATTTTTTCATTAAAAATGCACCGTAATCCGTAAAAGTGGAATTCTTCAAAGCGTCAAGCGAGATACGACGTGTATGGCAGAGAGCACATTGTCATTTTTATCACAAATAAAAAATGACATAGTTAAAGAAAAGAAATGTTCTCAAAAATTCGTTTTTTATACCCTTTCATGTTTTACAAACATAAATACATTTCTTCACAAACGCCGCACTTAAGTAATTTTATTTGTGGAATTTTTTAAACGACACTGCATAAAATTTTGTCACAAAAAAAATTTAATGACGTGGCAAGCCATATCATCACTGATTTTTATTTGATTTTTGTTTTAATCTACTAAACTTAATAAACGATAACAAAAATTTTAAAGCTTCATTTTTCACATGCTTTAATTTTTTTATAATTTTAAAAATTGTGTCAATCAGATACCGCAATTTTCTCTACAATGCAAAATTTCATAAATCAATATTTCAGAAGTGGCTTAAACAGATATTGTGATTTTATTATTTTTAATTTGAAGGTTGTAGTAATCGCAAAAAATCGAAAAAGAAAAGTTTGGCATATCTTTACGTTTGCGAGGTTTCTGAGCATTTGGATATACTTAAGAAAAAATAGATGTAGGTGTGTGTGACTGTGTATGTATGTGCGGATACAAACCGATTTGCATGGTTCAAAAAACATTCGATGCGTACTGATGGGGAGACGTACTGATTAATTTTTGGCAAAGGCAGGTCCAGCATTTTTAAGATATGTGGTAAAAGGTACCAAAAATGGTAATTTAGTGTTTAAGAGAACGGAGCGTCCGATTTGAATGATTCAGAAAACCATTGTGTTTGAATTAACGAAATCGAGAACTGATTGAATTTTTGAGAAGGCAGGTCTAGCAGTTTCAGAAAACCAATAAAAAGAAGGAAAAAATTAGTGGAAAAAAATGGTGGACAAAGATGATCATTAGACAAAAATAAACAAGTTAACTCTATAAAGATAATATGAATTATATTTTAAAACAAAGATTAAAAAACAAATATATTAAAATAACTTGTCACAATTAAAGATTCTGAAACTTTTCTCATTTTCACAAATATCAAAATTCACTATGTAAATGAAATCAAAGTTGTTTTTTTTTAAGAGAAAATAGTGTTATAAGTTATGATAATTATTGTAAAACCACTCACTTTATTATTAACTAATGAAATTTCATATATTGAAATATTATGAAGATTACACAACTGTAATCATGAAATTTTAAAAAATATTACCATTGAAATAAAATTACACTTTATTGCAAATTAACTATGTTGTTCTACAGTGATCAAAACTTTTGAAATTTTTTTTTCTTAACATTTTTCGATTTTTTTTTTTAATTTTAAGAGAAGAAATATAATATTTGTGAAAAAGCACATTAAATTATCAAATATTTCACTAGTAAGTAAAAATTTTGTTTACATTCCTATGGGTTCCGTACCAATGTTCATCCGTTAGACCACAATGCGACGCTTGCGCGCTTTTATATTTCGTCCCTACGCAGCTAACGCAGCGCGAATGCTTTGGAAATAAGTTCAAAATTTGCAAAAAAATCCGAAATATACAATTACATACATACAATTAATATAATTAAAAGTAATAATAATTTTTGGTACGAAAAGTTCCTGCAATTTGCACGATGCCATTCACCACTACTTCACATTTAAAAACCTCTGCGAATGAATTTCCAATCTAGAACCATAATTAGCCTAACTAACTGATCATACAACATAAAATATACGATTTCGTATGTGCTGAAACGCAATAATGAGCGTTTTAAGAATACATCGACTTAACGGAATGACTATTTTACCATATAATTTGAAAACACTATAGATATACGTTTAGCGCACAGCTTATTTTTTTTTTTTTTTAACAGCAATCAGAACCTTTTGTCCTATGAGCTGTTGGACTGAAACTTCTTACTGCGTATTTTTTTAGATGGTAACCCAATAGTTAATCCATCCATTGATGACTCTTGTTATTAGAATTAATCTAATAGGGCTGACTTTTTATTGGTGCAGCAATGCCGGGCAAGGGCTACTTTCACTTGGAAACATATTGCTATCTATATTTCCAAGTCAAAATCGTTGTCACTGCTGCCTGACAACAGGCTGCTCGAAGTGGGTATCGAACCCGGGACCTCTGAAACAAGTCCCGTCGCTCTTAACCGCTTACCTACGGGCGAGCCCGCTTATTTCTCTGAATTTCATTTGTTACACATAATGAAATTATCGTATAAGATGTTTCATGGTATTCTTTTCTACCATCAACTCTATGACCATGCCAAGTTTCATCAAAATCCCAAACGAGTAAACATGAGGTGAGTGCTACCAATTTCAAGAACCGCGACGCCAGCTACATGGACGTCGTGATCGTCTAGTTCATGGCCTGTATTTGCGCTAGATAAAGGCCCCAGGATACAAAAATATTAAACACATAAATACACACACGGTCGCAATCGCGCCCATATTGCACGCAACGATATGAATATCATGGCGTTCTATAACTATTGTAATAAATATCCATAGTTAAAATCGGAACAATTTCGGAAGGAATTCAGTACAACCGTATTCCATTCTATGTGTCGGTCTGTTCGATATTTGAGCCCATGATATTGAAATAGATACATGTATAATTTATAACAAAACTGTTACAAATATTATATTCTCCACAAAGAAGAAAACGTTTAGTGAAGCGAGAATGAATTGTAAATAATTTAGGTATTTATGGAAATATATTAATTAATGAATAGCGAAACCGCAATGGTGCATGATATATATGAGCGTATAATAATTTTACTGTATTATGGCTTTAAAGCAAATTATAATGTATTGCAGTCAGAGAATTCATTAACAAAATACCATAGTAGTGCTTTTATATTTAATCGTATCACTTATCGACAGTATAATTATTATTTTAATGTCAATAGTAATGGAATTATTTTCCAAATTGATATTACAATCATCTTTCAGTATGAGAAATAACTACCTTGCAGTATATTCAGCAATTAATTTTATCAAATTTCATATTCACCAAAATAAAATTTATATATTCACTAAAAAATCCTATCTATAAATTCTAGTTCCAAATCGTTTGATATCACAATTGTAGCAAGTACGTGTGTGTATATGTGAGCCAAGCTTTGATCTCTTCTCGGCGTTTTCAGACAACGGCTGTATTAATTTCAAAAATTTAAAAGCCATTCAATAAAACTTGATAAGGCATCGAATTGATTAGTTTTTCGTGTCTTTTCTTGACAATTAGCAAATAATTACAAAAATTTTCGTTCAATTTTAGTAAAAATTTTTGAACCGCTCTTAAAAGTTTAACAATTGTTAAAAAGATGGTAAGGCACTATTGTTAACATTTATAATCAAGTTTTATATGATAAGGTTCATAATCTTTACGATCACCTTAAAATAAAGGGTGGGTCATTTAAAGAATTAGACTATGTCAAAGTATCATTCAGGTACCAGGATGATAGAGATGCAAAAGACCACACTATCAATAACTAACAGTAATATTGGAAATATTATTGAATCAAAATAAATTATAATTGAAGTGAAAATAAATAGGATTTTTTTCAGAAACAAATGCTTTTACTGTTTTAAAGGCTTATGAAAATCAGTTTAAATATAAAAGAATCATCACAGTTTGAAACAATTAGCCATGTAATAAGTTAAAAGCTTGATAAATTTCAAGTCTTATCAATTATTTATTTACACGTATGAAAAAGTTTTTGAAACCTGGCTTAAGGGGGGAGCTTACTTTAAAGGCTTAATAAAAATCGATTTTTTTTGCAAACATGTCTTCCAAACCTAGCCAAAAATATATCCCTAGAATTTCAGAAACAAATTCAAATTATTTTCGGAGTTACAAAAGAAGTAGTGAGCATGTATACGAGCGGAATGAAAACTTTGACGCGCAATTTCTCGGTTTTCCATTTTTACGATTTTATCTAATTGGGGGGGAAAGATACCAAAGAAATTGAACGTCCTATCGGAACGAGACAAAATTGATTGCATTCAAAATTAAATTCTCTTCCAGTTGAACCTAAACAAAACTAAAGAAAAATTATAATTAACGCACTTTTTGAACAATCAAAATCGAATTTTTCATAAAAAAACATGATTTTTTTTAACTTGCAAAAAATTGGTGAATTTCTTTTTTTTCTGAATTTTTCTGGTTTAACTAAAATTTATATTAGTGAAAATATATATTTGTTTTGGTTTTTTGTTTAGGATAGAAATTGTGATCAACATCTTTCCCGCAAAATAACACCTGCACGCTCGTGGCGCATCGGCAAAATGCTTGTACCCGGCATATTATGACATATTTCAATAAAAAAAATTCAGAAGAATGGTAAAATAGGTAACAATAGAACCTGAGAGTTTCGTTTTAAATAAAGATTTATTTTCTAGCCAAAAAATTCTTCAATAAAGCGATTTTTTGAAGCCTCTAAAGAAGGCTTCCCCCAGTCTGCAACATGTACAATTTACTCTATAACTGTTGAATTTTTTACAGTAATGATATATTTCCCTGAAATTTTCACCGTATAATGTCCTCGTCTCCAATGAAACTTGTTAAGTTCTTTATCTAAGCGCAATGCGAGATTCTGTTACAGTTGTCGTAAACAGTTCGACCATTCTTGACTATATTTCACGCTCAGGGCAGCAAAACACTAATAAACAGGCTTTAAAGTTATTTACAAGTTTGTAATGCACTTTCTATTGCACAACTTTGCCACAGTATATTTGCATATTCTTCATGTCGTACATTTCTTCACAAGTGCGGCAAATACAATTTCATTCAGCGTCATTCGAGTAATTTGAGAAATAGAAACTAGTGGTGTATGGCATCGTGCCTTAAGGCCAATTGCTGGACCTTCTCGTAGTTTAATGAAATATTTGAGGAATATTAAGTGTTTTCAAATAGAATATTATAAATAATGTGACTACCCATGGCCATGGTTCACCACCTAGGACCTCCCCTTAGAGGTCCACCATACAAAAATTGCATAATTTTTGGTACTTCTACATGATAAAAATCAGGGATTTATTTTTATTACAAAACTTATATAATAATAACATATGTAAATAAACCTTAGAAATTATTGCTTGAAGTCTTCTTTGGTTTCAAGTCTCGGCGCCAAAACAGCCTCTAGCCTCTAGCTAGAAAAGCAGAGACAAAATGCATTGAAAAAATTAAAACAAAAAATTGTAATATTTTTTTTCTGAAAAAGTTTTCTGTGTGTGTGTATGAATTAATATCTCAATGAATGTTTTTTTTTAAAAAAACATTTTTTGCAGATTAAAATACCAAAAACAAGGATTTTTTGCAATTGTTGTATGGGAGACTCTAAGGAAAAGTTCCAGGGAGTAAACGTTGGGCAAAACAAAATTTTTCAAAACTCAACCCCTAACTTTGGATCAATGCACGGGACATCAGAATTCATTTTCGAGGTATGGTTTCTTTAGCAAAGTATTGTATTTTGAATTCTAGTATCCGAAAATCAGGTGTACCTAAGCGACTTTTAAATCGACCCGCCCTAATTATATATATATATATATATATATATATATATATATATATAAATTTGTAGAGTAACAAATGCAAATTTAATCGTACAATGTACATGTGAATTATTCTATTGCTTTGTTAGAATTATTTCTGTACGCTTTCAATATCCGTTACATGGAATTATAAGCCATTCTATTCGATTTAGTTAAATTAATAACACAATTGCATTTCCAATATGTGAATCCAAACAATCGTCATCATAATTATATATTATAGGAAAAAAAACTAAGTTTATTTCATCATTAATTATTACTAAATATTTTATTAGTTAAGTTTTCATTATGGGTTATGATGCTCTGTTTGGAAAAATAATATAAGAATTTTCAATAAGATATTTTAGAAAAAATAAACATCTTTGTGGTGTAATTACATAGTAGTAGTATAGTAGAAATATTTAATAGCACGAATAACTGTATATAAGTATTTTGAACATGAACGTGGCATAGAAAATTAATCAGACACCAACAATAATTTTGAAATATATTTCTCCTATATGAAATTTTCTTTTTGTAAATCAAAGAAAGTATTCGGAAATTTTAGAAATATCTTTTCATGCATCATAGGACTAAAGAGCAAGACGAACCTCATCCCCGATTCGTCTGCAAATGTTTTAGAAGTTAATTATGTTCAAAGAAACGTGAGAAATTATAATCTAATATTATATATATATATATATATATATATATATATACATATATATATACATACATATATATATACAATATGTGTGTGTGTGTTTAAGTTTATCATACCAATTTCTGCATATCAAATATTAATGAGTAGAAAATTATTCCACATACCTGAAACAAAGAAAAATCATTAGATATAAATTCAAATTTAATTTTAGTATATATATATATAATCTTAAATTATACTAGTGGAACCACTAGTAGAAAGTACTAATGAAATTGTAAAAATAACCAATAAATTTAAAATTTATTGGTTATTAACAATTCTAAACCTAAAGTGAAAAGAAAACTGCATTGGACTCAGTTTTAAAAATAAAAAAAATTCAAATGGTTGTGTATTTGCATAAAGAATTAAATATAGAATATTAATAATCAAATTATGCCAAATAATAAAATTTTGAAATTATTTTAAAAATGGTCAAAAAAATTGTTACTAATGAAGTAAAAATACATTTTTCAAATTAAATATTATTGTTAATTTGTTACAAATTGTTAATTTTTTTAAATAAATTTATATGGTCAATGTACAAATGTCAAATGTTAACTCCATATTGTCATAATTGATATGGTGCATGGCATCGTGCCTTAAGAAAAATTGCTTAAACTTCCCGTATCAAAAATTAACATTTTGAAATTGGATTCCATTTTTTTAGAACAAAAAAAAAATTGAGATTTTTGAAAAATTTGATTTTTTTATACTTTGAAATATTTTGACTTTTTTTCGAAACAATCGCAATACGTTAGCTGCGTAGAAACGACACTTAGAAGCGCGTGGGCGCCGTGTCGCTGTATAACGGATGAACATTGACAAGGAACTCAAAAAAGTGTAAACATAATTTGTTATCAAAAGATCTATATGTCTAATGATCATTTTTGTCCGCCAAATGCCATTTTTATTGGATCTCCAAAATCGCTAGACCTGCTTTGCCAACAATTTTATCCGTTCTTCATTTTGTCAATACAAATAAAATGTTTGAATCATTCAAATCGCATGCTCCGTTATCTCAAAGGTTTAAAAACCATTTTTGTCATTTTTGCCCCGTATCTTCGGAATGGCTGGACCTGCCTTTGTCAAAAACTAAACGTCTCCTTATCAAGAGGAATCGAATCTTTTTTGAATAAATCAAATAGGTTGATCGGTGTTCTTGAAATAGTCGACAAAAATTTGTATCCGCACACACACACACATACATCCATTTTTTCTTAGGTATTAGAAAATTGCCAAAATGTTCAGAAACCTTATTCATTTTCGATTTTTTGCGATTACTAGAACTTACCCTACGGTAAGTTAATAAGGTAAGCTTGGTAAGATAAGTTTGTCCCAAATGTGTACCCAAGATAAAAAAATGAATTCTATAAAATCCCTGACAAAAACTGTAGATCTCGAAATGAAAGTCCCCCTCGGCTGGTCATACAGACAACTTAACAGAAATGATGATATGTGCTCAACTCGCTAATCAAACATCACATAGAGCATACAGAGGACACGACGTATGCGCTAATATATATTTGTGCTCGTAAATAGTGCATACAAGTCACATGGTCGGAGATAATATATAACGGACTATGATAAATACATATGACTGCATAATACGCTCGATGTTTCGAATTGCATGGCATAGAACAACAAACATGTATATTTATTCGTTCACACATTCATCGAAAACGGGATCGCAGATGAAAAGTATATGTTGTAGAACAATATTGGCATATCTTAAGATATCAAGATGTTTATGAGCAGTTATCTTATGGGTTACTGGTAAAATAGATGTTGCTATTTTCTCTCAGCCAAACACAAAAAGTGCTATTCTAAGTAAACTCTCATTGTTACAACTATTCAGTCTTCAGAGAAACAAGGCATATGAAGAATAGGTGTCCATTAACTGCATGTCATTACTATGTGTGACAGAGTCTAGAGAAGATCAAAAGCTACTAAGTTGAAACTTTCAAGAGAATTAGAAGTATAGTCTATATCTTATATATAAAATTCTTCCGTACAGGTGTATGATTTGATACTTTTCCTAAACGGTTATTCGGATTTTGATAATTCTTTTTAGAGTTTGTCAAAGGAAATTTTTAAGATTTAATGAATAATAAAACAGTAGTAATATTGTAGAAATAATGGCAAAAATTACAAAAAAAACACTTATTGTTTGACATTGAAAACATTTGTCATCTGCTAGAAATGTCAATTGCAAACAACTGTCATCTGCTAGAAATGTCAATTCACTTTAAATTTAGATTCAGCTGAAATTATGAACCTAGATAATATTAGAATATAATGTACAAGAATAATGTAATGTCTACATTATTGTTGCCGAAAAGCAGCTGAGATGTGCCAGAAATTAAAATAATATAAGATACAGTCAACAGTATATGTTTGGCAGATGATATTATATAATTCGGTTTAATAAATAACGCAATAAGTCCAAAATTGCCATATACATTATTTTTTAACATATGCATTTCGCATTTTTATTTACTTTACTAAATTATGTAATAATTCAAAAAAAAATATTTCTACTTTTTAACAAATTCATTGGATATAGAATATTTAGCAAGTTGATCTTAGATTGGAAAGCGTTCATATGAACTATTAGTAAAAAATGGTACTTTAGAAGTTACAAATGCCAAAAAGCAACTAACATATCGTACGAGATTATGAAAATTATAGACTAAATTATTGAAGTAATTATGTCGTGTGATAAAATCATGTGTGATATTGTTCTTTTACCGCAGATACTATATTATTTTTTCTGAATTTCTTATACTGCTTATGCTGAGACCATAAACTAATCAAAGGCAGAACATCAAATATAATATTAAAAAGTATAGGATAGGATGTTAAAAAAAATTGAAACTTCTGAATTGTAGGCGTGGGTACAGGACAACGTCTGTCGGGTCATCTAGTATATATATATATATATATATATATATATATATATATAATGCGTGATCCAAACAAATAAGAATGGCATGTCCTAATATATTTTTGTAAAAAAAATTGCAATACATTTTTATAAAGTTTTTATGTAATAGAGTATTAATAGAGTATTAGTATTAATAGAGACTGAAAAGTGGCAATGTATCTATTCAGCACAGAAAAACTGTTTTCAAAAAACAGTATAAAATATATTTCAATTATTACACCAGCGTTGGGGTTAATATATAACAAACCATGATAAATCCATATATCTATATAATAAACTAGATTCCTCGAATTGCATAGCACGAAATCACATACATATATATTTATTCGCTCACAGATCGATTGAAAACTCAAACACGAATGAAAAATATATGGCTTTAGATCCATTTAGTTAGCCTGGCGGATCTTGAAATATCTCTATATTCTGGAAGCAAGAGTACTTATTCACTATTCTTGACACTAGTTATATCTTGCATTCACTCTATTGAAAAGTATAAATATATAGAAGTATAAATTGCTTTAGTTGTTAAAAAATAACTGGAATGAGACGCACTAAGGTATCACCGAAACATCAATAACTGATCTACTAAAATATCAGAATGCTTTTGAAGTAAAACTTCTTTAGGCGCGACTAGGGTGTAAATCGGTACAAATGCAACGGAAGTGCGTTACGGCAGATTCGAGTGCCAATGATTCGTCATTCGTTCTCGATGATATCATTTCTATACGGGTCGATTGTGATTAGTCGTCGCGTATGTGAATAGAGATCTGTCGTATGCGTACCGATATCAACAAGGAAATCGGCATAGATAAATAAACATTTTGAAGTTACATTGTAGTACAAATGTTGATTTAATAAAAAATGCCTAAATCAGAAGAATATTTTACCCTGTTCCTTGAAAACAATAAAACAAATTAAACATTTGTACTAAACGTAAGTTTATTGATTAGAAAGTATTTCTATATTATTCTATTGATTCAATACAAATATGTACACTTGATATACATACATACATAACACTATAATTTTGTAATTTTATAAATGCATAGCTGATGTAACTTCGATTAAATGAATATGTACTACAAGCCGTATTTATTCAATCAAGATCTATTCACATTGCATTTTTGTTAATTACACAATATTATACTTGAACACACTAACTAGATGGTTTATATTTAATAATTATAATTCAGAACTGATGTGGCTAAAAGAATTCGTACCAATTATGCAATTAAATTAGTGATCCTTTCTCTTGTATTGCATATTGCACTTCATTTCATGATTATATGATGATATCCAAATGGATCAGAATGCAGTATTAATAGCAGCTATGCATAAATACAATATTAACGGCTATTGACACCTACATTCAACTAATATCAATTAATTGTAGGAAGAAAAAAAAACTTGGGGAAAAGTTTGAAATAATAGTAGAAATATCAAATACGTGATTAACATAACTTATGTAAGGTTTAGAAGCAAAAATAATCATAGATCACAAAAAATATAATAAGTTTAAAAGTAGTCATCATCAGTAATTAATAAAAAAAAAATTTCACTAAACAGTATAATTTGTTATATACCGACTGGACTTGAATAAGAGGTCCCGTGGTCGATCACGCTTCGAGCAGCGTCAAGCAGTAGGGACAACGGTTTTCGCTTGAAAATATAAATATCGACAATGGTTTTCAAGTAAAAACAGCCCTAATCCGGCATTGTTGTATCAATAAATTTTCACCCTATCACAGGAATTGTAATAATAATTTAAAAGACAGAGATGAGGCAACTGTTTGGGTTTCCATCTGTAGAACCGAATAGTGTTAGGTCAAATTAGCCCATTTAATCACAAGTCTCAATAGAAAATAAACTTCTAATTACAAAACAATTATTAAACCAATGTGGTCCTACGGTCTACAACTATGGGGTGCGGCCAGTGAATCGAATTATTCTACAGAGTTTCTAAAACAAAATTTTGAAAGAAATCGTGAACGCTCAAAAATATGTCCCCAACTGGATAATACATCAAGATCTCAGAATTCTAACTATACAAGAAGAAATTAATCATAACTGCTCTAGATACAAAGCTCGTCTAAGTCGTCATCCAAGCCAATTAGCGTGTGACCTGCTTAAGCCTTTACCGCCAAATCGTCTCAAAAAAAAAGGATCTGCAATGATTTACTACAACAAAACACATAATAACTAAGAAGGTGCTATCGTGTATAGTTTGCTTAGTACAATAAAACAAATATATATATATATATATATATATATATATATATATATATATATAGCCCAACTGCTTATATGACTCTTTAGTTCTGATTGCTGTTCAGACAAAAAAATTAAATGATTTTTATATAATTTATAAAAAACTCATTTCTTATTCATGTTTAAGTTATAACTACCTCCCGTACAAGTTACCGTGCCAAGATTTGTAATAAAAATATGGTCACCTTCTCATAAATATTATAATAGAATTGTACAAAATATGTTGTTTTATTCACAGAAGAATATTTCCTGATAAAAAAATTCAAAAAAATATGTCCATTTCCCGCGGTTGGTGCAAAAACGTTAAATACCGTATAATCCGTGATTGTTCCTGTAATGAGTCACGGTCCACGCACAAAACACGTACGATATTGTAAATTCGAACGTGCGGTTACACACTCAATTCGGGGCGGAGTCCCATGTTGTATTTCCCGAAACACAACAGTTCTAACTTCAATGTAAATCATCATTGCTGCCGCTGCTGGCCCAGCTGCAGTCGTAGAACAACATCATGTCATGTCGAAACCAGGGCTGATAAAGCGAAACCGGCCAATGAACCGGGATTAGGACCAAATTCTATTGTTTTAAGGTAAATGTTGGTAAAGAACTGTGGACGGTTGTTAACGGTTGCAGTCGATTGGTAAGTTAATTAAGTTTTTAATTTCTCAATGATAAAATACTCTTATCAAATATATTTATTTTGTTATGCTGGAACCATCAATGACACCCCAAAGTATGTCGAAAGTCCCACCGATGATACCAAAGAATATGTAGGGTTTATTCCGCTGCTAAATGTTACCAATGTGTGGAGGCTGAACAGTATAAACAGACAAAAATATTTGATATACATATTTATGTAATTTCATTACTTCTGGTATACTTTATATATAATTCGCTTAACAAGTAAATGCACGAGTATATGATTAACTGAATGACAAATGACAAATAGATGGAAAACTAAAATTCGACTGAACTTTGAAATACGACTGAACACCAATGCGCCATTTTACAAATTCTATATTACCTTCGCAGAGCGACCTACATTCCTAGGTAACAACATTTTAATAAGTTAACAATAGATAACTCAAATGTTGTTTGCGTATTTTTGAAAGAAAAGAATTTTATCGCATACGTACGAGACTTGGCCTAGAATATTTTGAACATACAATGTTGTAGCAAATGATTCACTTATTAACTGCGTTGTTCATATTCTGACCATTAGTTATTTATAATATTGGATACAAATGAATACATTCATCTTATAATTTATTATTGTATATAATATTCCTCAGTTCATGATCACGGATCCAAAACATGGACTCCAAGAAAGGTCAATAAGAACTGCCTGGAGGATTTTGAAATGTTGTGCTAGAGGCGAATGAAGATGTAGACAAACAAGATAACGAAGGTAAAGAATGGGCAAAAAATTGATATTACTACAGCTTGATATCATGCTAGACGAGCTGGGTATCGAACCCGAAATAAGTGGTTTTTTTTCAGGTTAACCGCGTACTTACCACGACGACGACAAGGTTATCTCAAATAAAATATGACTGTATTCAATAATGAAATGATATTTTTTTAATATATACTAAATTTATAAATGTACTATTTGGACAACCCTAGTGCGTACATGTTGTCATTGTGAACCCAGCATTCTAACGCAATGTTTTTATGTGCAAAATTGAGTTTCAGAAAATAATAGATGCTCTCTTTCAGCTAAACTGCACAAAGACGAGGCGAGAACATGTTTTGCATGTACGCCGAGGAAAAAATCACGAGAGAAAAGTCTTGGAAATTCTTGCTGGGAAAAATGTAGTAATAAATTTCTTTTAGAAACTTTTACATACATCACAGATCAGAATATGCGATTTTGTAGTAATTTTAAATAGTAACTCTTTCAGGTTGATATAATATTGGAAACTTAAAAAAAATAATTTGAAATTGAAAGTTCATACATATTAAAATCTTGTACAAGTATCAATAATTATAAAGTTTTCACTTGCACGGTACATAGATAATAGCTAGAATTGAAAGTAATAAATTCTATATTTATTCCTTAACTAATCATAATATTTATGTATTTTGTCTTTTGTCAACTTGTTACATTCTATATTGGCGTTATGCATATCGTGATAGATTTATGAAAACCAAGGAAAATACCCTCAAAAATTGGCATCTACACATTTTGACAAGGATATTGTAAACGTTTTACATATAATTAAAAACATTCCCGTTGATCCAATTACAAATATCAGTACATTATTTAAATTTTCCTATCATACCCAAAATCAATACGAAATTGGTTAATATGTAATTGCTGTTTGAATACTCCCGATGCATCATGAGGCATATATTATTGTTCTACATTACATTATGCATTCACGTAACATAATATCGAAATGAATATATTATTTGAATAATATGGAAACTGTATCAGAATATTGTATTTATAACGTATGTACTGTTTGGAATTAATACCCTAAATTTAAATTGATAATGAATCTCAAGCATTCGTAATATTTTATCATATGAATGAATATAATATACACATACACAAACACATATACGCATGCAGCCACACACATATGTATGTATACATTGTAGTGGTATTCACCCTTTACAATAGTTATAAAAAATATTATAAATTCGATGTAACGGTCAATATGAAAGACGCATTACGTTGCTGACTCACAGCTCATAGATTGTATTAGAGATATGCAACATTGTATGCAGGCCTGTAACGGTTTTCTTCGATAACAAACCACAAAACTACGTCTAAAGTAAACAGGAGTGAGTCATTGTAACGTATATTTCTAGAAGAATGATTGCATCACCAACGGAGATTATAAAAAGCCGGAGGACGGGCAAAACGTGGTCACTCATAGCTTACTTGCCAAACAGTTCACATCACTCTGATTCAAAATATCAATTGTGTATTAAGTGTAACTAAGTAATGAATTAAATAAATATTAATAAATGTCTTCAGATGTTTAATTAAGTATTTCACAGTGGTAAAGTTTATGACAGCAGCAGAAGAACCTAAATTTTAATTGTTGACATCGTTGGTGTGAGGCAACATAATTGTTGGCAACGGATCCACAACATAAATTGTTGTTAGCCAGGGGTGCACAACATTAATTTGCTGGCAGCGGTGGCATTGTCACATTAATTTGGTGGCAGTGTGGGATTCTGCAATTTTTTTTTAAAAAAAAATGCTAAATTATTTACCATAACATGTTTTGAACATAGAATTATTGCATATTTGGAAACCGGATATTTGAGAAAATACGCCGAAATATAGCAATAATTAGATTCAAAAAACGGTAAGAAGCTTTACTGGAAGTGGAAATATTATTTAAACTACAAAGTGAAGACTCCAAAAATCAAGAAGTAAGAAAAAAAAAAAACGTAACAAGAAGAATCAAGAAACAAAGAAAAGAGAAAGTCGTAACAAGAAGAAACAAGAAAATCAAATTAAGAATCAAGAAACAAAGAAGAGAAAAAAGATAATATAAATCAAGAAGAAGAATCAAGAAGTTCAAAGTGTTATAATTACAAGTGAAAAGTCAAAGGTGATAAATAAAATAAAAAGTGTTATGAAAAAGTGATAAAATCATTGTTCAAGGTTACAAAAGTTTAAGTGATTGTGAATTCGAGTGAACCAAAAGGATATTAAATTAAGAAAGGAATACAACTCATTGTCAGTAAGCTTATTTTTAATATATTTTTGTAAATTTTTGCGCTTCTGTTTCAGTAGTTTCACACATACTTTTCAAAAATGAATGAACTAGTCGATATGTCGCGCGAAGGTAAATTAAATATTCAAACTGCTATTGCGTTAATTCCGAATTTCAATGGGGAACCTTCAATGCTTCCTTCATTTATTACTGCTTGCGATGCATTATCGGTGGATTTGAGTCCATCAGAAGCGGAAAAATTGCTTACAGTTATAAAATTAAAATTAGACCCACAAATTTTTGCAAAGATCCAATTTATTGATTTTGAAACGTGGGAAGATTTAAAATGTTATTTAGCTAAAGAATATGTTGTAAAACGACCCATTTCTAGTTTATTAATTGAATTGAATAATTTAAAACGAAAATACAACGAAATAGTAAAAAGTTTTGGAAACAGAATTGAAGAAATTTTACGACAAATTCATTACTCAAACGTAATTAGAGTAGGACATGACTATGCAACAACAACACAAGTGGCATTCGAACAAGTAGGTGTAAAAGTTTTTGAAAATGGCTTAAGAGAACCATTAAAAACTATAGTAAAATGCTGTCGATTTTCTGATATTAAAGATGCTGTTGACTTCGCTTTGCAAGAAGAAGCTAGTCAAAATTCATCAAGTATCAGAAATAATCAAAATAATAATATAATATGTTACATTTGCAAAAAACGTGGTCATATTGCTCCACAATGTTTCTTAAATAAAAAGAATAATGCTAATTCAAATAATAACCAAAAATTTTGCAACTATTGTAGAAAACCAGGTCATTTAATTTTTGAGTGTAGAAATCCAAATCGAAGAAATTTTAATACAAATCGAAATAATTTCAACATGTCAAAAACTTTTATTACCCCTACCAACGAACACAGACAAAAGTGCAGCTATTCGCACACACATGCAGAAAATGCAACAAACGCACATGCCCACAGAATGTCAAACTGTGACGAAAACCAACAATCCACAAATTCCCAAACCCAAGACCCAAACCCAAGACCCAAAACCAACGACACCAGACAACGATACAATTACAGTACGTGAACTAAATGCACAATTTTTCAGTTCATTTTTAATAAATAAAACCGACGAAAATAAAATAAATTCCAAAAACAAAAACGTTTCGTTACAAATTGAAAACAATACTTTTTGCACAAAATCAAACAAAGAACAAGACCCAAGAAACGGCAAACAGCAATTAAAAGACAAAGATGAAACCAAAGAAAGACACGACAAAAACTTTCCAGTTTTAACAAAATCAAATAACAAAACGGAACAGAAAGACAAAATTTCAAACGACCCACAAATTTCACAAACGCACGAAACATACCCAAGAAACAGAAAAACAGACAAAGATTTTACGAACAAAAATTCAGAATTTCAAACAAACGAAGCAAGCAAAAAAGTTGAAGAACCAGAGGTAGTCACAACTACTTCCACACAGCGTTATCAACAAACAAAATCGAAGAAATTCTACGACAAGTACGTAAAACCACAACGGACATTCAAAATTGACGATTTAGAATTAATAACGGACAAAAATCCTTACGCAAGTAAATCCAAAAAACTGATGCCTCTATTTAAAGATGCATACAGAGTTGTTGAGACGAATGGTACAGGACGGATCATACGGATCAACGACAATGGACATGCAAACTGACAACGATTTTTTTTTGCGAATTAAAATTTACAAAACCAAAAAAATGAAATAAATATTCCAATTGTCAAAAATAGACAACAAATTAAGTTAAATATAAATATATGAATTATATGTTAGAAAGAGATCAAAAAACAAATGAATTAAAATAAAATTGTCACAACCAAAGATTCTCAAACTTTTTTTTCACAAACATTAGAATTTACAATGTAAATGAAATCAAAGTTTTTTTTAAGAAAAAAAGAACATTGTTATATTATAAGTCATGATAATTATTGTAAAACTGTTCACATTATTATTAACCAATGAAATGTCATATTTTGAAATATTATAAAGATGTTATATAACTCAACTGTAATCATGAAATTTTGAAAAATATTACCATTAAAATAAAATTATGCTTAATTGTAAATTCATGATATTGCTCTACAATAAATCAAACTTGAATTTTTTTTTTAATTAACATTTTTTTTTTAAATTTTTCGAAATTTCATGAAGAAGAAAAAGAATGTATTTGAAATATTATATGAACTTTAACATTATATTAATTATATCCAAACAAATAATTATAAGAAATCTGTACAATGTAGTAGCATGAGCACAAACATTTTTTTGAAGCACCCGAAATGCTTTCTTTTGTGAACGCACGAGGGCGCGCGTTTTTTCGGCGGGTGAGGTGTAGTGGTATTCACCCTTTACAATAGTTATAAATAATATTATAAATTCGATGTAACGGTCAATATGAAAGACGCATTACGTTGCTGACTCACAGCTCATAGATTGTATTAGAGATATGCAACATTGTATGCAGGCCTGTAACGGTTTTCTTCGATAACAAACCACAAAACTACGTCTAAAGTAAACAGGAGTGAGTCATTGTAACGTATATTTCTAGAAGAATGATTGCGTCACCAACGGAGATTATAAAAAGCCGGAGGACGGGCAAAACGTGGTCACTCATAGCTTACTTGCCAAACAGTTCACATCACTCTGATTCAAAATATCAATTGTGTATTAAGTGTAACTAAGTAATGAATTAAATAATTATTAATAAATGTCTTCAGATGTTTAATTAAGTATTTCACAGTGGTAAAGTTTATGACAGCAGCAGAAGAACCTAAATTTTAATTGTTGACATCGTTGGTGTGAGGCAACATAATTGTTGGCAACGGATCCACAACATAAATTGTTGTTAGCCAGGGGTGCACAACAACATACATACGATATGAAAATTAGTGATGTGCCAATTTGAATCATTCTGATCATTCCTGTTTCTGAATTCGAATCATATTCTGCCGAAAAGTATTTACTGGGATATATGTAGGAACATACATTTTAATGATATTTAAAAATATAATGTCAATACATATAAAAATGAAAACAAAAAATGAATTAAACCACTAGAATGCGATCGACTCATCCGAGTTGCTCGCATGATTCGAATTGAATCGAATCATTCGAATAACTCGCACGATTCAAATTGAATCGAATCATTTGAATAACTCGCACGATTCAAATTGAATCGAATCATTTGAATAACTCGCACGATTCAAATTGAATCGAATCATTCGAGTTGCTCTCACGATTCGAATTAAAAATCGAATCATTCGAGTTGCTCTCACGATTCGAATTAAAAATCGAATCATTCGAGTTGCTCTCACGATTCGAATTAAAAATCGAATCATTCGAGTTGCTCTCACGATTCGAATTGAATCGAATCCTTCGAGTTGCTCTCACGATTCGAATTGAATCGAATCCTTCGAGTTGCTCTCACGATTCGAATTGAATCGAATCCTTCGAGTTGCTCTCACGATTCGAATTGAATCGAATCCTTCGAGTTGCTCTCACGATTCGAATTGAATCGAATCCTTCGAGTTGCTCTCACGATTCGAATTGAATCGAATCTTTCGAGTTGCTCTCACGATTCGAATTGAATCGAATCATTCGAGTTGCTCTCACGATTCGTATTGAATCGCATCATTCGAGTTGCTCTCACAATTCGAATTGAATCAAATCATTCGAGTTGCTCCCATGATTGATTGGAATTGAATCGAATGATTGGAATTAAATCAAATCATTCAAATTTTTCACTTATATGCAAGTCATTTAACTTCTGAACAGATTCACAATACATCAGCGTTATTGTGTTTCTAGTTTTTATTTATTAGAGGTAATGTCGAGAGCAAATTCGTTTAAAAAAATGAATAAACGCGATATCAATAGATCCAAGATTCTTAATATTGTTTTATATGCTTTAGTGAAATTGTAATTGTATTGTATATTGTGAATTAATTTGAAAATATATTTCAATCATCTTCAAAATTGAATCATTTTTAATTTATAGAGTATATTGGTTAAACTCAATTTTTATCATAAATACTGATCACATTTACCAAATGAATGCATCGATGTTTTTTTTTGTCTTGTTGTAAATTTTTTATATAGGTTTGATTCGAGTTGATTCGAATCAGGTTTTTTGACTCGAATCATTCGAATCGGGAAATTTTCGAGTCGCCACGTCGCTAATAATTTTTCTTATAGTAGTTTGCATAAAACTTATTCTTTATGATTATGTTAATATTTCATTCAAGTATCTTATACAATATGTTTTTCTCATCACAATACTACAAATCTCTTGAGAAAAATATTCAATGAAATATTTTCCATTCACATTTCTCTTTTCTCAAAGCATTCCGCGAGCTTTGTAATGAAGTACAAGTTTAATATTAGCATAAATGTGTACATATTTAGCTTCGGGTTATAGTTAGATGGAATATAGGCCGCGTTCTCCGCGGTTCCGTAGTATTTACGTTCTGACATACGAGCCGCCAGAGCTTTAACCTTGGTTACGCATTCTGGCTGCGCATTTCCGAGCACGAAGCGAATACACCTGCTCGGCACATGCTTACGTTTTTGGAAAAATATTAGGTAGTTACTGTATCTGATGTATTATACACCTATACTACCTGGATCGCGTGTTAGCTGTCGAAAATAAGTTGAAAATTTTAGCTGCTGGCTACGCCCTTTCTTTATTAGATACCCATGTTAACCCAATGCCAATAGAAAAACAATTAAAAGTGATATGTTGAACCAATTCGTATCTGAATTTTGAAAATTTATGTAAATTTTCTAAATATATTTGTTAGTATTATGTATAATTTTTAGGGTTACAGAATCGACAACAAGCATTTTTACTTAAATCCAATACTACGCAAAGAATGTAAGTATTTAGGGGTTATTCAAGAGTAAAGGAATTAATTTTAAGTATTTTTTGAAACATCGCAAATAGAGACAATACATTTTTTTACTATTATTTAATTTTATAATTTATCATTGTTACAAGAGTACAAAAAAATGTTAAGTTTAAAAATGAGCAGTGGCTGTAATGGTGTGTCACAAAAATTGGCACGTAACGGTGTACAGGATTACAACCCTCCTAGTAACCCAAAACGAAAAAAATATGATTTTCAATCAAGAATGGTGTCGCGATGGTATATATTAGGATCAAGTTAAAAAAATGAATTTTTGACAAAATGGTGACTAAAAGAATCAAATTCTTACACTTTTTTGTGTTTCTCGAATCTTTTAAAAGTAGTTATAATTAAAATTTGGAGATGAGGCTTGAATATACCTGAGGAGACTATGAAGAAGATTCTCCGAAAATTTCGAGTAAATTGGTCCAATAAAACTCGGGAAATCGTGAGCATCGTATTGAAAAAGACAGCTTAAAGAAAAATGCGTTTAAAGCCTGGCAAATGGAAGGAAACAGCAGAGGATTATTATGATCAAATAGATGTATTTTCAAAAATAGTTTAAACTTAGAAATATCCTCTCGTACACATTTTCTTGATCAAACAGTATTTAGTATTTTGTACGATAACTGTAAAGTAGCATAGTCTTGCCATAACTTTGGTCTATTTTACAGCAGAATCGGCTCATTAATTCTAGATAAGATTTAATATAGGGAGATAAACCTGCTCAATTTAAACAAATGAAATGAGAACTAAATATACGTGTTTAAAATATATTTTCAACAAAATCAAATATTTTCACAAAAATATGTATTAAAAAAAATCTTAAACGTTTAAAGTGTATTGCAGTTTTAGAATTATTTTTTTAAGAGACTAATGAATTTGGGTACAGTAGACCCTATGTTTAATGCGTAAAAAACTAAAACAGGTTAAAGCAGATTTTGTTCTCTGTCTATCTCCAATATAGATAATATGTACACCTCAGTGGACAAACATACTCTGTGAGGCACAGGTTATTTTATAAACAATGACTCAGTTTGCATCGAAAAGTTGAATAAATTACATACAGCAGTGATAAACAGTATTGTATTTTGAAAATAATTTTAAATTATTTTAGTAATTTTTTAGCCTTTTTCTTTGCTATATGGTCTTTTTTTTAATATTTAAAACGACCAAGCGCTTTTAAATATGGCAAAATGACTAGTAAATTTTGTGAATTAAGCAGTAGTGAAGATGAGTTTCAAATAGACATTCATACAGACAAATTTTACGAAATTACTATTCGCACCGATGATAGTGATGAATGTGATGATGATATTATCCAACCAACAAAAAGAAGAAGTTCGACAAAACAAATGAAGAGCGGGAAGACATTAGCGAATGTGCCGATTCTCCTTCAATAATCGAGTTTGACATACATCAACAAACACCCCGACTACAAATACCAAGCAATATAAGACATCCAATAGATTATTTTACTATATATTTTATAAATGAATTATTAGACAATATAATAGAAAAAATAAACCATTATGGCAGCAAAAAAATGACCAAATATACTGACTAATCAGTGGCATATTCTAAATGTGAGTGAAAGCAAAAGGGATTGTATTGTCTGTTCTGACAGAAAAGCACTAGGAGGAAGGCGGCGATCAACATTTTATTGTAAAACATGTCAAAATCAACCAGCTAATATTATAAATATTATAAATTAATATTATAAATGTATGTCCTTCAATGACCACAAATTTTTATCAAACAAATTGCATAACATACACAATGAAATCAAGTTTACAGCCGGTAAAGTAGATTGTTTTGAAATCAGTGCCGTCCCGAAAGATACATAACAAAATTTTATTCCCATGAAGAAATCAGCTAAACGTCAAAATTATTCATCAAACCAAAGGCGCCACTTTCCTCTTCCGTCTTAAGTGCGATAGAATTATATTAAAATTCGTCGCGTACGTCGTCGGTCATATAATTTATTGAGTGCGGCATTCCGCTAAATCGTTTAGCGCGTCGCTCGCAGTTGCCCGAGTAACCGAACCGGATCACAAGCCGCGATGAGCCTATAAGCACAACACCGACACTAAGACCGCTCGCGATCGCGTTAAGATAGATCCAGATACCGGAGTACGCGTTATGCGCTCCGGAGATTAACACCTCTACACGCACGTACACACGCCGAAGCGAGGCACATAAAAGCTCTTAGAGGACGGGCTGGGGTATTTATTCATTTATAAACATGATAGTAATATATTAGTTGCCTTTCCAAAAATAATATATATTAAATAAAGTCACATAGAAAAGAAGGGTGGTTGACCACTAAATTGCGGACCAATGTTGGCAAACAATATCGTCCGACCAATATTGGCCGGTCAATATTGTCTTGCCAATTTGGTCCGCTAATATTGACATATGACATTATTGACCAATATTGCCCAGCCAATATTGGTCAGCTAATATTGTTTGCTGATATTGGTTGGCCACTATTGGTATGCTAGATGCTTTTAGAAGACGGGCTGAAGTATTTATTCATTTATAAACACGCTCGTAACATAATAGTTATTTCAGTAAATTAACTTCAAATGGCAACTGGGTTTAGATTGATAATTTTTTTTTAACTTTGAATTCAGTTTAAAGCGATCACGCAATATAGATTTTATAAGAAGGAAAATATCGAAGCGCGTCAAAAGGTTAAACGTATTAACGATACCTATTGAAATGTAAACCAAATTTGTACATATTATTAACAATCTCTATAAAATATCTGATAATTTGGTGCGCGCATGTCTGATCATCAGCTTTGACCGCCAAATGGCTTTTTTCACTTTATTGATGATGAAAAAATAATATCTAATAAAGCCAACATATAAAAAAAGAGTAGTGGACTACTTATTTGCGGACCAATATTAGCAGACAATACTGGCAGACTGGTCGGCCTGCCGATATTGATCCGCCAATATTGTCCGCCAATTTTGGTACGCAATTTAGTGGTCAACCACTCTTTTTTATATCTTGACTTTATTTATTAGATATTATTTTTAGAAAGGCAGGTGCTGCAGATTCGTAGAGGTGTAAAGCTCTGGAGATCCTAACAATTTGCTAAACAATTTAAATTAAACTAAATTTAATCTTGGCGGAAAATATTGGCAAATCAATATGTAGAACGATATAAGTATCTCCTTTTTACAAATTAGTATATAATACCCTAGTCAATAGTTGATATTCATATGACGGTCAAATAGTATTATTTACGATGCTAATTAAACCAATATTAACTAGTGGGGCGCATGGCATCGTGCCTTAAGGCAAATTGCTGGAACTTCCCGTACCAATAATCATTATACGATTAATATTTTTAAAAAAGTTTTACTTTAAAAAAAATAGATTTTTGAGAAACTATAAATTTGACATAAAATTCCTTTTTTTTGAGAAAAAAAAATATTGAAAAAAAAATGTTTTCTTTATTTTGACATATTTTGGAAATTCTGAACTTTTTTTCAAAGCAATCGTACTGCTTTAACTGCATAGAGACGAAATGTCAAAGCGCGTAAGCGCCGCATCGCCGTCAAACGGATAAGCATTGGTACTGAACCCATAGGAAAGTAAACAAAATTTATACTTATTGTTAAAATCTCTAAAATCAAAATAAAATATCTGATAATTTGATGTGCATATGTCTAGTGATCATATTTGACCGCCAAATGGCATTTTTTTTTTACTTTTTTCATTAGATTTCCGAAACCGCTGCTAGACCTGCCTTTATTAAAATCAGATCAATTCTTCATCTTGTCAATACAAGTAAAATGTTTTTTGAATTATTAAAATCGGACGATCCGTTCTCTTAAAAACTGATCTACCATTTTTGGCACTTTTTGCCCGGTATCTTTGGAACGGCTAGACCTGCCTTTGCCAAAACCTAATCAGCACGTCTCCTTATCAATACAAATCGAATGTTTTTTTTAATTATTCAAATCGGTTGATCGGTGTTCCCGAAATCGTCGACTGAAATTTGTATCCGCACACACACACATACACATAAATCAATTTTTTCGAAGGTATGCCAAAATGTTCAGAAGGTTTTGAAACGTTAAGATAAATTTTCATTTTCGATTTTTTTGCCCTAAGGGAAGTTAAAAAGATGTTATAAACATTATTAAGTAATAAAGACACAAAATAAAAATAAGTATCAATCACTCCCCCCTTCAGACATTAAGCATTTTTATTACAAAAATATTTTTACATTACCCATAAATAACATAATTATATATAATTTATTTAATGTTTATATAGCATCCGATATAAACAAGAACGTTCAGAGATGGAAATCCTATTACTTGAATAAATTATTCATAAATGCTATGAAATATCAAGGAATGACGGTAAAACATGAAAATTTAATTAACTTCTTAACACGCATTTTAATTAAGAAAACGGTATTTTATACTTGTCAATTAATATAGTAATGTAATTGAGGGTAAAATTATAATCGACAATATATTAATTATTTATTACTAATTAAACAAAATCTTTCAAAAATTGTGAAATAAAAATTACTAATAATAAGACACATTTGTAAATAAAATGAGTACTGTATATATGAAAATAAGAACCAAGATTTTTCAATACAAATTAAAAAAGAAAATTAGTGCAATTTCAAGACACTTTACAAGATCTGGGTTTGATGCCTGTTACGTATAACCTGATATCAACTAGTGGTTTTACTTGGTACTATAAATCTAAAATATGATTTTTTAGGCATTGCTGAATCTTTTTAAATGAAATATATCACTGTTACATAAATTCCGATAACAAAAAATTATTAAGTGTAGGGTCTCTCAAAATAAAGCGTAAAACAAGAAGTTCGTGCATAACAGTTCTTAAGATGCAAGTAATTGCTGATATAAATGAGAATAAAAAAATTGAGATATTTTACAAGAATGTCCGTCAGCTCTCCATCCACACAATTTAAGTGCTGGATATAAATATAGCATCTACTATGTAAGGAACTCCGAAGAAGAAAATCTTTGAACGGACGTTTAAACATCGTGCCGATGAATCACACCTGCAACGCTCGAGAATCGAAATGTTTACTTATATAACGATACAAGTGTTTTATATGGTCGATAAATATATCACGAGCTCTCACCGTAATGGTAGAAATACCTATAACACGTTCTCCAAACAGGTCAATACGGAATAAAATAAACACTCAGGTAAACCACCAGTTTCGATTATTAATTGGTATTATAATTATTTACTTAACTAGTGGTGCATGGCATGATGCCTTAGTGCAAATTACTAAGACTTTCCTGCGGTGATTTGAAATTAAAAATATTTTTGATTTTTTTGAAAAATTTCAAAAAATCGACGACCTTGGTTTGCCAATATCAGTCAATATCGGTCGGCCAATAAACAGAGATGTTTGCACAGAAATATGTTAGAGCAAAATCTTCGAATATACATTATCTAATGCTCGATAATAGTTACTACTAAAATAGAAAACAAAAAAGTGACCCTATTATTCAAACAATATATCTTTACCGACGATCGACTAAAAATGTGATGCAAATCGCGTTCATTCGATTACCGAATATTATAAATCAAATTCATTACCAAATATGTACGAGTATTTTTTCCAAATTGAATTATTCAAACATTTATTCGGTATGACTTTTTGAGAATGTCTGGGCATAAATCGCAGTTCGTGACATGCAAAAAAATATCATTCTGGAATTTTTTATTATTTGCACGTCGAGCACGTTTCATAGCCAGGCGAATTCAAAAAATTCAAAATGAAGTATTGCTTTTAGAAAAACGGCATTGCCATCAGGTTGGGTAGAGATTACTAATAGATCTGTTACGGATCTAACAAAAGTTGCTCTTTCACACGTCTAGTACATGCAATAAATATCAAAATATTTACTAACATTTATTGTATAATTCGCAGACACCTAAACACTCTTACATATAAATTTTTCATTAGTACTGTTTTTTGTGGTGGTAATAAAAAATCTTGACATAGTGCACATATTCATTATTGTTATATTACATATTAGGATTTTAAACTTTGTTTTCCATTGAAAGAAGGCTAGGATATCAGCCAAAATGTATGAATATTAAATAAAAATTTTCTTGCTAATGCAATTCCCCATTTTTATCAATTATATTATCATTTATCATACAAATTATCAATACGATTATCAATATTTATATGAAAAATATGTAATTACCTACATATTAAGACAAATTAAAAAATACTATTTCAACTTTATTTAATGCACACTCTTATATTAGTGAATAATTAAATAATATTAAAAATATATTTAAAATTTGTTAACATTTATTTTATGTTATAGTTTAAATAATCAAACAATATTTATTTATGTGAGATTTGTCGTTTATTATTTGTTTTTAGTCCGTTAATAATGCAGATATGGACAAATATTTGTAAATCAAATCAAACAAAACATTTTATGAAAAGCGCTATAACCATAATACATACTTTATTATATATATATATATATATATATATATATATATATATATATATATATATATATACGAGTACGTATATATATTTATATCAATTTGTGTATGACTTATACTGTTCTTCAAATACGGAATCAAAAAAAACTAGGTGCATGGCATCGTGCTTTATAGTAAATTGCTGTAACTCCGTACAAAAATTGAAATAAAAAAATCAACTTTTTTTAGAATGTTGAAAAAATAGATTTTCGAAATTTCTAAAATTTTTAAATAAAATTGACCATTTTGAAAAATTAGAATTTTTTTATATTTTGAAATATTTTGGAAATTTTTAACTTTTTTTTAAAGCAATCTAGACCTGCTTTCATCAGTTTTTAATTTCGGTTTTTTGAATCATTCAAATCGGACGCTCCGTTCTCTCAAACATTGTGTTACTATTTTTGGCACTTCTTCGGAATGGATGCACCTGCCTATACCAAAAACTAATCAGCACGTCTCCTTATCAATAGAAATCAAACCTTTTTTTAATAAATTTAAATCGGTTGATCCGTGTTCTCGAAATCGTCACACACACACATACATATATTTTTTCTAAAGTATGTTAACAACCTTTGAAACGTGAAGATTTTTCGAAAGTTGTCATTTTAGATTTTTTTGCGATTACTATAACTCACCCTAGGGGAAGTTAACAATGCGCAAAATGCAAAAAATAATATTGCTATAAAAGCAACTTTCAGATGTGGCATTAATAACACATGCATGAAGTTAGGTTTCTTGTGTGAAATGCCTGACTGTACAGCTAATACATAGTATTTTGGCAGTTTTTACTACCAATGCATCTGAGAAAAGATCGTAACAGAGCGTTGGCGTAACATTTCTATTTTATTGGAGAATTGATCTCTAATTAAATTAACAAAGTTTTTAAAATTTTGAATGATGATATATGTATGTTATTTTCTTTTTTAGTGCAACATTTCTAAAGTCCACCAACCTTTCAAACGTAAAGATTAGTAACCCTAGGGGAAGTTAACAATGCGCAAAATGCAAAAAAAAACAATATTGGCATAACAGCAACTTTCAGATGTGCCATTAATAACACATGTATGAGTTAGGTTTCTTGTGAGAAATGTCTGACTGCACTGCTAATACATAGCGTTTTGAGAATTTTCACTACCAATTCATCTGAAGGAATCTGAAGGATCGTAACAGAGCGTTGGCGTAACATTTTTCTATTTTATTGCAAATTGACTCCTTAATTTAGTAATGTTGTTAGAGTTTTGAATAAATATACAAGTTATTTTCTTTTCTAGTGCAGTAGGAGAACTCTCGGCCACCGCACGATGTAGAATTGAAATCTGTTATTAGCGGTAACGGTTCCATCGGATAATGGTGTATTCGTCGAAGTATCATCATTACCGAAAGCCTATGTCCTGATCCACTATTAACCGCACAAACTCAAAGCGAACTGGGTCAGATGTGGGACATCCCGCAGATAGCATTTGAAAATTACTTCCATTCTAATAATTAATACCACCGCACTGTGTCCTATACTGGTATACAGATTATTACCTGTATTAGATTCGATATTATGCCAAACGAACATATTTGGCGATATCGAGTTGCCGGTTATAAGTTTGGAACTACTCGACGAGAATTGATAAACCGCACTGTTAATTCGGAAGAGCGACGATAACCCGCATAGTTTAACGAGTTGAACGTACATATATACATTAAACACACACACACATACATACATACATTTATATATATATATATATATATATATATATATAACGTAAGTTTATAAATACTTTAAAATATTTTGAAAACTTCACAAAAAACAGTATTCCCGAAAACTTTGAAAGATTTGGAAAAAAAATAAACTGAAAAAAATCATTTTATTTTTCTGAAAATTTGAATGTATTGAATTTTTTGAAATATTTGACAACATTCTACTTTCTTGAATATTTTGAAATCCATTCAACTCGGTCCAATCATACTGTCGAAAATGATGAAGAGACATGTTTGAACTATAAGAGTGAAATATTATAACTCTTGATACGAAACCCATAGAAATAATAACAAATAGTTTGCATCTATTATAATAAATGTAAATCGTGCCATGAAGACTGAAATTACCAAAATTTATAAAAAGGCAAACTGCTGGAACTTCAGGTACCATAATTTGAAAATTTTAAATGCTTTAATTTCTTTTCGAAAACTTAAGGGGGTATTATTCTAGTGTAGAAATTAAAAAAAATCGATTTTTTTATTTCATATTTTAAAAGTTTAACTATCTAAGATTATGGGTACGAGAATGTTTTTGAAAATTTGAATTATTTTCGGAGGTATAGCCATTTTACTGACTCGGTCTCCATACTGGTTTGGCTTTACGCAAAACGTTAAATGCGTTTTTCTAAGAACAGACTTTTTCAGTACTGTTGCCATGATTTCTCGAGTTTTAATCGACCGATTTACTTGAAATGTTCAGAGAGTCTTGTTTATAGACCTATCTATAGCCCGAACTAGGATTGTCCCCAAATTCTAATTTTTACTATTTTTAAAAAATTCGAGAAACTCAAAAAAACAGTAAAAAACTCTTTTTTTACTCAAACAGTCGCCAATTTGTAAAAAAAATCTTGTTACTCATCGCTAGTTCGGGCAATTACGACATCATTGTTGATTAATAATCTTTTTATTTTTTGCATTTCCGATGGCTAGGAAAGCTGAAATCATGTCAAGGCTAAGGTGCTAATTTTTTAAGACCACCCACTTCATCAGCTGCCAGTTTTTTCAATTTTCAACTTTTTTATTCTTTGATTTTTGTTTTGTATTTTAATAATATTAATAAACAAGTGGTAAAAAAATGGGTAGTAAAAACATTCATTGCTTTCTTTTATGACACTTTAAAAATGACTTAAAATTAATCGTTCTACACTAGAATACCCCTTTAAAATACTGTATTTTTGAGAATTTCAAAAGTTTTGGAAGCGACCTAAGACAATTCCACATTTTTTAAATTTCGTTGAATGATATATTATGCAAAATATATGAAAAAATTGTTTGATTTTGTCAGTATCTATGCAATTTAATGCATATTTAATTCTTTCATTTAATTTGGTGTTAGTCACAAATAAGTATTTTATGTTATGTATTATTATAATTGTATTTTTAAATACTTCTTTAAATATTTTTAAGGATGCGCAATAAAATAAATAAACTAGTGGTGTATGGCATCGTGCTTTAAGGCAAATTGCTATAACTTCCTGTACCGTAACGAAATGATCGAGAAATACTAAATGTTCTCATATAGATTAATATAAATAGGTACTGTAACATTGTCTAATATTTATAAGAATTATATAAACTGAATTGCAAAGTTGAAATTATTTGTTTAAAGTATATTAGAATTTTAGTTCGAATTAAAATTAAAATCTGAATTATTTTCGATATACAAAAAAAAATTTCTTGTAAAAAAATTTTGAAAACAAAAATTAGAAACAAAAATTTTTTTGTCCAAAAGCAATTATTTTGTTGAAATAAGCAAAAAGTTCTTTGAATAATTTAAATCGGACGCTTAGATTTCGCAAAAACTGCAATTTTTTGCACATTTAGCACTGTATCTTCAAAATGGCTGGACGTGCTTTTGCTAAAAACTAATCGCTAATCTTTCAAATCGGATACTCCGTTCTCTCAAAAACTTGATTTGTATTTTCTGCACTCTTTGCACCCTATCTCCGTTACGGCTAGACCTGCCATTGCCAAAAACTAATCAGCACATCGCCCTATCAATAGGAATCGAATGTTTTTCAAATCGGTTGATCCGTGCGCCTGAAAAAGTGTACGAAAAAATTCGGACATACAAAACACACACACACATCCATTCTTTTTGGGGTAAGCCAAAATGTTCAGAAACCTTCAAAACGTCGAGAAATGCAAAAACTTTCATTTTCGATTTTCGGCCTATTACTATTACTACCCTACGGGAAGTTAATAAATATAAAATAAAAAGTATCTTGATTACTGACTAATAATGTTTCTAACTTAATAAATATTTATATTTAATGGCTATAAGTAATAAAATCATAGCGCGGCATGATGCAGTTGTACGCCATTTGCTCATTCCCAAGACTGAAAACGCATGTTTTTCCCAAATTATCGATTCAGCACAATTATTGTAAGTGAATATTATTGTGAACTAAGTCTTATGCATTTAAAAACAAAAACTAGAATGAGTTTGCAAAAAAATATTTTAATTAATGTACCTTGGTCCGCAATGCACGCTTTATGGTCAGCCAAATTGCATATTCACAGCACACTTTTTATTTTGAGATGCACACTTTTTTCACATATATTCAGATTTAATAATTAATAAACACTTAAACTATGTCTAATATAAAATATAAATTATACAGGCGACGAAATAAACTGTTTCCGATTACGCAATAAAATCTGCAGGCTGTAGGTATGCCCGCACGACGACCTACACCATCGACTTTGTATCGACTACTACTGACCACCTGAATCTATATGATTTTTCGATAAATATTTTAGTGTTGCCTGCTGATAAGTGTTGATGAGTAGTACAAAATTCCTTTAATATGTGCAAAATAACAGATGTCGCACTGTTGGACACGATGAACACAAGAAAGGTCGTATGACAATGCAGGATCACAACAAATTGGTTCAAATGTAAACATTGCACTTTTTGAATAGGATTCATTATGATGCAATGGATGGTAATAGTGAATTTTGTATAATGACCTTAGATGTTCTTGAGAATTTAATATTGGTAGCTGAAACTTTCAGGGATTATTTTTTTTAACAATTTGAAGCCTAGGAGAAAAGAAATTCGAAAACATACATATTGAGGACCTCCCTAATACATACATATATATATATATATATATATATATATATATATACATCTGTTTACATAATCTACTATTCACATTCATAAACTACTTTAGCATATTCTCAAACAGAGCAAATATTAATCTTTAAAGTTACTGAAATAAATTAGTAAACCCGCCAGACTGTTCGTTCAACAAGGATATTCCCATAAAGCAGGCATAAAGTTTTTATGTACGAAACACATAAAAAGTGTGTTCTAGTTTAATAACATAACTTTGGAATAAAATTAGATATCGCTCGAAGATTGCACCCGTAACCATATATACTGTATATAATATACTCATATAAGAAGACTTATGATATGTAAACATTTATAAATATACGAGCACTTCGTCCATTATATATAGACAAAATTTCTGAAAATATTGATATGGGAATAACATGAGAATGTAGTAGAAAAAACTTTGAGGTTTTGATATGAATAATAAATTAATTATGACGAAAATGTGTTCTAGCACTTAATAAATCTTTCCGGATATTTATTTATATAAAAATAAAATTTTAAAATAAAAAAAAATTTTAATAATAGAATGTTAGTTTTTAACTGCCTGTAGGGTAAGTTATACTAATCGCAAAAAATCGAAAATAAATTTTTTTGCTAATCTTTACGTTTGAAAGGTTTCTGAACATTTTGGCACATCTTAGAAAAAATGTGTATGTGTGTGTGTTTGCGTGTGCCTATTGTATGCATGTATGTTTGGATACAATTTTTTGTCCACGATTTCAAGAGCACGGATCAACCGTTTGAATGATTCAAAAAACATTCGATTAATATTGATGGAGAGACGTGCTCATTACTTTTTGGCAAAGGCAGGTCTAACCCGTTTTGAAGATACGGAAAGAAATGGCAATTTATTTTTTGAGATAACAAGGCGCTTAATTTTAATTATTTAAAATCATTTTACTTGTAGTGACGTTTTTATTAGGATTTTAACCCTTTCCACTCGGATGCCGCTTTGGCGGTAAAATTCATATAATTCTTGGAATTCGCAAGTAGAAAGAGTTATTATTTCAAAGTCTGTTTTTTTGTAATATTCTTTATACTAAATTAAAAATAGAATTATTATATAGATTGCGGACGTAGGAAACCAAAATTTCAGAAGTTGTGAGATTTAACAAATTTATTTTCTGTGGGTATAACAATGCCTAAGCACATTGTGAAAAAACCCTGGCCGTTCGCAAACATCTTTGTTCAATTCGCTTAAATTATTTCAGTTTTTGTGCTCATCTTTGAGAAATTCAGTCATAAATCGCTTGAACGAACAGGTCAATCCTCATTTCTATGGAGCTCGCCGATTCATTCCTGAGACTGTTATTCCGAAAACTCGCGCTCGCTGATAAATGACACCTTGTTCCATTCCATTGTCAAACGAAAAGAGACGATTGTACAATACAGAGCAATTTTTGTTATGTAGGGTCAAAAAAATATTAGTTCGTCTTTTGATTAATCTAATAAAGTTTCTATTTATTTCCGACAAGACCTGTTAAAGGCATTGTGTGCGACATTTCTAGTGGGTGCAAAATCGTGGTACACAATATGTTATTTATTTATAAGTAATACTACATGTGACAGTACGTGGCGTAATTGTAAAACCAGAGTTTTGAAACTATTTATCTGTTTTAACATGAAAATATAGATCATAAATTTTGGAGTGTAAATCGTCGTCCCGTATAATATATCGTCACAATGAGAAGTCTCAAGCAAAAATCACCAATGGATAATATTCTAATCTAGCAAATTGTTTATGGGGAACAATTTCTATATTTTTTTTTAGAAAATCATCAAAATATGTTAGTTAATTTTTTTAATTTTTTATAGTATCATTTTATTTTATTATTTATTATTATTATCTATTATTATTATTATTAATTACTATTTGTATGTTGTTATCTTTATTTATTCTTTTTTAGTTTATATATTTTAGCATAGCAGCTCATAGAATGTAATTACTGTTTTGATAGCTGTATAATAATAAACGAAAAAAAAAAACACTCATCATATTATTGCGATTTCCAATTGAATTTTATTAAATTAATTATGTTGCACAAGCATGTGCTTGTATGTCCTAAAATTGTAGTAATTATTCCAAATTATTTTAATGAATCGACAATGTTTGACTTATCACATCACAAATGCGACTTTTAACACGATTTTTGCCTACGATATTTTTTTAAACTTTGAGGAATTTTTGAAATTAAACTACTAGTTGTAAGACCATAATATTTCAGTATGTTCTAAAGGACCATGATATCTATCGCCATGAAAATTGGCAATTTTTTTTCAACAGTTAATTACAATAAAACTGCTTGGTAGATCTTCACCTAAAACTAATCAAAATCATTCCCAACCAATATCTTTGAAACAGTTCATAATTTTTTAAAACCAATTCAATTTAAAATCATTTGATCTCATTTTATTCAGAATGGCTTAAAACGTCAAGAAGACATAAAATTAGAGAATCGGAATTTTTGATAAAAACAAAATTCTCCTTCGGGATGTTAAAGAACTATTCTGAATTATGTTATTATAATAATAAATAATTTAATTAGACTGCAGGAATTACTTTTGAATAATAATTTTTTGACTCTGTATTCTATTTTCAATAGTGTTTTATACGAGTTTCAACTATATAAATAACAAACAATGTATTTATAAGTTATTGGGATACAATTTGCTTGAAATAAGATATCATCTTAATCTATTTTGTATCGAAGATCTTACTATATACCAATGCAATAAGTAAAATTTCTCAGGTACCATTAGTTTTTCAATAAAAATTGAAGTGGAAGTTATATTTGAAGCCTGGAAAATCCATTAATAATCATTTTGTGTACGAACTTTCATTTTCGGACTGAGGGAAATGTTTGTACTCACTAAATTTAATATTGAGAAATCTTTGTTCTGCTGCCTGAATGAATTGAAACAATAATCATTATCGTACGTTGCTTGCTATTATTATTATTTTTTTTTAATTTAAACAGCAATCAGAACCTAATAGTTATATAAGCTGTTGTGCTGACTTTGACTTAATACTAGTCTGTTTGATAGATGGCAACCCAATCAGTTGTCACTTCTCTATATATTATTATTACAGTTTCTGTAATAGAGCGAGTATTTTTTTTATCGATGCAGCAATGCTGGGTAAGGGCTATTTTTACTTGGAAACATATTACTATCTATATTTCCAAGTGAAAATCGTTGTCACTGCTGCCTGACAACAGGCTGCTCGAAGTGGGTATCGAACCCGGAACCTCTAAAACAAGTCTCGTCGCTCTTAACCGCTTACCTGCGGGCCAGCCCTGCTTGCTAAATTTTTTTTTTTAATGAAATCGATTCATGTTGAATTTAAAATGAATGTGTGCATAAAATCAAATAAAGTCTATAAAAACTCCATAAAGAAACTGATATAAAATTTAAAGTATTCACAAATAAAACAATATCCCATTCGATATTTTTATCCGAGCACAAACGCAATACTAATTCTATTGATTCGAACATAAAAACAAATGTAGCGAATACTCCGGCGCACGAAGTTCTCTCAGCAGCCTCTGACCTTTCATATCGTCCGAGGCATAGACTTATACTACCTGGACTGTGCTTTCAATAAAAAAAGTTCCAAAATGTTTGAAATAGACCTCCATATGACAAGCAGATAATTTGTTACATTCTGTAAAGATCTAAATGCGGATATATATTGTCCAGATTGAGCTTCTAATACAATTTTTTAAACATAAACGCATGCACCAAACATCTCAAGTAGATTATATATATATATATATATATATATATATATATATATATATATGTTTAATTTGAGTTTAATATTCGGGCGTAACATCAATAAAAATAATATGAGAGTTTTTTTTAAAAATTTATTTATTTAAAATCCATACGTTTCGGCTAGCATCATAGCCATCATTCAGTGGTAATCAAGTTAAAATTTTGTATCCTAATATAGCATATGAAACCATTATAAATCCATGGTATGAGTATGTGCACATTGATAAGATATATATTTTTTAATACAAACATCACAAATGGTAAAACACACTAATAATCATGATAACTTAACAAGTTGTCGAAACTATGTATTCACTCTTCGGAGTTTAGGATAGAAAGTTTACTATTTTCTATTCTATTTTCATTTAATTAAATTTGATTTAAATATACATTGTATGATCAGCTATCTACATAAGGACAAGTGGTTAGAGCTATGGACTTCGAGATGTGAAGTAGTAGTGACACCGGATTTAATTTGAAAACACACATAATATATTTTTTTAAGTGAAAATTGTAGTACTAGTGAGAAAAAATACAACTAGTGCATATATGCCATGAAATCCCATAAAAATCTACGTAGCTAAGAGAAATCACCAAAACAGCTTATAGGATTCTTAAGTCCGACCTCTGTTCGAAACATATATGAAAAAATGCGTGGTTATGGTAAATCTCAAAAAAAAAAAATTTCAGTTTCAAAAAGATTTGGAGCTTCTAAAAAGCATCTTTTACACTTGCAATTAGAAACAAATTTAGGATAATTATTTCCAAGTGAAAATGTATATCACTATCACTATTACTATTCGCATACGTTTTTATTAGGATTTTAACCTTTTCTACTCGGATGCCGCTTTGGCGGTAAAATTCATATACATCTCGGAATTTGCGAGTGGAAAGGATTAATATTTCAAAGTTTGTTTTTTTAATATTCTTCATACTAAATTAAAAATAGAATTATTATATAGACTGTGGACGTAGGAAACCAAAATTTCAGAAGTTGTGAGATTTAACAAATTTATTTTCTGTGGGTATAACAATGCCTAAGCACAAGTATGATCTCTGTTCGAAACATAAGCGTGCGACGCTTACACGCTTTGATAATTTGAAAAAAAAGTTCAAAATTTTAAATAAAAAAATCTAAAAAATCCAAAGTATTAAAAAAAATCAAAATTATCAAAAATGTCAAACTTTAACAAAATTTGGAGAATTTAAAAAAAAATCCCATATTTCAAAAATTCACAAAAATTTCAAGGCTTTTATAAAAAAATTAATTTACGATACGGGAAGTTCCAGCAATTTGCCATAATTCACGATACCCTGGCACCACTACACTTTTGTACTGCAGTTGGTTGAAAAAAAGAAATATTTGGAATAAATGCGCGTGGCTTTCAGGCTTAATTTCCACCTCGCCTTCAATATCCACGGTCCAGGTGCTACAGGACTTCGACCAAGTATTATGTTCGTATGCGATACACGCCTCACACATGTCCGAGAGATGGGAAAAGCGATTTGCCAGAGATAAGAATGTTCCGATGTTTTGAGATGAAGTCAGTCGTTCATAGTGCGTCCAGTCGAACACCTCATGCGGTTAAGATCAAGTCCGCCGTCGAACACCGCGGACGGGTCGTTAAATCGAGTGTTTTCGAATCAACCACACTTCATATTGCCATCATATATAATAAAATATATATAGGAATATAAACCCTATCTTAAGCTCGGAAAAACCCTTCCGACATAAACCAGAGAAACTATCGAATAAAACATTTTGAAACGTATCGTAATTCCTAAAAATCAAGTCCAGTATTTTCTTTTTATAGATTATTTCAATTTTGAAACCTTTTATTGCATTATGCAGGATATGATACAACATATATAATTATGTTACATGGTTTTACCTACTCTAATGGTATTTTACATTTCTAATAATTGTTTCTATTTTTATAAATGAATACATTTAAAATGACAAATGTATGCAACAAAAAAGCAGCAAACAAAAAAATTACATATCTGTGTATAAATAAGGAGAAATGCAAGACAATACTTGATTGATACAGAACTCTATTTCAAAATATTTATTATAGATAATATTTAAATTTCAACATAAAAATTAATATGTATCAACAGTACTTAAAAATACAGAGTACAGATATATACGAGGTCTGTTCAAAAAGTTTTCGTAATTTTCGTTTTTTCAAAAAAATATTTATTTATTCGTCTACATTAATGTGGTCCCCTTCAAAGTAGTCCCCCCCAGATATAATACACTTATGCCAGCGTTTTTTCCAATTTTCGAAGCACCCTTGATATTCACTTTTTGATATGTCCTTGAGCACTCTCGGCGATTTTCTTCAATCGAGGAAAACCGCCGTCCTTTCATGGGTCTCTTCAACTTTGGGAATAGGAAAAAGTCACACGGAGCCATATCTGGTGAATTTTTGCACTTTGCAACACTTTATTTCATTTTTTACGCAAAATTTAATACAAATTCTTTGACTTTTTCAATTCTTCCATTGTAAAAATCGCCGAGCTCAGAAAAACACGTCGAACCTTAGCGACTACCACAGACAAAGTAAACAGTGAATATAGCTGAAAATTTCATCATACCTTAGGGGCATGTATACCAACACAATAAAAAAAAATTTTGACAATCAGACACTCCAGACCCGCGAAATTTAATTATTAGTAATTCCGGGTACTTTTTGAACAGACCATGTATGTTGTGATAAAACTACTAACTACTAATTAGTATGTCCTTACTACTAATCAAAGACCAAATTTGTTTCAGAACATTCTGCAATTTTTTCTAGCTATTTACACCTGTACAGAACATTATTGCATTTTTTCTAGCTATTTACACCTGTCCTGGAATGGACGACAAGTAAAACTAGGAAAAAAAACAAAGTATACAACATATTCTGATCACTGTCACATATTTTGAAAATTGACATATTTTAATGTAACATGAATAATTTCTTAATATGAAATTAAAGAAAAAAAGTGTATTCTTAAACATTATATCAACACGCTTGCGGACGTGAATGCTATAGCATTCATTTTCTCAAAAATTCATTTTACTATAATGTGGTTACTACTAACCAAAGGCCATCAAATTCATTTATGAATATTTTTTGCTAGCAATTTTTTAAATATGTCCTGAAATCGACAACAAGAAAAACCGTACAGAAAAATCTAGATATACAAAATCTTTGACATTTTTGCCCTGTATCTTTGAAACGGCTGGACCTGCCTTTGCAAAAACTTATCATGACCTCTCCCCGTTAATATTAATCAAATGTTTTTCGAATCATTCAAATCAGTTAATTTGCACTCTCAAAATCGAGAACGAAAAATTGTTACATACATACATACTTAAACATACAATACACACACACAAACATAAATTTTTTCTAAGGTATGTCAGAATGTTCAGAATGTTTGAAACGTAAAAATATACAAAAAAATTCATTTTCAAATTAATTAGGGAGTATTCTAGTGTAGAAATTAAAAAAAATGTTTTTTTTTTTCATATTTTTTAAGCTAAAAAAATTTACTTGAATTTTTTTAAGTCCTTCTTTATAGACTTCTCTCTAGCATATGCTAGCCTCATCCCCAAATTTCAATTTTTACTATTCTTTAAAAAAATTGAGAAACTCATAAAAGTTTTAATGCTAGATGAATGATCTTGTTACTTCATTCGTCATGTGTCAACTTTGAGACCCCCCCCCCACTTCAAATTAATGCTATTTTTTAGAATCAATGTTTTTTGTTTTATTTTTTCTGTACTCTTGTAAACTGTTCTCGCAAAATAATTGTTATATTTAGGAATATAAAATTTTTTGTATTATCATTATATATTCAGCAAACATTCATATCACGCCAGCCAATTTTTTCGCATATAACGTCACCATGAGCGTCGTCAATATAGTTATCTTGGAAATATGCCATGTTTCACAAGTGAATGCTTGCACTAAACGGAAATATTTAATATAACAAAAATTATATCACGATCTTTTATTACGAAAATGAAATATACTTCGAATATTTTCACATCACACTGGTTTGAAAACGCAGCCTATGGATCTCTGATATTTATAAAAATGTTAAAGGAATAAAATGTTTGAGATCTAGAGATCATAATAGGCAGATTTGTAATGGAGATACAAGAAAGGTATATTATTTGAATTTTTTTGAATTTTAGTGCTATTTTTTCATCTCTAAAATTCACTACTATACTATACTATAGAGTTACCGACTCAGTTTATGAAATTGAGTGCTTAGATTGTAACAGTTGTTATATTAGAGAAAGCTCCCAATTTACTAGCAAAATAATGAATCAAGATCTTTATAACTCAAAAAATCCTAAACAATGTAAAACAATGTTCTAGGAGCATATGGTTAAACACTGATCATTTTATATACAAAAAAGTTGATCTTACAGGAGTTTTAAATGATAAATTGGATTGCATTAGTTTGTTTTTACTCTTAGATTTTTCTTCTGATCCAGTACGTAAAATTTGACTTTGTGTCTATTATATTGATAGTATTGTATTCTTGTATTAAATAATTGTAAAATTCTCTTAGCAGAATAATGAGATACATTTACTTTCAAAACGAATAAACTAAAATTTACATTTTATTTTGACGCGTGAGTTATTCTTACTATTATATATATATATATATATATATATATATATATTTATTTATTCTGTATTACTATGTAACAAAAAAAATCCTTTGGATGTTTCGACTTCCCTTGCATGAATATTGATGAATGCATAATAGTTCGTAACAAATAACTTTGGGGCATCAGTTTATCAGTTAATTAATAAATTATTATTTATGAATTCACGGTAAAAAATATATTATGCATCATATCAGAACCACGCAGCGAACGTAATAAAACATGCAAACAAGGAGAATCCAGCCAAAGTTCAACAAAAATAATGTAATTAAGTTTAGTTTTGAAATAGCTTTAAAAATTATATATTAAAATCCCGTAACGAATATAGAAAAATGAGTATGGAATAAACGTACATTAATTAAAACGTGTATCTATATAAACATAAAAATATTACATTACGTGACTGAATTGCTAATGCGGAATTTGATTTAAAACTTCAGCAAATGTTAACCACTATTCGTAATTCCATAAAGCGAAATATACGTAAACTTAATTAAAAAATTGTATTTTATCACGAACAAGAATCCCAATATCGGAGTTTCATCGAAAGTTGACCGAGCGAAAAATTTCTATATAGGGAGCATAATTGAAGCGAAGAAAAATGGACAGGCATTGCAATATCATATCGGCGGGTAGGTAACGAAAACTCACAAAAATAAATTTACATCTAAAAGAAATAAAATTAAATTATTGCTTAAAGCAAAGCGACCGAGCCGCGACTACGCTCGGAGACATTATAGAAAATTCGGCGGCGCAAACGGCAAATACAACGAATTTATCGATATTATTATGCGTGTATTGAATTGTAAAACGGGATATCGCAGACATAATATATATAACTGGGGCTTTCGATGTGGAACCAGCACTGATTTTTCTGGTTTAAGACTGATTTCTAACAAATTTTCCATACGGTTCTAATCAATTTTTAACTTCCCGTAGGGTAAGTTATAATAATCGCAAAAAATCGCAAATGGAAATTTGTATATATCTTCACGTTTTGAAGTTTTCTGAACATTTTGAAATACTTGAAAAATATATAAATGTATGTGTGTGTGCGTGTGCGCTTGTGCGGATACAAATTTTCGTCGACGATTTCGGGAACACGGATCAACCAATTTGAACAATTAAAAAAACATTCGATTTGTATTGATCAGAGATCACGTTGATTCGGTTTTCGCAAAGGCAGGTCTAGCCGTTTCGAAGACACGGAACACAAAGCGCCAAAAATGATAATTCAATTTTTGAGAAAACGGAGGGTCCGATTTGAATTATTCAAAAAACATTTGATTTGTACTGACAAAATAAAAAAGTGATAAAATTTTTGGAAAGGCAGGTCTAGCGGTTTCGGAGATCGAGTAAAATTATTAAAAAATATGCCATTTGGCGGTCAAAAAAGATCACTACATATATGCATATCAAATTATCAGATATTTATATAATAAGTATAGTTTTTTTTCACATTTATCCGTTGGACTGCGACCCTTACGCGCTTCTATATCACATCTCTACGCGAATGCTTGGAAAAAAATTCATAATTTCCAAAATATTTCAAATTTTATATATTTTTAAAAAAGAAGTCAATTATTTTTCATACATTTTAAAATTCTCAAAAATTAAATTTTTTCAAAGTTTTTTAAAAAAAATTGAATATTTAAAAAAAAAATGGTACAGGAAGTTCTAGCAATTTTCCTTAACGCACGATTCATACACCACTAGTTTATATGTACATATTTTGAAAAGCAATCAGAATTACCAAAGCTATTCTGTTAATTGCTGTCAAATTACCTTTCTATAGTAACGGCGACTGGGTACGATTGTGCCACTTTTTTTTTGAAAAAATCTTTTCACTATACTCTAAGTATTTGGCTTGAAAATGTTTAAAATGAGGTAACTGCACTACGTTCTCTGAGCCACTATTATTGGCATTGTTGATAAAAACTGACACTGAAATGAAAAAGGCCAAAATGATATAGAATCAAAACAACGAAATTTAAAAAACTTGATTTTGTACAATTTGTTACACTGGGTTAAAAAATTAAAATGAATACGAGCTATGTAATAACCAATTCGCTCCTTCTCTTAATTTTCATACAGTATATTTGACACGTCGCAATGTTTTGTACGTATTTACATATTTGCGTGTGGCAGAAAGTTAGGAACTAATTATTGCAACAGTAACTGAACTTATTGCAGATGCATGACGAAAACATTTTACAACTCGAAGTTATTATAGTGTATGGCGGTATTACATATTCAAAGTATCGTTTTCAGAAAATCGTGAGTGAGCAAAACCCATGACAGCTCTCGCAGGAACAAATATAATGTTTCACAAGAAAATGGTGTGTGAAAACTACTTACTATATGTCTTATGGAACAACGGATATGCATGACGTTTCAAAACACTTTATTCGATTAGTTTTCTACATTTCATCAATAGTAACACGGAAATGGCAAAATTATAGTTATAAATATTGGAATATTGTTTACATTATTCCTGTTTAAAATTAATAGAAGGTTTCAAAAATACAATGGTGATATATAATAGTAGACAGATAATTAGGACCAAAAATTCATCAAATTCTGATATTATAAGGATGATATTGTCATGTCATTTGTGCTAAATGACTTATTAAATTTTATTGTAATTGTAATATATTATTAAAAACGTGCCACCATCTAACAATACAAATAAAAACTTCATAATATTGCAATTATCACATAACAATTTTTACTACTCGCGGTTTTGTGAATATTTTGAATTAAATTTTTTATTTAAACTAGTTTCACAGACTACATATCAGAACACATGGTCGAATGACGAGCATACATATTTAAACATTGAACCATATATCTGTACAATGTACGGGCATGAAAGTCTATACTTCAAAAAAATGGCATAGCTTTGTTTATTTCCGATTACTCTGTAAATGTAGGCTATATGCTACGATCAATCCTTCTGGATTAAAAAATTGTTATTATAGTTGGCAAGAATCGATGATTTTTAAAATCCACTACTTAATATTTGCTACATCAGACCAATAGAGAAAATCGTAGTTTTTGCTATCACTACATTCATCGAAGAACTTTTTCGGTAATTTAATTATGAATGTTTTTTACGTAGGATTGAAGATATTGATATTAAAATTTATTGGATGTACAGTGCATAATAATTAAGTGTCGTATAATTTTTAATATCATCCTTAGATATTCGTTTAGTAGAGCAGGCTGGGTACGGTTGGGCCAAGGTACGGTGCTAAACTGATTTTGATATAGGGCCCAAAGGTAGAAAAGTGTAGTATGTTAGTTCGAACAAGTTTACATTGTTGCATTGAGTCAGCTCCCCAGTAAGTTGAATATTAGTAGTTAATTACCAGCAATTAGTTTCTGCGTAGATAATTTAGCTCAGTCATAATAATGATTTGTTTTTAAAAGTTTGCATTGGGGACGACTGTGACGTGTATTTCTAGTCCTTTTCGGGTGAAGATTAAACAGATAAAGAAAAATTTAACTTAACTAAAACAAAACACGAAAGAGTAAAGGAAAAGAAAGTTCAATACAACTGAGGATTCAACTGCATCTAGGGCTTCCAATACCGTACTGAAATCTGAATACCGGTATTCGATATTTGAAATTTGTAATACCGGGATCCCGGTATTAATATCGGTATTATCAATGAAAAATTTACTAGTCATAGTTTTATTTGCCGCAGTTGTTATATTGATATATTAACATTATTATTGTTCTAAAATGAGTACATATTAATTATTTTATTACATAGACAATAGGAGTAGATAAATACAAAAAATACGTGCAAGTAAACAATTATATATTAACTTGTATGATGCATTTTACATTAAATAGGCTCGTATTATTTAAGGAATTATAGATTTAAGAAAAAAAAATTCAATTAACAACTTATATATTGTTTATTAAAATATGCTTTTAAAAAATATAAACAATCAATTGTTTAATCTTCAAGCGAGGACTGAATTTTAGTACAAATATAACAAGCCGAAAACCTTTTTCTCATTCTACAATTGTCGGCACAATTGCCATAAAGAAATAATCCGAGTGCATTATAAGTCGATATGAATTAGTACTTGCAAATGTTAGTATAGTGTATTTATATTATTTTAACTATATATCACTCGATGATTTGACTCGTAAATTTTTGTTATAATGAAATAAATAAATACGAATGTTTGATAGGAAGATATACAATATAGAGAATTATAACGTGTCGATTTTATAATTTGTTAAAAAATCATTGATAACGATCTAATATCTAATATGAGGACAATGCACGTGGACGACTAATAATTTTTATAAATGGGTTCCATTCGTTAGGTCGTATATAATATATAAACAATCGATTTATCTTGCCGATGTGTCATACTCGGCTGAGCCGTGTCGGCAATACACATAAACAGTGTAAAACTTGTGTATGTTTATTGAGTAAGTTCAAATTTTAACAAAATACCGGTAATCCCGAAATACCGGTATTTTTGTTATCAATACCGGTATTGAATACCGGACGAAAATCATCCGGGATCCCGGTATTCGGGATCACGGAATCCCGGTATTGTTAGCCCTAACTGCATCATCCCTGTATACAATTTTGTACTATATATTTATTCCCCGTGTTTTAGTGGTTAGGCTCACAACGTAGTTTACACCTCAAATAATTCTAAAATCTGTACTTCCTAATACAGTAGAAATATAACAATAGCTGAATAAGCATATGCCGTGATGAACATAGACATAACTTGCATTAACAACAAAAAACTATCAAAAAAAACAGCGTCTCCTCGGCGCACCGTGGCATTTGCACGACACAACTCTTGGGAGAAATTACACCGAAGTCCGCAGACCCGGAAGATTGATGATACACAAATGGATGCAATCGTGCCGACACGTGCACGCGCCGCCCGCTGGACACACACAAAGAGACCAGACAAGACCAGGGACACGTGCGCATCGCCTGGATACATTGCGATCGCACGACTAAGCTTTCGTGCTTTGGGGTTTTAGAGAAACGGCTACGACAAAGTGCGATTCAAATTGGAAACGAGGTGCATATTTTCGGTACACCGACCGTAGTAATCATTTGTTAAACAATTTGTACACTGCACCAGTGAATTATGCACATAAGCAATAGATTAAAATGATACTTTGTCGTCCGTGGTGATTATTGAAGATTTAAAATACATTTGTAAGTAAAAATTTACAGTCAGAAAAAATGACTAAGTGTGAAATTTGAGTAATGATCACTTAAGGGTTTAATTTAATGATAGAGTATATGAATTGCTTAAGAAATGATTTTTAACTTCCCGAAGGAGAAGTTTGTTTTCATAAAAAAATCAGATTCGCGAATTTTATGTTTTCTCAACGTTTCAAGCCATTCTAAATCGAATGAGACCAAATTTGGAAAAAGTATGTGTGTGTGTGTATGTGAACAGATTTTTTTGCCGTAAATCGACGTTTTCTCGAAAACGGTTAAACCGATTTCAAAAATTTAAAAGCTTTTCGATGTATCTCGATAAGGACTATCAATTGTCAGTTTTGCGCGACGATCGGCCGAGGCGTTTCTTTATAAATAGCAGATAAGTGAAAAAAAATTCGTCCACGTTTTAGCCCGCAATTCTGAATCGATTTTGAAAATTCAAAAATTGTTCGAAAGATATTGGTTGGGAATCGTGCTGATTAGTTTTTGGTAAAGATCGACCGGGCCGTTTTCTTGTAATAAAGTGTTAAAAAAAAATTTTTCGACAATTTTTATGATTTTTTTTGACGGTAGATACCATCTTATAGATCATACTAAAATAGTACGGCCCTACGACATCTCGTTTAACTTTAAAAATTCGTCAAAGTTTGCAAAAATTGGTGTCGTTTTTTTTGGCATTTGTCAAAACTTGACCTTCTATCGACGTTTTCTCAAAAACGCCTTAACCGATTTAAAAAATTTAAAAGCCATTTGATGTATCTCGAGGAGGATTATCGTTTCTCAGTTTTGTCTGACGATCGGCCAAGCCGTTTCTTTGTAATTTGAAAAAAAAGTGTTAAACTTTTCGTCCACATTTAGGCTCAAACTACCGAATCCATTTTAAAAAATCAAATCAGTTCGAAAGATATTAGCTGGTAATGATGCTGTTTTAGGTGAAAATCTACCGAGTCGTTTTCTTGTAATTAACTGTTGAAAAAAAAATTTAAGCTGATTTTTATGGATCTTTTTTTGGTGATATCATGGTCTTATAAAACGTACTGAAATATTACGGCCTTACTACAAGCAGTTTAATTTTCATCAAAGTTTGAGAAAATGAGTAGTTTTTTTGACGTTTGTTAAAATTAAAATTAGACGATTTACATGGTATAACGATAAAGTACTTGATCTTAATGAACATACTAAACCATTAAAGTCCTACGGAAACTGGTTCAATTATAAAAATTATTGATTTTTGAAAATTTGCTTTTAGAAAATACTCGAGTTAACGTGTTCGTTCGTTTTCAATTGTGTGTAATAAATCCACTCGAAATACTTTTAATTACTCATGAATTAATTTATATTTTATTGATTAAGTCGATTATTTACACATATCGGGAAGTTCATGTAACTTGCCTCAAGGCAAAATACCAATACCAACTAGTTATAGTAGGTCGTCTACGAGAAGTATACACCACGATGATTTGGCAAATAAATCTATTATAAAAGGAAAGTAATTTACTCTGTTTATTGAAACAGATCCACTTATAAAATTTTTCTGAACCTAATTTTTTTTCTGCTCCGTAATGTATTTTGAATTTTCAGTAACCACGACCATTAAAGTATCATCCTGATATATTAAAATACATACATATATAAAGTGAAAATATTTTGCCTTAGAAAAATATGAATGAAACAATATGCTTCAAAAGCAGTGTAAATTATTTCATTTATAAGAGCTTCACTATTTGCCCAATTACATTTTCATATATTGAAATCGTAGCATCAAGTTTCCGTGCCTTGTGGTTTCAGAGAAATGGCAACGACAAAGTGTGATTAAATTTAGAAACTATTTTGAATCATGTTACATCAACGTATCATGCCAATTAAATACTGAAATAGTTTATACAATTTACCTTGTAAATTGTTTGCCTTGTTAATGGATAATTTTAAAAGTTCGGAGAAGGTGGTTAATGAGAATTGTCTACTAATTTCATGAGTGATGAAACCTTTGTTTTTGAATTGATAAATGGATTTGTCTTGATATGTTTGGATAACATGTTATCGTAAAAAAATTGCATTGGCTTAATTTTAGATTGGATACGTTGTAATCTATATTAACCAGATGCACATCAAATTAAAAACTAAGTGTGTATTTCCAGTAGATTAACCAACAAAATCGTTTACAGAAACAATTTTACTTCCATTATACTGCACTTAATAACTTACTATTATAGAGCTCTATAATAATTTGTTCTTTATTTTTCCATTTATTAGTAAGTCGTGAGCCAATAATTAGCTGTGTAAGATATTCCTAATTATGAATAATTAATTAATAGAACAAATATGTGAATACTGATGTAGATGTATAATTTACTGAATGAATGAGTACTAACTCCTAAATTGAATGACTGAATACAAACTAATTAAATTATGAACAATCTGTGTCATGATTAGTAAATTTATGCTTATACGCACAGTTTTCTCAATTTTTTCTGAAAAATTCTGTGTGACAATTATTTATACTAGTCTCTAATAAACTGTATAGTAAGAATATAGTAATATATCATACTCAAGAAGATAAATAAATATACTTCTACTTGTAATTTTAAAATGGACCATTCCAAATTTCAATTTTACGAAATCGACGTACCCATCGAGCAAGAAGACATATCCATTTATTCTAAACGCACTTGTCAATAATATATACATATATATCGTTTCATGTGTTATGGGAAGTTTTATGTCCCTGTCCTCATTTTATGAATGGAAAAGAGATACATTGGATTTTCAAGCACGTAAATTCATACGATACTTAAACTTATATTGTATATCCGGATACATCATGAATATTCTTCGCTTGCGTAAATAACGTTACTTTATTTAGTTAACCTAGATTTTGTTCAGGGTTATAAAAAGCGACAATTTTATAGCAATTGTAATAGAAGATGCGTATTTATTTTGGCACTTTTACTGGCGCCTTTGGAAAGTATTTTGGATCAAAGTAATGTGTTATGAAGAGACCCGTCGGAATGTTTAATGTAAAAGTTAGTGATGAACATGTTTGACAAATCTTTATATATATATATATATATATATATATATTACGAATTCGTATTACTAATATGTATTGCGAATTAATACATGATGACTATATGAATGTATAACAGTTTCTGTAATACTCGTATTTTTTATGCAGCGATGCAAGGGGAGAGCTTTTTCCATTTTCAAACATACGGATATCTATATTGCCAAATGAAAATCGATGTCACTGCTGCTTGACATTAGGCTGTCCAAAGTACTTAGCTCTGAACACTACGCCAGGAGAAAGCGTAAGGTTCACATGCGATTGAAGTAAAATTTATTTGCAAATGTACAAGATGGCATTTAAGTAACAATAAATACATCATATACCAATTTTAAATAATGTTTATTAGTAATATGGTAACACTCGTGATGCACACATTTATTAGTGTCAACCATTATAACCATTTATATAATAACAAATTATAAGTTATATATTTATAATAACATTAAAAATATGTATAATATTTAAAAATAATAATGCAACAATGTAAGTCATACTTGAAATATGGCATGATCGGTTTGTCATTGTAATTAGCATTTAGAAATAAATCTTCATTAGACAAATGAAATAATTGCTGATTAATAAATTTTAAAATATTTATTCACACGGTGGATTATGTTAAACAACGCCTAAACAAATATTGTTTTCGTTGAACTTCATGTAATTAAAATTAACATACATTCATTGACTGCTTGTATTTTTTTTACTTTTTTGCTGGCGATATAATCTCATTTTTTGAATAGCTGTAATCTCTGTCTTGGCTAAAAAATATTTTCCAATTTAATAACTTCAAAGATTTATAGAAACTACGAATAATATAGAAATAATTTCTAATCAATCAAACTTTTTAATTTGTTCAATTTGTTTAACGAACATGGAAAAATATTCTTCTGATTCAGGCATTTTTCATTAAATCAAGATTTGTACTACGATGTAACATTAAAATGTTTGTTCATCTATTTCGATTTTCTTGTTGATATCGGTGCACATACAACGTTGATGTCGGTAAGCATATAATGTTGATGATGGTACAAATACAACGACAGATCTCTATCCACATACGCGACGACTAATCACAATCGACACGTATTGAAATGATTTCATCGAGAGCGAATGACGTACAGCTTGAGCGTAACGCAATTTCCGTTGCATTTGTACAGATTTACACTCTAGTCGCGCCTAAAGAAGTTTTGCTTCAAAAAAACTGAAAGTGCGCGCAATATTTGAGAAACCGAGAAGATTTTGAATGGAAAAAAATAGTAAAATTTCAATGTAGCAAATTTAGTAATTTAGACAAAGTTTCCAAGTCCGTGCATCCTGCGAGGATGACAGTTTTATTTTAATAGCACCATGCGGGCTGCCGGACGGAATGTTCCATGTAATTCCACATTCCGTGGGGTACATAGATTTACTGCATATAGCAAATTTGGAATATATAGAAATGCACAGCTTGGACACAGGGCATATTAGATGATACGTTCTATACGTGCTGGACATTATTCAAATGGTTCAAGAGCAAGCCTAGAGGAAACAATGGCGGTAAAGCAATTAGTCTACTCTGTTTATATCTGCATGTATGTGTATAATGAATATATTATACATGAATATCAAGGATATATAGTAAGGTGCCAGATTCATTGTATATGCGATGAACCCTGTTAGATAATAATTCGCACTGGGTAGGACATCGAGGACCCAATTCCTCCGGTATGCGCGAGTTTAGTGAATAACTGAATTACTCAACTATATATATATATATATATATATATATATATATATACATATATATTAAATTAACCCACCATGTCAATGCAGACTTTAACAGAAGTACGGTTAAACTAAAATATTTGCATTTTCCATAATAAGTACTTCGAATATTTGAACTGGTAATAATTATACATTGTTATGCTATAAACGCAATATTGCACTAAAATTAATGATTATGCGTTTTTATGCTTTCGTAGAGTATGTTAGTAAAATTGGCAGAAAAACTAGGATGAATATTATGATTCAATTCTGTTATATAGGGTAAGGTAGAGCATGAAGGTCCACTTTGACATTCAGCAATTATACTATCTAAACTATAAATAATATGATAACATATAACACGCATCAAACAAACAGCTATCAAACTATGTTCAGCAAAATTCCCAGTTATCTCCGAATTACAATAATATATTTTTTTAGTAGTTTTTCTAAAATTTGTCATCTGTGCCTTTTTGCCCCAAAAACGTTTGTAGGTCCCCAAAAAATAGTCAAATAGAATTAACGTTTTTTTTAATTTTACGACATACGAAATAGCTACCTTATTTGACTAATATAAAATACAAATTTAAAAGAAACATTTTTTACAAATATTTCATTGTATATAAACTTGATCTGGCATTTCTAATAAGAATATCGATAAACCAAGATCGAATTACTATCAATTTAATTTATAACTTGTAAAATTGCTTTTTAACTCAATTTACTCTTTTTTAAGTTCCCGTAGGATAAGTTATAGTGATCGACCAAAAATCGAAAATGAAAATTTTTGCATATCTTTACATTTCAGAAGTTTCTGAACATTTTGGCATACCTCAGAAAAAAGTGGATGTGTGTGTGTGTGTATGTGTGGAGACAATTTTTCGTCGACGATTTTGGGCGTATGGATGAACCGATATAAAAAATTTAAAAAGCAATCAATTTCCATTGATAGGGAGATATTCTGATTAGTTTTTGGCAAAGACAGGTCCTGCCGTTACAGAGACACGGAGCAAAGAGTGCAGAAAATAGAAACCGAGTTTTTGAGAGAACGGAGTATCCGATTCCAATTATCCGAAAAACATTCTACTTGTGTTGGCAAAACAATTGTTTTTGGAAAAAAAATTTAATTTCTAATTTGTTTTCCAACAAGTTTTTTTTGTCTATCGGAAATAATTCAGAATTTAATTTTTATCCTGGCTAAAGTTCTAAAGCTTATATATATAATTTAAGTGAATAATTTTAACTTTGTAATTCAGTTAATATCATTCTTATAAACATTAGAAAATGTTACAGTATTTATAATAATCTATTTAAAAATATGTAATATTCCTCGATCATTTTGTTACGTTACAGGAAGTTCCAGCAATTTGCCTTAAGGCACATTGCCATACACCACTAAATACAATATCTTATTGTTTACACCAATGTAAAGAGTCAGTTGGTCCTTATTACCCCAACCACATGCGAGCTTTTATAGGGTCTACATATAAAAGCAGTTGATTCTAACTTAAAACTAACAATACAATTTACAAAACATTTAAATAACGTACAGCTAAAAATCAAATTCAGGTACTATGAACTAAATACAAGAGCTCAAAACCAAAAAAAACTACTAAGGAAAAAAAAGAATAAATATTGATGGATTTCCGTTTATTTCCTGATAGCGACGTCTTAAAAACAAAGTTCATTCATTTTTACCAAATGCTTTAAAAATAAATATTAATCTTATTTAGTCATTCGTTTTACGCGAAGAATCTTTTCCCAGTGAAAAAAATATATAGAGAAAAACGTGACTTATAGAAGCTTATCAAACATTAAAACTGTATTACGGTGAGCACGCTTAATGGAATAGTTTCAGTTCGAAAGACGGGCAAGTTTATAAAGTTAAAACTAACAAGCCCCAAACAGCGTTAGTATCCATTGGCAAATTTCATTTTATCACTTGACTATGTAAGGAAAGTCACGTTGCTGCCCCGAAATATCTCATCGGCAGCCATCTCTTTGATAATCTGGCCGGTTCGGCGGATCCATATAAACGAGAAGCTCTAAATTTCGTAAACGTTCCTCTTCTATTTATGAGTAGTATATGTATTCAATACTATCTAGCCGGGTGTTGCCGTGTTCTCATTGTTCAGGATTTTAACGATGCCATTATCTTTATGAACGGACGTGACAAATTGCGCGTGAATGGGGATATGTACGTACTACGCGCACTCCTCTCGGTAATCATTTTCATTCTTGTTTAATTGCAATTAACGAAATCAAGGTGTTATTAAGTGTATTAGCATCAATTATTGCCAACGCACAGTCCGACTGACAATTTATTAAGAGACTGGTTAACGGGTCAATTGAAAGTGAAACCTAATTTGTTATACAATTTTGAATTAAAGACAGTTTTAACATCTTTTGCACTCATTATTCGGTTTTGAGGATTCATAACGAAGTATTAAAAAGTAGTTTTTACATAAAATATAAAGTATTAGCGTGTTTTTGAAATATAACTTCTTTAGGGGGACTAGGAAGTAAAAAAAACTAGAAGAAAATACATTGGTTACTGTTAACTTATTAGAAAATCTTAAGCTAGGTACCAAGCCAGATGTTAGTGTCAACACGTTGTCATGAGTAGAGGTCATTTTTCTACTATTTAACTCCTGGGAACATAAATAGTAAAACCACGTTTTTTATAGATAAATTATCAGTCGAGTTTCGGCAACCGCAGTGAGCACATCGTTCAAAATATTTATTTAATAGTATAATTTTGATTGTAGTGAATAGAAGAAATTATAACGGGTTATTATGGATACCGAGCCACCTGACCCGGGTGGCGGTGAGTCACAATCGTTATCAGATGTTGATATAAATACAAGTAGTGAAAGTGAATTGGAGTGGGATAATAATACATATTATGTCACAGAAGGTGATAAAATTCATTGGGTTAATGATACTACTAATATTAGAGATAGATCGGGAATAATTAATAGGAAAGATGGTGAAACAACCAGAATTTATAATGAAAATAATGTAATGACTGGTAATAATTCAATAAATGACAGATCGGAAAGTACAAATAAAAAGTTAAAAGCAGATGTAATTGAAGAGGCAAATGTAAATCAAACTAGTGATAATAATTCAGTAGTAAATGAAAACAATGAAAAAAATAATAATTGGTATAATATGTGTGTAAAGGACATGGAAACTATTAAAGAAATGAAATTTTATCAAGAAACGGATGAAGGCCCATTCATAGTGCATGCTGAGAGTAAAGACAAAAATATTGGAAGATTTCACCCATGGCAGTAGGAAGAATCTTTCATAAACATTTAATAAATTTGAGTAAAGATATAGAAGAAATCAGATCAATCGGTAAAAATAAAATAAACATAGTATTGAAAATTATAAGAGTGCAAATAGAATAATAAGAGAAAATTTATTAGAAATATTTAACATTAATGCATATATACCTAGACACAAATTAATGAGATCGGGAATTATCTTTGATATAGACCCAGAAATAGATGAAAAAGAAATACTAGGCAGTATTCGAAGTGATTGTGAAGTTTTGGCAATTAAATGTTTAAAGGGTAAAATAATGAAACAAAAAAGGTTAGATCACAACGAGTCAAAATTGTATTTAGAGGTAATAAATTACCGGAAAGAGTTTATATACATTCAGTGAGTTGTAGGGTTGAACCATTTATTCAGAAAGTAATACAGTGCCACAATTGCTGGAGGTACGGCCACGTTCAGGCCCAATGTAAAAGTAAAATACGTTGTAAAAAGTGTGCAGAAGAACATAAAATTGAGGTATGTAAAAGTGAATTAGTGATATGCGGTCTATGTTATCGAAATCATCTAGCGGATGATAAAGGCTGTGAGGTTTACTTAAAAAATAAAAAAATTAAAGAAATTATGGCAATGCAGAATATAACATATTCCGAAACAAGAAAGATAGTGCAAAACAATGGATACGCTGAAGCAGTTGGTAACACCAATCAGTTTAAAACATATGAAAGTAGTTACCCAGAAATCATTAATACTACTGCACGGATTCAAGTACATCAAGTAGTAATAGGTATCAAATACTATCAAATTGGAAGGAAAAAGAAGAATATTATGACAAGGAAGTGTTTAATGAGAATAAATAAGCCATATAATAGGAACAATATGAGAAAATTGTACAACAAAAATTTTGAACATCGGTCAGGGGTAGATTTAGTAGAAAGAGATGATAGTACTAACTCAAACAGAAGGAATAAAAGAAATGAGATAAGAGAAATATCAACTGCACGGAGGATACAATTGAGAAGTGATATTATGAATATAATTAAAAAACTAGAGGATCAGAGATATGGGATAGATGTAAATAAAGAAGAAAATATGAATTTGATAAAAACAAAATTAGAATTAGTTTTAGAAAGTTTAGGTAAAGGAAGTGAAAAAAATCATTAGAAATGGTTTATTCTGAAGGAATTGATTAATTATTTATTTAGCAAAGATTAATGTGTAAGTACGTAGGTATAAATTTAAAAATGAGTTTAAGCATATGTGTGTGTATGTATGTGTATATATATATATGTATATGTGTATATATATATAATATATATTGAAAAAAAAATAAGAAGATAGTTAAGTTTCTATTGTATTTATTTGTTTATTTTTTTTAATTAATGTTAAATTAATTAATTATTGTTATTAATTTTTATATATATAAGGATTAAATTATGAGAATAATGCAATGGAATATTAGATCGTTTTATGCAAATAAAGAAAGTTTAGAAGAGTGGTTATATAATAAACAATTAGATATAATAGCATTATCAGAAACCTGGTTCAATAAGAACAGGCAGTATAATCTAAAAAATTTTAAATGTATAAGAAAAGATAGGAACGATAATAAAGGAGGGTCGGCATTATTTATAAATAAAAATATAGATAGTAGGGAATATAAAATAAATTTTGAATCAGTCGAAGATAATAATTGTCAAATGTGTGCAGCAGAAGTTAACGTTAATAAGAAAAAAATTTATTTGATATCATTGTATGTTGTTCCCAAAACGAATATTTCAAAAGAGCAATGGAATAGATTATTCTGTAAAATCCCAAAACCTTGTATCATAATGGGAGATTTTAATGTTCACCATTATGCGTGGGGTTGCTCATATAGTGATAGATATGGTAATGAACTATTGGAATCAATTGAAGAAAACAATTTATATTTAGTGAACAATGGAAGTCCGACTCTGGTATTCAAAAATACAAAAACGGTGGTTGATATAACTTTATGTTCATCAGAAATAATAAATAAGATAAAGTGGGAAGTGCAAAAGGAGTCACTGGGATCTGATCATTTTCCAATCCATGTTGAACTTAATGTGAAAAATGACAAATATATAAATACATCAGTAAGAAAATGGAATTGTAAACGAGCAGACTGGGATAAATATAAATCCGTTATAGAAGAAAAATGCGAAAAGATAGATAATTCTACAACAGAAGTTAGTTATAGTGAATTATTAGATTGGATTGATAGTGCAGCTAACAGCAGTATACAGATTAATAAGGTGACGAATAAAACCAGAAGACCAATGTGGTTTGATAATGAGTGTTTGGATTTAATTAAAAAACGAAGGGAAATAGAAGCAAAATACAGAAATAATGCGAACTGGGAAAACTTTATGGAATGTAATAGATTCAAGGCAAAAGTAAGAAGAATTTTCAAATTGAAAAAAAGAGAAAGCTGGAATAATTATATAAATAATATAAAACCTAAAACGCCCGCTAGGAAAGTTTTCAAAATGGTGAGATCTATGCTAAATATGGGTGAATCGGGAAATGTATCAAAATGTAGTGATGATGTATTAGATGTTCTAGTAGACAAAATAGCACCACCAGGAGTTAGTTACAATATTGATGAAGATTTAAATGGGTATGCGGAAATGGAAAATGATTTATTAAGTAAACCGTTTACAAAATGGGAACTAGAAAAAACCTGGAATAAAAGAACGGATACAGCGCCTGGATTAAATAATATTCAATATTCAATGTTAAGAACCTTCCAGAGAAAGGTAAACAATATTACTAAAGATAATTAATAAATATTGGAAGAGGCCTGAATTAATTGATGACTGGCATATTAATAAAGTGATTTTATTAAGAAAACCAAATATAAATAAAAATGAAATAGATGCTTATAGACCAATAACTTTAAGCTCGTGCATAGCCAAGATAAAAGATAGATTGATAAAGAGGAGGCTAGAATGGTGGTTGGAACATAATAAAATATTCCCAAGAACTCAATTTGGTTTCAGAAGAAAACATAGTACAATGGATAATTTAAGTATATTTATTAGTGACATATATTTGGCATTTTCTAAAAATACATATGTTGTAGCACTATTTAGTGATATAAAGGGAGCTTATGACAATGTAATACCTAATATTTTAATGGATAAATTATTAAAGTTAGGTTTGCCATTAATTTTTGTACGAAGTATAATTTATAATGTTTTCCAAAGAAAAATAGTTTTAGAGATGAATGATAGAAAATATGAAAGATACTTATACAAAGGACTTCCGCAAGGGGGTATACTAAGTCCTTTATTATATGCTTTATATGCTTATGACTTAGAAAAAATTTGGGTACCTGGAACAAAGATCTTACATATGCTGATGATGTTGTGATTTATGTAGAAAGAAAAACATTAAAAGATGCTTTGGAGATTATGACAAACAATATTGATTTATACAATTTATGGTTGAAAAAATGGTTTAACATTATCAGAAGAAAAAAGTACGATTGGTATATTCACTAGACATAATAAAAGAAATTTCCCAACAAGCATTCAAACAAAAAATTATAATATAAAAGTTCAAGAAATAAATAAATTTTAGGAATTTATCTAGATCAAAAGTTGGCATTCAAGACACATATAGAAAGTATTAAAAAAAAGACAGAAAAAAGTATAATATATTAAGAATGTTAAATAAAACTTGGAATGGTTTACATCCAAGTTCAGCATTAACCTATATAGAGTATTAATTCGACCAAAATTAGATTATGGCTCTTGGATATTTAGTAACAGTAGAAAAATTCAAGATTTAGACAAGATTCAATATCGATGTCTTAGAATATGTATAGGAGCAATGAAGTCAACGCCAACAAATGTGTTATTATTGGAAAGTGGAGAAATGCCATTAGAAATAAGACGAAAGCTCTTATGTGATAAATATATTTTGAAAAACATAATAAATAATGAATCTGGTGTTGAATTACAAACTGATGGAAATATGGAGATGTATAGACAGGAGCACATATTGGATAAACAAAAAAGTACCAGACATTCTAAGCAGTTTTCAATTTTTAAAGGATTATAGGAAATTTAACGTAGCCCATGGAGTTCATCCATATTATGAAAAATTGTATTATAAAAAAGTACGATTGTAGTAAAAAGAGTATAAAAAGTGGATAGAACAAGATGGACCTAATAGTATAATTTGTATACGGATGGGTCGAGAAATAATGTTTCACGCAGAGTTGGATGTGCAATATGGAT
>NW_020538040.1:166396665-166442441 GCF_003426905.1 Ctenocephalides felis
TTTTTTTGCATTTTGCGCATTGTTAACTTCCCCTAGGGTTACTAATCTTTACGTTTGAAAGGTTGGTGGACTTTAGAAATGTTGCACTAAAAAAGAAAATAACATACATATATCATCATTCAAAATTTTAAAAACTTTGTTAATTTAATTAGAGATCAATTCTCCAATAAAATAGAAATGTTACGCCAACGCTCTGTTACGATCTTTTCTCAGATGCATTGGTAGTAAAAACTGCCAAAATACTATGTATTAGCTGTACAGTCAGGCATTTCACACAAGAAACCTAACTTCATGCATGTGTTATTAATGCCACATCTGAAAGTTGCTTTTATAGCAATATTATTTTTTGCATTTTGCGCATTGTTAACTTCCCCTAGGGTGAGTTATAGTAATCGCAAAAAAATCTAAAATGACAACTTTCGAAAAATCTTCACGTTTCAAAGGTTGTTAACATACTTTAGAAAAAATATATGTATGTGTGTGTGTGACGATTTCGAGAACACGGATCAACCGATTTAAATTTATTAAAAAAAGGTTTGATTTCTATTGATAAGGAGACGTGCTGATTAGTTTTTGGTATAGGCAGGTGCATCCATTCCGAAGAAGTGCCAAAAATAGTAACACAATGTTTGAGAGAACGGAGCGTCCGATTTGAATGATTCAAAAAACCGAAATTAAAAACTGATGAAAGCAGGTCTAGATTGCTTTAAAAAAAAGTTAAAAATTTCCAAAATATTTCAAAATATAAAAAAATTCTAATTTTTCAAAATGGTCAATTTTATTTAAAAATTTTAGAAATTTCGAAAATCTATTTTTTCAACATTCTAAAAAAAGTTGATTTTTTATTTCAATTTTTGTACGGAGTTACAGCAATTTACTATAAAGCACGATGCCATGCACCTAGTTTTTTTTGATTCCGTATTTGAAGAACAGTATAAGTCATACACAAATTGATATAAATATATATACGTACTCGTATATATATATATATATTATATATATATATATATAATATATATATATATATAAATAAAGTATGTATTATGGTTATAGCGCTTTTCATAAAATGTTTTTTTGATTTGATTTACAAATATTTGTCCATATCTGCATTATTAACGGACTAAAAACAAATAATAAACGACAAATCTCACATAAATAAATATTGTTTGATTATTTAAACTATAACATAAAATAAATGTTAACAAATTTTAAATATATTTTTAATATTATTTAATTATTCACTAATATAAGAGTGTGCATTAAATAAAGTTGAAATAGTATTTTTTAATTTGTCTTAATATGTAGGTAATTACATATTTTTCATATAAATATTGATAATCGTATTGATAATTTGTATGATAAATGATAATATAATTGATAAAAATGGGGAATTGCATTAGCAAGAAAATTTTTATTTAATATTCATACATTTTGGCTGATATCCTAGCCTTCTTTCAATGGAAAACAAAGTTTAAAATCCTAATATGTAATATAACAATAATGAATATGTGCACTATGTCAAGATTTTTTATTACCACCACAAAAAACAGTACTAATGAAAAATTTATATGTAAGAGTGTTTAGGTGTCTGCGAATTATATATTTCAAATTGGTAAGGATTTTCCAATAAATGTTAGTAAATATTTTGATATTTATTGCATGTACTAGACGTGTGAAAGAGCAACTTTTGTTAGATCCGTAACAGATCTATTAGTAATCTCTACCCAACCTGATGGCAATGCCGTTTTTCTAAAAGCAATACTTCATTTTGAATTTTTTGAATTCGCCTGGCTATGAAACGTGCTCGACGTGCAAATAATAAAAAATTCCAGAATGATATTTTTTTGCATGTCACGAACTGCGATTTATGCCCAGACATTCTCAAAAAGTCATACCGAATAAATGTTTGAATAATTCAATTTGGAAAAAATACTCGTACATATTTGGTAATGAATTTGATTTATAATATTCGGTAATCGAATGAACGCGATTTGCATCACATTTTTAGTCGATCGTCGGTAAAGATATATTGTTTGAATAATAGGGTCACTTTTTGTTTTCTATTTTAGTAGTAACTATTATCGAGCATTAGATAATGTATATTCGAAGATTTTGCTCTAACATATTTCTGTGCAAACATCTCTGTTTATTGGCCGACCGATATTGACTGATATTGGCAAACCAAGGTCGTCGATTTTTTGAAATTTTTCAAAAAAATCAAAAATATTTTTAATTTCAAATCACCGCAGGAAAGTCTTAGTAATTTGCACTAAGGCATCATGCCATGCACCACTAGTTAAGTAAATAATTATAATACCAATTAATAATCGAAACTGGTGGTTTACCTGAGTGTTTATTTTATTCCGTATTGACCTGTTTGGAGAACGTGTTATAGGTATTTCTACCATTACGGTGAGAGCTCGTGATATATTTATCGACCATATAAAACACTTGTATCGTTATATAAGTAAACATTTCGATTCTCGAGCGTTGCAGGTGTGATTCATCGGCACGATGTTTAAACGTCCGTTCAAAGATTTTCTTCTTCGGAGTTCCTTACATAGTAGATGCTATATTTATATCCAGCACTTAAATTGTGTGGATGGAGAGCTGACGGACATTCTTGTAAAATATCTCAATTTTTTTATTCTCATTTATATCAGCAATTACTTGCATCTTAAGAACTGTTATGCACGAACTTCTTGTTTTACGCTTTATTTTGAGAGACCCTACACTTAATAATTTTTTGTTATCGGAATTTATGTAACAGTGATATATTTCATTTAAAAAGATTCAGCAATGCCTAAAAAATCATATTTTAGATTTATAGTACCAAGTAAAACCACTAGTTGATATCAGGTTATACGTAACAGGCATCAAACCCAGATCTTGTAAAGTGTCTTGAAATTGCACTAATTTTCTTTTTTAATTTGTATTGAAAAATCTTGGTTCTTATTTTCATATATACAGTACTCATTTTATTTACAAATGTGTCTTATTATTAGTAATTTTTATTTCACAATTTTTGAAAGATTTTGTTTAATTAGTAATAAATAATTAATATATTGTCGATTATAATTTTACCCTCAATTACATTACTATATTAATTGACAAGTATAAAATACCGTTTTCTTAATTAAAATGCGTGTTAAGAAGTTAATTAAATTTTCATGTTTTACCGTCATTCCTTGATATTTCATAGCATTTATGAATAATTTATTCAAGTAATAGGATTTCCATCTCTGAACGTTCTTGTTTATATCGGATGCTATATAAACATTAAATAAATTATATATAATTATGTTATTTATGGGTAATGTAAAAATATTTTTGTAATAAAAATGCTTAATGTCTGAAGGGGGGAGTGATTGATACTTATTTTTATTTTGTATCTTTATTACTTAATAATGTTTATAACATCTTTTTAACTTCCCTTAGGGCAAAAAAATCGAAAATGAAAATTTATCTTAACGTTTCAAAACCTTCTGAACATTTTGGCATACCTTCGAAAAAATTGATGTATGTGTATGTGTGTGTGTGTGCGGATACAAATTTCAGTCGACGATTTCGGGAACACCGATCAACCGATTTGAATAATTAAAAAAAACATTCGATTTGTATTGATAAGGAGACGTGCTGATTAGGTTTTGGCAAAGGCAGGTCTAGCCGTTCCAAAGATACCGGGCAAAAAGTGCCAAAAATGGTAGATCAGTTTTTAAGAGAACGGATCGTCCGATTTTAATAATTCAAAAAACATTTTACTTGTATTGACAAGATGAAGAATTGATCTGATTTTAATAAAGGCAGGTCTAGCAGCGGTTTCGGAAATCTAATGAAAAAAGTAAAAAAAAAATGCCATTTGGCGGTCAAATATGATCACTAGACATATGCACATCAAATTATCAGATATTTTATTTTGATTTTAGAGATTTTAACAATAAGTATAAATTTTGTTTACTTTCCTATGGGTTCAGTACCAATGCTTATCCGTTTGACGGCGATGCGGCGCTTACGCGCTTTGACATTTCGTCTCTATGCAGTTAAAGCAGTACGATTGCTTTGAAAAAAAGTTCAGAATTTCCAAAATATGTCAAAATAAAGAAAACATTTTTTTTTCAATATTTTTTTTTCTCAAAAAAAAGGAATTTTATGTCAAATTTATAGTTTCTCAAAAATCTATTTTTTTTAAAGTAAAACTTTTTTAAAAATATTAATCGTATAATGATTATTGGTACGGGAAGTTCCAGCAATTTGCCTTAAGGCACGATGCCATGCGCCCCACTAGTTAATATTGGTTTAATTAGCATCGTAAATAATACTATTTGACCGTCATATGAATATCAACTATTGACTAGGGTATTATATACTAATTTGTAAAAAGGAGATACTTATATCGTTCTACATATTGATTTGCCAATATTTTCCGCCAAGATTAAATTTAGTTTAATTTAAATTGTTTAGCAAATTGTTAGGATCTCCAGAGCTTTACACCTCTACGAATCTGCAGCACCTGCCTTTCTAAAAATAATATCTAATAAATAAAGTCAAGATATAAAAAAGAGTGGTTGACCACTAAATTGCGTACCAAAATTGGCGGACAATATTGGCGGATCAATATCGGCAGGCCGACCAGTCTGCCAGTATTGTCTGCTAATATTGGTCCGCAAATAAGTAGTCCACTACTCTTTTTTTATATGTTGGCTTTATTAGATATTATTTTTTCATCATCAATAAAGTGAAAAAAGCCATTTGGCGGTCAAAGCTGATGATCAGACATGCGCGCATCAAATTATCAGATATTTTATAGAGATTGTTAATAATATGTACAAATTTGGTTTACATTTCAATAGGTATCGTTAATACGTTTAACCTTTTGACGCGCTTCGATATTTTCCTTCTTATAAAATCTATATTGCGTGATCGCTTTAAACTGAATTCAAAGTTAAAAAAAAATTATCAATCTAAACCCAGTTGCCATTTGAAGTTAATTTACTGAAATAACTATTATGTTACGAGCGTGTTAATAAATGAATAAATACTTCAGCCCGTCTTCTAAAAGCATCTAGCATACCAATAGTGGCCAACCAATATCAGCAAACAATATTAGCTGACCAATATTGGCTGGGCAATATTGGTCAATAATGTCATATGTCAATATTAGCGGACCAAATTGGCAAGACAATATTGACCGGCCAATATTGGTCGGACGATATTGTTTGCCAACATTGGTCCGCAATTTAGTGGTCAACCACCCTTCTTTTCTATGTGACTTTATTTAATATATATTATTTTTGGAAAGGCAACTAATATATTACTATCATGTTTATAAATGAATAAATACCCCAGCCCGTCCTCTAAGAGCTTTTATGTGCCTCGCTTCGGCGTGTGTACGTGCGTGTAGAGGTGTTAATCTCCGGAGCGCATAACGCGTACTCCGGTATCTGGATCTATCTTAACGCGATCGCGAGCGGTCTTAGTGTCGGTGTTGTGCTTATAGGCTCATCGCGGCTTGTGATCCGGTTCGGTTACTCGGGCAACTGCGAGCGACGCGCTAAACGATTTAGCGGAATGCCGCACTCAATAAATTATATGACCGACGACGTACGCGACGAATTTTAATATAATTCTATCGCACTTAAGACGGAAGAGGAAAGTGGCGCCTTTGGTTTGATGAATAATTTTGACGTTTAGCTGATTTCTTCATGGGAATAAAATTTTGTTATGTATCTTTCGGGACGGCACTGATTTCAAAACAATCTACTTTACCGGCTGTAAACTTGATTTCATTGTGTATGTTATGCAATTTGTTTGATAAAAATTTGTGGTCATTGAAGGACATACATTTATAATATTAATTTATAATATTTATAATATTAGCTGGTTGATTTTGACATGTTTTACAATAAAATGTTGATCGCCGCCTTCCTCCTAGTGCTTTTCTGTCAGAACAGACAATACAATCCCTTTTGCTTTCACTCACATTTAGAATATGCCACTGATTAGTCAGTATATTTGGTCATTTTTTTGCTGCCATAATGGTTTATTTTTTCTATTATATTGTCTAATAATTCATTTATAAAATATATAGTAAAATAATCTATTGGATGTCTTATATTGCTTGGTATTTGTAGTCGGGGTGTTTGTTGATGTATGTCAAACTCGATTATTGAAGGAGAATCGGCACATTCGCTAATGTCTTCCCGCTCTTCATTTGTTTTGTCGAACTTCTTCTTTTTGTTGGTTGGATAATATCATCATCACATTCATCACTATCATCGGTGCGAATAGTAATTTCGTAAAATTTGTCTGTATGAATGTCTATTTGAAACTCATCTTCACTACTGCTTAATTCACAAAATTTACTAGTCATTTTGCCATATTTAAAAGCGCTTGGTCGTTTTAAATATTAAAAAAAAGACCATATAGCAAAGAAAAAGGCTAAAAAATTACTAAAATAATTTAAAATTATTTTCAAAATACAATACTGTTTATCACTGCTGTATGTAATTTATTCAACTTTTCGATGCAAACTGAGTCATTGTTTATAAAATAACCTGTGCCTCACAGAGTATGTTTGTCCACTGAGGTGTACATATTATCTATATTGGAGATAGACAGAGAACAAAATCTGCTTTAACCTGTTTTAGTTTTTTACGCATTAAACATAGGGTCTACTGTACCCAAATTCATTAGTCTCTTAAAAAAATAATTCTAAAACTGCAATACACTTTAAACGTTTAAGATTTTTTTTAATACATATTTTTGTGAAAATATTTGATTTTGTTGAAAATATATTTTAAACACGTATATTTAGTTCTCATTTCATTTGTTTAAATTGAGCAGGTTTATCTCCCTATATTAAATCTTATCTAGAATTAATGAGCCGATTCTGCTGTAAAATAGACCAAAGTTATGGCAAGACTATGCTACTTTACAGTTATCGTACAAAATACTAAATACTGTTTGATCAAGAAAATGTGTACGAGAGGATATTTCTAAGTTTAAACTATTTTTGAAAATACATCTATTTGATCATAATAATCCTCTGCTGTTTCCTTCCATTTGCCAGGCTTTAAACGCATTTTTCTTTAAGCTGTCTTTTTCAATACGATGCTCACGATTTCCCGAGTTTTATTGGACCAATTTACTCGAAATTTTCGGAGAATCTTCTTCATAGTCTCCTCAGGTATATTCAAGCCTCATCTCCAAATTTTAATTATAACTACTTTTAAAAGATTCGAGAAACACAAAAAAGTGTAAGAATTTGATTCTTTTAGTCACCATTTTGTCAAAAATTCATTTTTTTAACTTGATCCTAATATATACCATCGCGACACCATTCTTGATTGAAAATCATATTTTTTTCGTTTTGGGTTACTAGGAAGGTTGTAATCCTGTACACCGTTACGTGCCAATTTTTGTGACACACCATTACAGCCACTGCTCATTTTTAAACTTAACATTTTTTTGTACTCTTGTAACAATGATAAATTATAAAATTAAATAATAGTAAAAAATGTATTGTCTCTATTTGCGATGTTTCAAAAAATACTTAAAATTCATTCCTTTACTCTTGAATAACCCCTAAATACTTACATTCTTTGCGTAGTATTGGATTTAAGTAAAAATGCTTGTTGTCGATTCTGTAACCCTAAAAATTATACATAATACTAACAAATATATTTAGAAAATTTACATCAATTTTCAAAATTCAGATACGAATTGGTTCAACATATCACTTTTAATTGTTTTTCTATTGGCATTGGGTTAACATGGGTATCTAATAAAGAAAGGGCGTAGCCAGCAGCTAAAATTTTCAACTTATTTTCGACAGCTAACACGCGATCCAGGTAGTATAGGTGTATAATACATCAGATACAGTAACTACCTAATATTTTTCCAAAAACGTAAGCATGTGCCGAGCAGGTGTATTCGCTTCGTGCTCGGAAATGCGCAGCCAGAATGCGTAACCAAGGTTAAAGCTCTGGCGGCTCGTATGTCAGAACGTAAATACTACGGAACCGCGGAGAACGCGGCCTATATTCCATCTAACTATAACCCGAAGCTAAATATGTACACATTTATGCTAATATTAAACTTGTACTTCATTACAAAGCTCGCGGAATGCTTTGAGAAAAGAGAAATGTGAATGGAAAATATTTCATTGAATATTTTTCTCAAGAGATTTGTAGTATTGTGATGAGAAAAACATATTGTATAAGATACTTGAATGAAATATTAACATAATCATAAAGAATAAGTTTTATGCAAACTACTATAAGAAAAATTATTAGCGACGTGGCGACTCGAAAATTTCCCGATTCGAATGATTCGAGTCAAAAAACCTGATTCGAATCAACTCGAATCAAACCTATATAAAAAATTTACAACAAGACAAAAAAAAACATCGATGCATTCATTTGGTAAATGTGATCAAAATTTATGATAAAAATTGAGTTTAATCCATATACTCTACAAAGTAAAGAATGTAAATATAGCTTGTTATGAAAAATATGTATTACCAAAATTATTAAGAATGAGCAACTCGAATGAGTCGTTTCAATTCGAATCATGAAAGCAACTGAAATGATTCGATTCAGTTCGAATGATGGGAGCAACTCGAATGATTCGATTCATTTCCTATCATTGAGTCGATTGAATTCGGGCGGCTTGTATGATTTAAATTATTTTTTAGTTTTGTTTTTATATGTATTATTTTTTTTTAATATTATTAAAATGTATGTTTCTACATATTGTATCCAAACAAGTATTTTTCGGCTTGATACGAGTTGATTCGAATCAAGTAAAATGTAATTCGAATCAAGTTGTACACAGGTTTGATTCAAATGATTCGAATCACTTCTCGAGTTGGCACACTCACAATATATATATATATATATATATATATATATATATATATATATAATATGTGTGTATGTCTGTGTATATTATATCCATTCATATGATAAAATATTACGACTGCTTGAGATTCATTATCAATTTAAATTTAGGGTATTAATTCCAAACAGTACATACGTTATAAATACAATATTCTGATACAGTTTCCATATTATTCGAATAATATATTCATTTCGATATTATGTTACGTGAATGCATAATGTAATGTAGAACAATAATATATGCCTCATGATGCATCGGCAGTATTCAAACAGCAATTACATATTAACCAATTTCGTATTGATTTTGGATATGATAGGAAAATTTAAATAATGTACTGATATTTGTAATTGGATCAACAGGAATGTTTTTAATTATATGTAAAACGTTTGCAATATTCTTGTCAAAATGTGCAGATGCAAATTTTCAAGGATATTATCCTCCCTTTTCATTGTCAAAGAAAAAATACTTTCAAAGATAACTATAGATTTCTTTCATTTGTGAAAACTCTGTAATTATTGCTATTTGTGTAAGATTTTAATAGGCATATTTTTTTCTAATTTATATCAATATTTTAATTTTTTAAAGTTTACAATATTATATCCACTTGAAAGAGCGTACTATTTAAAATTAATACAAAATCGCATATTTTGATCTGTGATATATGTGAAAATCTCTAGAAGAAATTTATCACTATATTTTTCCCAACAAGAATTTCCAAGACTTTTCTCTCGTGATTTTTTTCTCGGCGTACATGCAAAACATGTTCTCGCCTCGTCTTTGTGCAGTTTAGCTGAAAGAGAGCATCTATTATTTTCTGAAACTCAATTTTCTACATAAAAACATTGCGTTAGAATGCTGGGTTCACAATGACAACATGTACGCACTAGGGTTGTCTAAATTGTAAATTCCAAAATTTTTTAAAAATTAAAAATTATAATTTCTTCATCAAATACAGTAATCTTTTATTAAAAATAGCCTTGACCACTTATCTCGATACCCAGCTCGTCTAGCATGATATCAAGCCGTAGTAATTTCAATTTTTTGACAATTATTATCTTTGTTATCTTGTTTGTCTACATTATCTTCTTCATTTACTTCTAGCACAACATTTCAAAACTTTTCAGGTAGTTTTTATCGACCTTTCTCAGAGTCCATGTCTCTGATCTGTGATCACGAACTGAGGAATAATATATATAATAAATTATAAGGGAGATGTACCCATTTGTATCAAATATTATGAATAACTAACGGTCAAAATACGAACAATGTAGTATATTAGTGAATCATTTGCTACAACATTGTATGTTCAAAATATCCTTGGTCTAGTCTCGTGCGTGTACGATAAAATCCCTTTCTTTCATAAATACGCAAACAACATTTGTGCTATCTATTGTTAAGGGGCACAACTAGTGTAACCGCCTAAAAAAAGGTGATTTTTGGGAATTTATATTAAAAACTAGCTGTAAGTGGAATTCTGTCTTAAGGCAATTAAGGCATCGTGCCTTAAGGCAAATTGCTGGAACTTCCCGTACCAAAAATTATTATTTTTTTAAAAACGATTAACATTTTTGAAAAAAATTTACTTCAAAAAAATAAGATTTTTGACAAACAATTAGACAAACAATTACTTTTTTTTGAAAAAAAATTTTTTTTTAATTTTTTTTTAATTTTTTTTTTTTTTTTTTTTTTTTGAAAAAAAAAAATGTTTTCTTTATTTTGACATATTTTGAAAGATCTAAACTTTTTTTCAAAGCAATCGTACTGCTTTAACTGCATAAAGACGAAATATCAAACCGCGTAAGCGCCGCATCGACGTCTAACGCGTAAACATTGGTACGGAACCCATAGGAATGTAAACCAAAATTATACTTATTGTTAAAATCTCTATAAAATATCTGATAATTTGATGTGCATATGTCTAATGATCATTTTTGACCGCCAAATGGCATTTTTTTATAACTTTTTTTATTAGATCTCCGAAACCGCTAGACCTACCTTCATGAAAATTTGATCGGTTCTTCACCTTGTCAATACAAGTAAAATGTTTTTTGAATTATTAAAATCGGACGCTCCGTTCTCTTAAAAACTGAGTTACCGTTTTCGGCACTTTTTGCCCCGTATCTTCGGAACGGCTAGACCTGACTTCGCCAAAAACTAATCAGCACGTCTCCTTATCAATACGAATCGAATGTTTTTTGAATTATTCAAATCGGTTGATTGGTGTTCCCGAAATCGTCGACGAAAATTTGTATCCGCACATACATACACACACGCACACACACACACACACACACACACACACACACACACACATACATCCATTTTTTCTAAGGTATGCCAAAATATTCAGAAACCTTTGAAACGTCGAGAAATGAAAAAATTTTCATTTTCGATTTTTTTGCGATTACTATAACTTACCCTACGGGAAGTTAAAAACTGCTTTATCAAACATTTCAAAATTTTAGGAATATATTTATACATGTTCTAAGAATACATAGTAAAATTTTTGTAGAAAAAATTAAATATTTTTTAAATTATCGTCGATCTCCACGACGCGCGACAAAAAAAGGCCCTTCACTGCTGCAGTGTTTCCGGCCTTCTACGTGGAAGAAATTAAAAAAAAATCTCGTTGAACTAGATAATATTGTCTGTAAAATGATTTACGATAAAGAAAAAAAAATCAAAAATTGACAAAATGACGGCGTTTTAAAAAAAGTCGAATTTGACTTAAAATTTTGGTCGTTTTTGGACTGCCAAAATTTGATCCGATCAAAAAATCGATAGTTTTTTTTACAGAGAACTATATATAAAACATGTAAAAAAATTTTTATAGTGTTCGGATCATTTGTTTTTGAGTAATCGCTGCTGCAAATTCGAAAAATGCTCTTTCGAGAAAAACGCGTTTAAAGATTAAATGATCGTTATACTATATACTATATATATATTTATATATATATATATATATATATATATATATATATATATACTATTTAAATGGCTGTAACTCAAAAACTATTCAAGATATGGATTTAAAATTTTGGTATGTTATTTTTAAATGCATAACTATCCAAATATTGAAAAATTGAAAATTCGATTTTTTGGAAATTTCACACTAGTTGTGCCCCTTAATACATTGTAATGCACTCACACAAACTTATACAAATATTGTTACCTAGGAATGCAGGTCGTTCTGCGAAGTTAATATAGAATTTGCAAATGGTACATTGGTGTTCAGTCGTATTTCAGTTTTCCATTCATTTGTTATTTGTCGTTTAGTTGATCATATACTCGATCAATTATATGCAAAGTGTACCAAAAGTAATGAAATAAAATGAATATTTCAAAGATCTTCTTCTGTTTATACTGTTCAGCCTCCACATATTGGTATCAGTTTTGTTAGCAGCGGAAAGAGCTCTACATACTGTTTGGCATTGTCAGTGGTACCAGCATAACAAAATATATCTGACAAGAGTATTTTATCATTGAGAAGATAGAAGTTATTTAACTAACGTATTAACCGACTACAACTGTGAACAACCATTCACGGTCCTTTACCAACATTAACCTTAAAACAATCGAATTCGATCCTGATCCCGGTTCAGCGACCGGTTTCGCTTTGTCAGCCCTGGTTTCGACATGACATGATGTTGTTCTACGACTGCAGCTGGGCCAGCAGCGGCAGCAATGATGATTCACATTGAAGTTAGAACTGTTGTGTTTCGGGAAATACAACATGGGACTCCGCCCCGAATTGAGTGTGTAACCGCACGTTCGAATTTACAATATCGTACGTGTTTTGTGCGTGGACCGTGACTCATTACAGGAACAATCACGGATTATACGGTATTTAACGTTTTTGCACCAACCGCGGAGAATGGACATATTTTTTGCATTTTTTGAAATCAGGAAATAGTCTTCTGTGCATAAAATAACATATTTTGCACAATGCTATTATAATATTTATGAGGAGGTAAACATATTTTTTATTACAAATCTTGGTACGGTAACCTGTACAAGAGGTAGTTATGATATATAAATTGAATGTGATTCAAGACCAAAAATGAGTTTCTTTATATATTATATAAAAATCATATCATTTTTTTGTCTGAACAGCAATCAGAACTAATTGGTTTGGATGACGACTTAGACGGGCTTTGTATCTGGAGCAGTAATGATTAATTTCTTCTTGTATAGTTGAAATTCTGAGATCTTGATGTATTAACCAGTTGGGGACATATTTTGGAGCGTTCACGATTTCTTTCAAAATTTTGTTTTAGAAACTCTGTAGAATAATTATGTTTGATTCACTGGCCGCACCCCATAGTTGTAGACCGTAGGACCACATTGGTTTAATAATTGTTTTGTATATTAGGAGTTTATTTTCTATTGAGACTTGTGATTAAATGGGCTAATTTGACCTAACACTATTCGGTTCAACAGATGGAAACCCAAACAGTTGCCTCATCTCTGTCTTCTAAATTATTACTACAATTCATGTAATAGGGTGAAAATTTATTGATACAACAATGCCTGATTAGGGCTGTTTTCACTTGAAAACCATTGTCGCTATTTATATTTCCAAGCGAAAATAGTTATCACTACTGCTTCATGTCTGCCTGAAGCGGGATGAAACCCAGGACCTCTGATTCAGGTCTAATCGGTATATACCGAATAATACTGTTTAATGGAATTCTTTTTTTTGTTTTTTATCAATTATTGATAATGACTATAAAACTTTGTATATTTTTTGTGATCTATAATTGTTTTTGCTTCTAAACCTAGCATAAGGTTATGTTAATCACATACTTGATTTCTACTATAATTTCAATTTTTTTTCCAAGCTTTTTTCGTACTACAATTAATTGATATTAGTTGAATGTAGGTATCAATTGCCGTTAATATTGTATTTATGCATAGCTGCTATTAATACTGCATTCTGATCCATTTGGATATCATCATATAATCATGAAATTAAATGCAATATGCAATACAAGAGAAAGGATCACTAATTTAATTGCATAATTGATACGAATTCTTTTAGCCACATCAGTTCTGAATTATAATTATTAAATATAAACCATCTAGTTAGTGTGTTCAAGTATAATATAGTGTAATTAAGAAAAATGCAATGTGAATAGATCTTGATTGAATAAATACGGCATGTAATACATATTCATTTTATCGAAGTTACATCATCTATGCATTCATCAAATTACAAAATTATAGTGTTATGTATGTATGTCAAGTGTACATATTTGTATTAAATCAGTAGAATAATAAAGAAATAATTTCTAATCAATAAACTTACGTTTAGTACAAATGTTTAATTTGTTTTATTGTTTGCAAGGAACAGGGTAAAATATTCTTCTGATCCAGGCATTTTTCATTAAATCAACATTTGTACTACAATGTAACTTTAAAATGTTTATTCATCAATGTTCATTTCCTTGTTGATATCGGTACGCATACAACGACAGATCTCTATTCACATACGCGACGACTAATCACAATAGACCCGTATAAAAATGATATCATCGAGAGCGAATGACGAATCATTGACACTCGACTCTGCCGTAACGCACTTCCGTTGCATTTGTACGGATTTACACCCTAGTCGCGCCTAAAGAAGTTCTACTTCAAAAACATTTTAATATTTTAATAGATCAGTTATTGATGTTTTGGTGATATCTTAGTAAGTCTTATTCATGTTATTTCGTAACTACTAAAGCAATTTATACTTCTATATATTTATACTTTTTAATAGAGTGAATGCAAGATATAACTAGTGTCAAGAATAGTGAATAAGTACTCTTGCTTCCAGAATATAGAGATATTTCAAGATCCGCCAGGCTAACTAAATGGCTCTTAAGCCATATATTTTTCATTCGTGTTCGAGTTTTCAATCGATCTGTGAGCGAATAAATATATATGTATGTGATTTCGTGCTATGCAATTCGAGGAATCTAGTTTATTATATAGATATATGGATTTATCATGGTTTGTTATATATTAACCCCAACGCTGGTATAATAATTGAAATATATTTTATGTGGTTTTTCGAAAACTGTTTTTCTATCCTGAATAGATACATTGCCACTTTTCAGTCTTAATACTCTATTACATTCGTCATAGAGTTCTTCTTTTGGCAATAAGTTTATAAAAACTTTATACAAATGTATTGTAATCTTTTTTTCAAAAATATTTATTATGACATGTCATTCTCATTTGTTTGGATCACACAACATTCTTATATTTGTCATTAACATGCGTCATTAAGTAAATTCTTGCGCCATCTGTCGTGAACTTAAGTATTATGACACATAAAAATATTTATAAACCACTTAACCTCTAATTCAATCCTATTCATCATGGAATCAAGATTAATTTTGCAGAAAAATATTTATTTAATTGGTGATGTTGAAACTCAAATTACTTGATTCCATAAATAAATATTATAAAACAGCCTTCATGGATTTAATTTGAAGTGATGTGGTTTATAAATATTCTTATGTGTATGTGTACAAATATAAGAAACATGTCCTATACTTTTTAATATCCTATTTGATGTCCTGCCTTTGATTTATTTATGGTCTTACCATAAGCAGTATAAGAAATTCAGAAAAAATAATATAGTACCTGCGGCAAAAGAACAATATGACACTTTATTTTACAACACAAAATAATTGCTTCAATAATTTAGTCTATAATTTTCATAATCTCGTACGATATATTAGTTACTTTTTGGCATTTGTAATTTCTAATAAACATTATTGTTTAAGTTCAAATCTTAGGTGAATTAATTAATAACATCTAGTTTATATGAGCACTCTTTAATCTGATCATCTTGCTAAATATTCTATATCCAAAGCCAAATAAATGAATTTTTGATACATGAAACAAAATTCTAAATAATTTTTTTAATAAGTATAAATTTTTTTTTGCATTGTTAAATAATTTAGTAAAGTAAACCAAAATGCGACATGCATAAGTTTAGAAAATAATGTATATGACTGTACTTCATAATATTTTAATTTCTGGAGAATCTCAGCTGCTTTTCGGTAATAATAATGTAGACATTACATTATTCTTGTATATTATATTCTGATATTATCGAGGCTCATAATTTCAGCTAAATTTAAATGTCAAGTGCATTGACATTTCTAGCAGATGTTCAAACAACAAACAGTTCAAATGTTTTCAATGTCAACAATGATAAGTGTTTTTTTTTTGTAATTTTTGCCATTCATTTCTACAATATTAGTATAGTTTTATTGTTCATTAAATCTTAAAAATTTCCTTAGACAAACTCTAAAAAGAATTATGAAAATCCGAATAACCGTTTAGGAAAAGTATTTTAGGAAAAGTATCAAATCATACACCCGTACAGAAGAATATTATATATAAGATATAGATTATACTTCTAATTCTCTTGAAATTTTCAACTTTAGTAGCTTTTGATCTTCTCTAGACTCTGTCACACATAGTAACGACATGCAGTTAAATGGACACCTGTTCATGTGCCTTATTTCTCTGAAGACTGAATAGTTGTAACAATGAGAGTTTACTCAGAATAGCACTTTTTGTGTTTCACTGAGAGAGAATAGCAACATTTATTTTACCAGTAACTTAAGAGATAATTGCTCATAAACATCTTGATATCTTAAGATCCGACAATATGGTTCTACAACATATACTTTTCATTTGCGATCTCGTTTTCGATGGATGTGTGAACGAATAAATATACATGTTTGTTGTTCTATGCCATGCAATTCGAAACATCGAGCGTATTATGCAGTCATATGTATTTATCATAGTCCGTTATATATTATCTCCGACCATGTGACTTGTATGCACTATTTACGAGCACAAATATATATTAGCGCATACGTCGTGTCCTCTGTATGCTCTATGTGATGTTTGATTAGCGAGTTGAGCACATATCATCATTTCTGTTAAGTTGCCTGTATGCCCATTCGAGAGGGACTTCCATTTCGAAACCTACAGTTTTTGGCAGTTATTTTATAGAGGGCAATTTTTTTTGTCTCGGATAAATATTTGGGGCAGTTTACCCTATTAACTTCTCGTAGAGTAAGTTCTAGTAATCGCAAAAAATCGAAAATGAAAATTTTTATATATCTTTACGTTTCAAAGGTGTCTGAACATTTTGGTATGCCTTAGAAAAAATTGATGTGTATGTGTGTGCGGATACAAATTTTCGTCGACGATTTCAGGAATACCGATCAATCGATTAGGATGATTCGAAGAACATTCGATTACTATCAATAAGGAGACCTGCTGATTAGTTTTTGGATAAAGTAGGTCCAGACTATTTGAAGATACGGAGCAAAAGGTGCCAAAAATGGTAATTAAATTTTTGAGAGAACTGAGCGTACGATTTTAATAATGCAAAACAAATTCTACTTGTGTTGACAAAATGAAAAAAATGTTACATTTTTGGAAAGGCAGGTCTAGCGGTTTCAAAGGTCGAGTAAAAAATTATCATTAGCGTTGTGCACATCAAACAATCAGAAATTTTCTAAAGGTCTTGATAAATTCGAATTTTAGTTTCATTGCAATGGGTTTTGTACTATTCTTTATTCGTTCGAATACAATACAGCACTTAGGCGCTCCGAAATTTTGTCTCTAAAACAACTACACTGCACGATTGCTTTGGCAAAAGTTAAAAATTCTCAAAAAAATTGAATTCTATAAAAAAGCAAATTTTACAAAATATTCAAAATTTTCAAAAATGTCATTTATTTAAAGTTTTCCAAAAATGTTAAGGCTTTTTAAATAATTAAATTTTTGGTACAGGAAGTTTGAGCAATTTGTCTTAATGCCATGCAAATCTAGTTTAGTTCATAATATTACCTACTATAAGTGTAATAGCTATTCTTGGTCACATTATATGTTATATGGCACTATGGAGATAATATTTGACTTTTGTACTTCAACCATATAAGTTTATTTAAAAAAATACCAATTTGTAAGAAATTAACAATAATAATACTTAATTTAGATAATAAATATTTACTTCATTAGTATTTTTTGGGGCTTCATTAATTTAAAATTCTTATTATATTTGGCATAGTCTGATTATTGATATTAATTTCTTTGTGCAAATACACAATCACTTGCATTATTCTTCCTTCTTTAAAACTTAGTCCTATCCAGTTTTCTTTTCACTTCAGGTTCAATTTTTTACATTTTCACAACACTATCTACTAGTAGTTTCACTAGTATAATTTTAGATCATATGTATACTAAAGTAAAAATTCAATTTATATCTAATGATTTTTTTTTGTTTCAGGTATGTGGAATGATTTTCTACTCATTAATATTTGATATGCAGAAATTGGTATGAAAAACTTGAAAACACACACACACACATTTTTTTTTTTTTTTTTTTTTTTTTTTTTATATTTTTATTGGCCTCTGGTAAACATTTAGCCACATACATAATGTACAATATACAGGTAACATATATAGTATATTGGTCACTTACAACTTAATCTTACTATTATTAACAAACCTAATTATATTAGGATAACAGTTCAGATTTTGCAATATTGATGTCAAATTAAAGGGTTTAATCAGTGTTTTTATGGAGTGTAGTTCCTCTAACAATTTAGTCCTGCTTGCCTCAAATATACTACAATCTAGTATGATGTGTTCAGATGTTCCGCTTGATGCTCCACAAGGACATGATTCTGACTCTATTATTCCCAGCTTCTTCAGGTGTGCAGGGAAGTTGCCATGGTTAAGCCTTAGTCTTGTTATTGTTACGATGGTACTTCTGTTTTCATCTGCATATTTTCGGAACCACGGTTTCATCTTCAATTTGGGGTTGACTGCTTTGTAGTGTCGTCCCTTTGTTTCCGACGATCTGTTCCATTGCTCTTGCCATTTTTTCAGTATTTTTTTCTTTGAATTATTTATATAGTCTTTCCTAGTGGCTAGGTTGATCATAGTTCCGTGTTCTGTTGCCCATTTTGCTATGGAGTCCGCTTCATCGTTTCCACTAGAACCGGAGTGCGATCTAGTCCATAATAATTTGACTGTATACCCGTTCTCCAATAGCTGTATAAGTCTATTCCATACTTCGTGTACTAATGTCTCGCTTAGTCGATTAGTAAGGAATAGATTTTTCAGTTTATCTATGCAGCTTTTGCTGTCGGTAACGATGACCACTTTAGTGATTTTATGGCTTTCTATATATTCAACTGCTTTTTTTTATAGCTATTAGCTCGGCTGACCAAATTGAAACGAAGTCTGGTAGTTTATATCCTATTTTGATATTATCGTTTTCGTAAAATAAAGCGCAGCCAGTTTTGTTATTAATTTTTGACCCGTCTGTAAATATAACTTTATAATCCTCTATGTTGATTGTATTCGTATTGAATATTTTTTCTATCGTATAACTGTTGTCTAATGTGAAAAAGTTATAATACGGGTGTTTATTGTATTTATTTGTGTCTCCTCTTGTTTCAATTACTTTTATATAGCTATATACCAAGCTTGGTTTTGGACGATTTTTCCAATAGTCACTTGTTAATGTATCTATGGCTACATTCCTGATATTTTCGATTGTTCTATTATTTTGTACTTGGTATTTTTTAAGTACAAATTTATCACTTAAATATTGGAATCTTGAATGTAAAGGCATTTCTCCACATTCCACCAACAAGGCATTTGTAGGTGTGGAGATCATTGCCCCTATGCACAGTCTCAAACATTTATATTGAATTTTTTCCAGCTTTCTGCAGTGAGAAGAGTTACTGAAAGCTAGACTTCCATACTCCCATGATGGTCTAATTATTGTTTTATACAAATTCAGGGCTGTGGTAGGGTGCGCTCCCCACCATGTCCTATTTACCATACGTAAAATGTTGATTTTTGGCTCAATTTTTGTGATTACTTGATTTATATGTGCTTTGAAAGATAGTTTTCCACACACACATTATATATATATATATATATATATATATATATATATATATATTCCATGCTATTTCCATACGAATGTTGATTGAATTGCGCACTACCTAAAAGTTAATATTAAGAGCTAAAACTTTCAGAGAATTGTTTTTTTATCAATTTGGAACCACTTAAGCCCTTAGGAGAAAGGAAATTCAAAAATGTCCATATTAAGGACCACCCTAATATATATATATACCCATGTAGAAATTAATATCGGTACAATATATTACCAATATCGGTTTTCTGTGGCCGTGATTGCCTATATTGCACAAATATAGGCGAACGCCGGTTCTGTGATGATGTCAACTAATCGACCAGGCCAACGTCAGCCGATATTGAGGCAATAATCTCTATAAATGGCCTTGTCCAATATTGGTCTCAAACTAAAATAGAAATATTGATGCAATATTTTTTATCATCGGCTAATAAATATTGTCCTCAAATAGAAGAATAAATATTGATGCAATATTTTTTTATCATCGACTGATAAATATTGTCCTCTAACTAAAATAGAAATATTGATGCAATATTTTTTTATCATAGGCTGATAAATATTGTCCTCAAACTAAAATAGAAATATTGATGCAATATTTTTTTATCATGGGCTGATAAATATTGTCCTCAAACTAAAATATAAATATTGATGCAATATTTTTTATCATCTGCTGATAAATATTGTCCTCAAACTAAAATATAAATATTAATGCAATATTTCTTATCATCGGCTGATAAATATTGTCCTCAAACTAAAATATAAATATTAATGCAATATTTCTTATCATAGGCTGATAAATATTGTACTCAAACTAAAATATAAATATTGATGCAATATTTTTTTATCATCGGCTAATAAATATTGTCCTTCTCTAGAAAAATAAATATGATGTAATATTTTTTATCATCAATATTGTAAGTATTATTATTTAATTAACTTCTCGAAAAAGAAGTTTGTTTTGTGAAAAAATCTGATTTGCTAATTAAATATTTTGTCGAAGTGGAATGAGATCAAAGATCTATATATTCACATATATCCTATGCTACAATCTAAGCAGTAAAGGATACTTAAAAGGTTTATTCAGACGAAAAATGCAGAATAAAATTACGAATAAAATGATATATAATTCGACATGTGTATTCATATAATTTTCTTGAAATTTTCCAATTTTTTTAGAATTTTGGCACTGCAACTCGCCTATAGGCCAAACCGTTTAAAATACCAAGTTGTGATATGTGGAAGAAAAACTAAGAATTTTGAGACGATTCTAACGATGTATAATACTTTATACGGTTTCTTTATGAAAATCTCAAATGTTGAGAATAGTATAAAAATTCAGTTTTCCTTTCATTATAAAAAAGTTATAAATGTTACAGGGTAATTTATTTTAAATACTGTCCGATATATATAAAACTAATTGAAAACTTTAATTTTATTTACTCATACAATTATAAAATAAAAAAATAATAATAAATGGACTGGGATTTGAACCCCAAAATCAAAATTAAAACGCTGTGATGTTAACCATTACACCACGAAGATATACAATGGTATTGTAGCAACTCACTATCTTGTATTGCAGGTATAGGATTCTAGAACTTTCTATGCCTTCTATGCATGACGCATGCCACAAGAAGCGCCGCGCGTCACACACGGCGTCATTAGCCTTTAATGCAAAATTGTTAATTATAGTATGTTTTAAGATACTAGTTTTGCTGGAAATAATCGAATAATATTTTCAGTTATGTGTAATGTGTAATAGTGTTATAGTGTACATTGTTTTCTAATGTGTGTAATGTGCATTGGTGCGAAATATATACCACAAACAAGTTTGGTAAACAATTGTTTAGTAAGCATTGTCTCTGAAAAATATACAATATTTCATTTCTTTGTTGTTACTTTGGATTAAAATACAAAGGTTTGAAAGTTCAACTTAATTTTACGTCATCTGATTTGATTTGGGATGGATAGATTAAGTAATAAGTTATGTATATCTAACATAACCTTAGTTTTAATAGACGAATTCTTTTTACTATTGGTGAGTATAATACTTAATTATGCGTTTATGCATTGTAACTAATAGCTATTTATTTTTAGAATAATTACTGCTAACTACATTATTATTAGTATCTCTAATAAATAATCGGAAACTAGCTATTCGAAATGTCAAAATTTGCAAGTTTTCAATAAAAATGGTAAGAAATGCAAGATAATTTTATTTTCTCACTAAGGATTTTTATATTGATCAGGAGTTTAAACACATTGAGAAATCAGTTGTACATATTACGTGAAATATAATAAAATATAACATAATAAAATATAACATAACCTAATCTTTTTGAGTGAAGACATACTGCACTTTCATATTTATAAAAGGTAAGACAATACTTGTTATAATATAATTATATGTCTCTGCATTTAAAACATATTCTTATTTATTTTCAGGTAATATTGTTGTAAGCGCAGAAAATAGAGAAACTGGTTTGCTTAGTAGTAAAATGTTATTGAAAAGTTTTTCATCAAAAGTTTGTAACTAAATAAATTATAGAAAGGAAAGATATAAATTTTGACAGAATAGTCATAATGTTTGATTATAATAAATGCAATGTGGAATGTCAATAAATCTGTACATTTGCATAGCAAGATTCTAGACTATGATATGAAGTCATTATTTTTTAAGGTAAAAGTAGAGTCGAGTGCATTTTACAATCTCATTTTAACGCTTTCATAAATTATTCATATTGATAATATATAATGATATATTATAAATTTATTAACAAGGAATACGAGGTTTCAGATGACAATACAAACTTGGACAAAAATATTTTGGGGTTATGATTGAAAAAGTTTCCCAGTCACTGTTCTAGACGATGAAATAAATATTTCATAATGGATAATAAATATATTAACAACAAATAAAATATGTTCAGATGCTGTGAAATGTTTTATCGAGTGATTATGTTATAAATAGTTAAGTTAATTTGCTTTTATTACTTTTATTACTTTACCTACCTTACATTTGATATATATCACGTAAATTATAATCGAATAATTATTCGATTATAATTTACTTGATATATATCAAATGTAAGGTAGGTTTTCCAATGACTGTTCTAGACGATGAAATAAATATTTCATAATGGATAATAAATATATTAACAACAAATAAAATATGTTCAGATGCTGTGAAATGTTTTATCGAGTGATGATGTTATAAATAGGAAAGTTTATTTGCTTTTGTTATTGTTATAAAAAAAGTTTACTTGATATGTATTAATAAATATCTATTAAAAAAATAATCAATATTTATGACACTTTTGTGTTTTATAAATAATCATATTTTTAATGCAGTTATATATTTGTATCATTGTTTATATTTAATAAATGAATTTCCACAAAAACATTCTTAATAAATTTACGTATATGTTCATTTCAGAAATAAATAAATAAATAAATAAATTTCAGGTGTTTTATTGTTAAATAAATGACATTGATTTATGCGTTATATTATTTCAACTTCAAATCTTCAAATATTTGTGTAATATTTCAACATCAGTTATAAGTTTCAGAATAATTCAATAATTAATAATTCTAAATGTTTACCAGCTCTCTGTCTAATTGTATATTACCTTACCAACATTCAACAATTTGTAGGCAACATTGGTTCCAAATTTCCAAATATAGACCAATATAGACCAATTGTTGGTTTACCTATATGGCCTCAATATAAAAAATGTTCAATTTTTATGACCAGCCGATATTGGTTTCAAATTTGACCAATGTAGATTTTATATTGCTTGTAGATTCAGACCATATTAATTTCTACATGGGTATATATATATATATATATATATATATATATATATATTAGATTATAATTTCTTACGTTTCTTTGAACATAATTAACTTCTAAAACATTTGCAGACGAATCGGGGATGAGGTTCGTCTCGTTCTTTAGTCCTATGATGCATGAAAAGATAATTCTAAAATTTCTGAATACTTTCTTTGATTTGCAATAAGAATATTTATATATAAGAGAAAGATATTTTAAAAATTGTTGGTGTCTCATTAATTTTATATCCACACTTATGTTAATAATACATATATACAGTTATTCGTGCTAATTAATATTTCTTTTATACTACTTACTACTATTTAATAACTCCACAAAAATGCTTATTTTATCTAAAATATGTTTTGAAAATTTTCATATCATTTTTCTGAACAGAGCACTTTTACTAACTAAAACTGAAAAATAACTGAAACTTTATAAAATGTTTAGCAATAATTAATAATGAAAAAAACTTAGTTTTTTTTTCTATTATATATAATTATGATGACGATTGTTTAGATTCATTTATTGGAAATGCAATTGTGTTATTAATTTAACTATATGGAATAGAATGGCTTATGTCATGTAACGGATATTGAAAGCGTACAGAAATAATTCTAACAAAGCAATAGAATAATTCACATGTACATTGTACGATTAAATTTGCATTTGTTACTTTACAAATCTATATATATATATATATATATATATATATATATATATATATATATATATATATATATATTATATATATATATTGTATATATATATGCATATATATATATGTATGTATATGTATATATTAGGGCGGGTTGATTTAAAAGTAGCATAGGCACATATGATTTTTGGATACTAGGGTTCAAAATAAGATACTTTGCTGAAGAAACCATATTTCTAAAATGAGTTCTGATGTCCCGTGCATTGATCCAAAAATAAGGGTTAAATTTCGAAAATTTTTGTTTTGGCCCATTTAGAGTACCCCAATCGCGTCCAAATGTATGACTAGCCCCAACTAACTTCGAAAAACCGAACCACCCATGCCCATCGTTGACCCCCTGGGACCTTTTCTTAGTCTCCCATACAACAATTGCAAAAAATCTTCGTTTTTGGTATTTTACTCAGCATAAAATCTTTAAAACGTTTTTTTGTGATATCAATTTATACACACACAAAAAACTTTTTCAGAAAGAAAAATTATTAAAATTTTTTGTTTCAATTTTTATTTTGTCTTTGCTTTTCTATGCTACAGCCTGTTTTGGCGACCAACACCAAAAAAAGACTTCAAGCAATAATTTCTAAGATTTATTTACATATGTTAGTTTTATTTACATATGTTATGATTATATAAGTTTTATAATAAAAATAAGTCGCTGATTTTTATCATGTAGAAGTACCAAAAATTATGCACTTATTGTATGGGGGACCTCTAAGGGGAGGTCTCAGGGAGTGAACCATGGGCATGAGTTGTCACATTATATATAATAATCTATTTGAAAGCATTTAATATTCTTCAGATATTTCATTAAATTACGGGAAGTTCCAGCAACTTGCCTTAAGGCACGATGCCCCACACTACTAGTCTTCATTATTTTCTATTTCTCAAATTACTCGAATGACGCTGCATGAAATTGTATTTGCCGCACTTGTGAAGAAATGTACGACATGAAGAATATGCAAATATACTGTGGCAAAGTTGTGCAATAGAAAGTGCATTACAAACTTGTAAATAACTTTAAAGCCTGTTTATTAGTGTTTTGCTGCCCTGAGCGTGAAATATAGTCAAGAATGGTCGAACTGTTTACGACAACTGTAACAGAATCTCGCATTGCGCTTAGATAAAGAACTTAACAAGTTTCATTGGAGACGAGGACATTATACGGTGAAAATTTCAGGGAAATATATTATTAGTGTGAAAAATTCAACCTGTTATGAAGTAAACAACCAAATGCTTTAACTTTAAATGGCCCATCCTATATTTTAGAATGATTTATATTTATATTTATATTTCGGATACAGGATTAAATTTAGTAATTACAGAGAAGAGATTATGTTAATTGAATGAATTACCTACAGTAGTATACAACTCTAAAACAATATTAAGCCTAATATTAGTATTATCTAATACAATAACTTGAAGAAAAAATGTTGCAATATTCAGATAGTTGAACTTGTAGATTATATACAAATTCTTCTGATGGTGAAAAAATTCTTTAAATATCGAAAGTCCCAAATCTGTAAAATAATAATTAAAACAGTATCGAAAAAAGAATATAATATGAAAATATTACACTCTTTTTTGATATTTTTATACTTTTTTATACTTTTATATATGATTGTTAAGATCATCAACTCCATTATCATACAAAATTCTATGAAAAATGTCAATAACATGTTCAACAAATAATAAGGTAGAAACGGTTTGGCCGATTTTACCAAAAACTAGTCTGCACATTCCCAAGTGATATCATTCCAACAGTTTTTAAATTTTCATAAGCGGTTCAGGATTTTTGGCTAAATAGTTGACGAAAACCTTTGTAGTTATTTGCTAATTATAAACAAAAATGCTGAAAACTAATCAATTTGAGTCTATATCAATTTTCATTGAATGGTTTTTCAATTTATGAAATCGATGCAGCCGTTGTTACAAAAAAATCGTTGACAAAAGATCAAATCTTGGCTCACATACACACACTTTCTACAATTGTTTTATAGATCTTGGGATTCTTCTGATGGTAAAAAATCTTTTAAATATCCGTTACGCAATTTTCATCAAATTCCCAAATCTGGAAAATAATAATTAAGGGCAGTATCAAAATTAGAATATAATATGAAAATATTATATTCCTTTTTGATACTTTTATACTTTTTGATACTTTTATACTTTTGGATACCTTTATATATAATATAAGATCATGAACTCCATCATACAAAATTTTATGAAACATATCGATAAAATGCTTAACAAATAATGAGGTAGAAACTGTTCGGCCGATTTGAACAAAAACTAATCAGCACATTTCCAACTGGTATTTTTCCAACAGTTCTTAAATTTTCAAGAGCGGTTCAGGATTTCTGGCTAAAAAATAGGCTTCATAAGTAGACTTTCATAAGCGGTTCAGGATTTTTGGCTAAAATTTTTACAGTTATTCGCTAATTATAAACAAAAATGCAAAAACCTAATCTATTTGAGTCTTTATCAATTTTCATTGAATGGTTTTTCAATTTTTGAAATCGTTGCACATACACACAAACATACTTGTTACAATTGTAGTATCAAACGATTTAGAATTAGGACTTTCTGGTGAATACATTTCTCTTTCAGAAAGTTAATAAAATTTGATTATATTAATTGTTGAATATATTGCAAAGTAGTTATTTCTCTTACTGAACGGTGATGGTATATATCAATTTGGAAAATAATTCCATTACTATTGACATTAAAATAATAATTATACTCTCGATAAGTGATACGATTAAATATAAAAGCACTACTATGGTATTTTGTTAATGAATTCTCTGACTGCAATACATTATAATTTGCTTTAAAGCCATAATACAGTAAAATTATTATACGCTCATATATATCATGCACCATTGCGGTTTCGCTATTCATTAATTAATATATTTCCATAAATACCTAAATTATTTACAATTCATTCTCGCTTCACTAAACGTTTTCTCTTTTGTGGAGAATATAATATTTGTAACAGTTTTGTTATAAATTATACATGTATCTATTTCAATATCATGGGCTCAAATATCGAACAGTCCGACACATAGAATGGAATACGGTTGTACTGAATTCCTTCCGAAATTGTTCCGATTTTAACTATGGATATTATTACAATAGTTATAGAACGCCGTGATATTCATATCGTTGCGTGCAATATGGGCGCTATTGCGACCGTGTGTGTATTTATGTGTTTAATATTTTTGTATCCTGGGGCCTTTATCATGAACCAGACAATCACGACGTCCGTATAGCTAGAGTCGCGGTTCTTGAAATTGGTAGCACTCACAAGGAGAACCTCATGTTTACTCGTTTGGGATTTTGATGAAACTTGGCATTGTGAAAGAGTTGATGGTAGAGAAGAATCTTCTAAAATCATACAGTTCTACGAGAATTTGTTTAGGTCTAGTTGAAGAAATAAGCTGCAAGCTAAACTTATTGCTACTAGGGTTTATACAAAAACCGACATTTCAGAAAACCGGTTTTCGAATTTTAGTTTTGCTAAAAACCCGGTTTTAGCCGGTTTTCGAATTTTATATACAAAAAAAATTTTTGCGCGAATATTCTGTAATTTTTCCGCAAATTTAGTGTGATTTAGAGCAGTATTAGACTGAATTTATTTGCTCAATTTTATGGATAGTAAACAAATTTATTTTAATTAATTAATTTTAAACATTCTGTTTTTTTTTGTTTAATGAAATATGATTTCAAAAAGCTGGGAACGTCTATCGAATTGCTACTGAAATAGAAAATACTCCCATGCTTGCCACCAAATTATGCTTAATTGTTTTTAAAGCCTGATACAATAATTCTAAGATTTTTGTTCTTTTATTTGTAGCTTCTAGGGTTTAAAACTCTTTTTTTTTAACTTTGAGTAGAGGAAGTTACTTTTTCAAAAAGAAGTCACACTGATTTAAATTAAAATATACTCTGGTATAAAAATCTTGATCAACCTAATATTAATACAAAACCTTTCTGGGAATCATTGCAGACTGATAAGATATCAAATGCTATTGAACCGATATGATTTAAAGCATCAAAACGCTTTCATCTATCTTTTATATTTGGCTATATTTGTCATTTTCCATTTATACAGTGAAAACCGACTTTTTTTACTAAAAAACCGGTTTTAGAATTCCTCAATTTTTGCCAAAAAACCGGTTTTAAAACCCTACAAACCCTAATTGCTACAGTGTTTTCAAAAGAATATGATAACTAGTGGTGCATTGCATTGTGCCTTAAATTGCTAGAAATTCCCGTATCAGAATTAGACATTTGAGGAAAAAAATCAGTAATCAATAAATATTAATCAATAATTAATAACAATTGTTTTAAAAAAATTTAAATAGGTAATTATAATGACTATATATTTTAACGTTCATAAAATATACAGTAACGATCTTATCGCTCAAAACACTTGAGAAAGTTCCAACAAAATTGTAACAAAATTAGTACTTATAAACTTTACTTTATTAGTACTTTTAAAAATTTTATCAAATAATTGATAATTTGATGTGCATATGTCTGATGATCATTTTTGACCGCCAAATATCTTTTTTTTACTTTTTTTCCTTACCAAAAATTTTACCTATTATTTATCAATACAAGTAAAATGTTTTTTTGAATTATCCAAATCGGGTACTCCGTTCTCTCAAAAACTGAATTACCGTTTTTAACACTTTTTGCCCCGTATTTTTGAAACGGCTGGACCTGCCTTTGCGAAAAACTAAACAGCACGTTTTCCCATCAATAGGAATCGAATGTTTTTTGAATTATTCAAATCGGTTGATCGGTTGATCGGTTGATCGGTGTTCCCGAAATCGTCGATGAAAATTTGTATCCGCATATATACACACACGCGCACACACACACATACATCCATGCCAAAATATTCAGAATCCTTTGAAACGTAAAGATATATAAAAATTTTCACTTTCGATTTTTTTGCGATTACTATAACTTGCCCTACGGGAAGTTAATAAAATTCTTTAGTTTTTACGAAAAAATTAGACATACACAGTTTGGTACTAGAGTCAGCCCCAAGAGAGTTTTCAAATGTAAGACCAGAAATACTTATCTTTTTAAGTGCCTTTTAAAATGATGAGTTCTGCAAATTGCATTATAGAGAAAATTGCAATATAGACAATTTTTGGATAATTGAAACATTTTGTGTACATGTTACCAATCTAAGAACATATCTCATGGAAGTTTTTTTAATACAAATGTTTGAGAATTTCAGTATTAGATTACAAGGAAACCTCAAATTAATTTTTGTAACGATATCATTTGCCACTTCATTAAAATTATTTGTTTTTTTTTTATGTTTAGCAATAAGTAATTTTGTTCCTGAAATTACTTAAAAGACACTGCATAAAATTTTAAGTGCTGCATTTGTAAAGAAATGTATTTATGTTTGTAAGACATGAAAGGGTATAAAAAACGAATTTTTGAGAACATTTCTTTCCTTTAACTATGTTATTTTTTATTTGTAATAAAAATGACAATGTGCTATCCACCATACACGTCGTATCTCGCTTGACGCTTTGAAGAATTCCACTTTTACGGATTACGGTGCATTTTTAATGAAAAAATAAAGACTCCCTACCTTTTTACGGTACATTATCATCATTAAATGCTAAATGTATTTTTTTGTGCTGGCTTGTTATTATATAAGTAATTGCAATGGGAAGCAATTGTTTCATTTTAACGTCCACATAATTCTTGTTGCGTCTAGATGTAGATTAATGAAATGAAATGATGTCGCAAGGTGCTTAATGAATTATTTCATCAAAATTTAGAAAACCTAGGACTAAATATAATCATATCGGATTATCATAAAAATTAATGTTAAACGTTACAATCAAGTTCGAATCATCATTATGAATTTTATTTATAACTAGTTGGTATTGGTATTTTGCCTTGAGGCAAGCTACATGAACTTTCCGACATGTGTACATAAATAATCGACTCAATCAATAAAATATAAATTAATTTATAAGTGATTAAAAGTATTTCGAGTGGATTTATTACACATCATTGAAAACGAACGAACACTCTATCGTTATACCAAGTAAATCGTCTAATTTTAAATTTAACAAACGTCAAAAAAACTACTTATTTTCTCAAACTTTGAATTTTTAAGGCCGTAATATTTCAGTAAGTTCTATAAGACCATGATATATATCGCCAAACAAAGTTCCATAAAAATCGGCTTAATTTTTTTTTTTTTTGAATACATAACATATCAAATAAGTCAAGTATCGAACTACGTTACTCCCAGCAAATTCACCATTGTAAAAATGTGTTTTTGTGCAATTCAAAAATTTTTCAGGACCATTTTACCCCATAGGCGGGGTTTCTTTGTTAAAAATATAATTTCTATCATATGTATTAAAATCGAAATTAGTACTGTGCCACAAAAATCATTGGAAGTCCGTAGATTTGCTGGAGTATTAAATATTTTGAATATACAAGTTTGAAAAGCTTAATCATAGAGATCACATGATAAAGCAGATTGATTCAGCAGAGTTTCCATCCACCATAAGCCCGGCGAATACCATAAAGTTCTCTGAGCGGATAGTAGGATTAATGCACAGTATATACGATTAACATTATTAAAGAACAGAGTTCGTGCTATATTTCAAATGTGCTCCGGCAATAATTATTCTTAAGCTCGTTGTCTGAGGCATAACATGCAGTTTGCGTGCTTTATTTATATTCCATAAACAACTCTAACAATATGATATGTTACGGGTAAGAATAAAAGAATTATAAGAAGTTTTACGAGTGAAGTTTGTTCATTTATTCATTAGTTTACTCATGCGAAAGCTCATGGGTTAGTAATAATAATGAACATATTTCAGGATTTTTTTTCAAGCTTACACAAGAGATTAACTAGGTGATGACTTTATTTACAATTGATTTAATCGCTATATGTAGAAGAGAAATGAGAGCATTGTTTTTACACTCGCAAGGTTTCCTTTTCAAATTTTCTGTTAGGTACAACCGTCGTATCAGTGTACTGCTACATATATATAATATATATATATATATATATATATATATATATATATACATATACATATATACATACATACATACACATACATACATATACATATATATATATATATATATATATATATATATATCTTGATAGTTTTTTTTCTTTATTATACGTTTCGATACTTGGTGTGTGTCATCATTCAGTAATCCATCAGTAATCACATTACAATAAAATATTTTTTTGGCGAAATTTAACACAGAACCATAATGTCTAGAAAAGGGAAAATTATATTATTTAAATGTATAATGAAGTAAAAAATTATACTACCCCGTAAAAGTGACAAAAATTAATGTTATCTCAATAAGATACGTATACGTAATGTATAACAATGCTGTAGAAAAGAATAATCAAACATATTACGTAGTTTATATATAAACCGTTTTAATTAATAAAAATAATGAATAAGCACGAGACTCGTATATCTAACAATTTATATATATATATATATATATATATATATATATATATATGTATATATATATATATATATGTGTATATATATATATATAACTGAAACAAGTAAAATTGTAAATTATTCTTTTATACCGTACCAATATCAAAATGTCTTTCATTTTTCTTTGTCGATTTTGATATATTTAAAATATAAATATAAAAATTGTAACAAATTTATAAAAAAAATTTACGCTATCTGCTTTTTTGTTTTAAAAATTTTCAATTATAAAATAATAAATCTTGAGAAATCTTGTTTTAGATATTTTATATCGACGTTGCTTTCGAAATGTAGCTTCATTTTATAATTTGTGTAAATTTTACACAACGCCACTATTATAATTTCAGTTTTATATCAAATTATAACCTAATTTTACACTGTACAACAACTATTGTCTATTAAATAAACTGTATGGTTTATGGTTAACCTTATGGAAACTAATATTAGTTTGATTTTTTTGTATTTAATTTTTTTTTTGGAAAATTCCAATTTAATTTAATTTTTTCAACATGTCACATTTTTTTGCATAGATTTATTGCTGATCAAGATAATGTATGTCACAATTTAAAAAAACATAATTTTTGAAAACGTCAAAATTTTAAAATTATTTTTTAATTTAAAAAATATAAAATATTTTCATTTATTTATGATATGTATGAAATTTTTCAACTCAAACAACATGAATTTATTTTTTCCGTCCATGTGTACATAAAAGTTATTATTCTAATGTATGTTATATAAAAGAGAAAGTTTCTGCAATTTGCCTCAAAGCACAGTGTCATATAATACTAGTTTTTATTCAGTATTTACAAAGGACTTTCGTCGGATGTCGTATTTTACATGTAGTTGGCTTTATGATTCCTTGGCATAGTTAGCGAATGCACCATTAGAACTAGGAAATGGCGTGGTCTTTTATATAGAAAGGACCACTAGTAAAAATTTAAATTCTATGCCATTTTATTAATAAGATATCAAGATGGGCCAGATTTACCGTCAAGTGCGAATGCACATCAAATGTCACATATGCACATGAAATTATCAGATATTTTCTATAGAACTGTACGAGTTACGTACCAAGATTTAGTGCTTACGTCGCGTTTATATTTAAAAGAATACTCAAACTGTGAAAATATTATTTTTTTTAAAAAAGGCCAACTTTTTCAAAAATTCTCAAATATCAGATTTTTCAAATGTATAGTAAAGTTTTTCAAAAAAATTATTGTACGGGAAGTTCCAGCAATTTGCCAAGGCACGATGCTGTGCATCATTAGTTTACAATTTTAATATTGAGGAAAAATCTCTTAACAGTACAAACATTTTTTAAATAAATTACGTTCATAAACACAACGCAGCAACTGACAAAATAATCACTGAATTATTAACTATTTATCAATATGATATTTTATTTCCAAACCCAGCTGAATAAATATATCTCTACCCTGGTAAATTTATATGTTACCATGGACATATTTAAAAATATTGCTAAAATCAAATCAACACATCATCGGTGTTTATTTTGCAAACAGAGATATAATTTTCAACTGTCAATTTTCAGTTAAAATCGTCTAATTAATTCATAGTACAAATGCAGAAAACAAACGGCTATAGGATTATCAAGCAAAATATGTGTTACTGTCAATGCTGTGCGAAAAATATATTTTAACGCTTATGTGATTAAGCGGGACGATAAATAAAAACATAATTAATTTCCTTTGAATTACGCAATTCGTATTCATAATATATATATTTATATATATATATATATATATATATATATATATATATATATACATACATAAAAAAAATTATGCATAATAACTGTATCATCCGATTAAAGAGATATTTAGGATCTACACCACATGAATGACCATATTAGGATATTGGTTAACTTTAAAGAATTCTATCAATTTATTATAATTATATTAAATAAAATTACAGAATACAATATTAAGTAAATACAAATTAAGTAAATTACAGTATTATAATCTTTCGTTCGTTATATCCCTTCTGTGTTTCTCATTTCTCTTTTGTTTCTTACACCCCGCATTCACTCACTCTACCGCACGTGCCGCGTGATTTTGATCGGTAGTATTACAATGCACATCGATTGAAACATCATACAATATAGGAGGGCAATATGTGCTTCTTTGATTTCTTTTTTATTAATTGTATTAGTCTTGATATTATTTTATACAAGTTTAGTGTTCAATAAATTTTATAATTTTTTTTGTGGTTTTCCTAGTTTGGTATGTATATAATTCTCTTCTTTTTATATTTGTATATTTAATATCAACTATTGTTATTTATGTAACATTTTTTAAATGACACACATTAAGTGTCGAAACGTCTAATTTTCTGAAAGTTTTAGCTCTTAATATTAACTTTAAGATAGTCCGCACTCCAACCAGAGTTTCTTGGTTTTTCTTCCAAAGTAAACACTTATTTCATTAAATACTCCAAATTTTTGTTGTAAACTTTTTATTTATGATCAAAAGAAGCAAATAAAATGTTATTCTATGTATATAGATATATATTTGTTTACCACGCAAATAAAGTGAGAGTAATTTTTTTTTCCTTTGCAAAGATAGAGAATTTAATCCATTTGAATATTATAGTTTTCTCTGTAAGTGTTATTTATTCAATATGATTTATTGTAAAAAGAAGCGATTTCAAAGTGTATTTAGTTGTGCTTTATATAAGAGTGGAATAAATATATTTTTATAATAAAATACATACTTACCTCATATTAAAATATTATTTTAAATATAATTATAACAAATACCTTTGAAGTTAAATGGAATGAATTCAAAGTGTTTTCATGATAAAATATAAATACGTCTTGTAGTAAAATGCTATTTTCAATAAAAATAATTCTACAGCTGCACGACGTATAAAATATCACATAGCGAATTCAAAGATCAGAAGTGTGAAGAATATTATTCAATGATCTCCTTGCCAGTTGCCGTGCGGTCTTCTTAAGCGTGCTTTATTCAAGAATTTTTGTCATGCATCGGGCTATGTAAAATTCTCGACGTTTTCGCTGTAACAATGCATATATAAGGTATCCAGTTTGCAGTGTCTACGTGTCCCATTACCGCATCATCGCCGTCGCCTGGTGTCTATGAACGAGGCGATGATTTATTGCCTCTCCTGGCTGCCGGGTCGGTAGGTCGATGCATCCATACAAACCACATATTTAATGTGCCACTGTTGGTATCAGAGTTGGGTAAATCTAGAGCAGCGGTTGGGGAACTTATTTAATCAAAAGCCAAAATATTTTTGTCTAAGTTGTTTCGGAGAATTTTCGACTTTCCTGAATTGGTACTAAATCTATTAACACGTACAGACATTTGCTCGATTGTTTTTACCCGATACAAAGAATTGCGTCGAATAAAGCAGTCGTCTCAAGCAATTTTGTGACCATCTAGGTACATAATGACCCAAAATAATATCTCGTATTTTCCTTAAATATAACTGCAAGAGTACAGAACAATGAAGTTGGGTTCAAGTGTGGACAGCTCATATTCATAATCTATTTAATAGTAATGGGTCATTGATTTTATTCATAAGTTTTCCGTTTTTTACTTTAGTCAAGACTGCAAAAAATATGAGCCATTGATTTGATTGCCTGGTCGACCCAAATTTTTACAATCAAATGACATACCATATATTCGTATTTTTCTTTAATTATTTCATTAACATTTATCATCTTCCCGTAGGGTAAGTTTTAGTAATCGTAAGACAATCGAATATGAAAATTTTTATTCGACTTTACGTTTCAAAGGTTTCTGAACATTCAAGCATACCTTAGAAAAATTGATGTATGTGTGTGTGTGTGTACGGATACAAATTTTTTTTGACGATTTCGAGAACATGGATCAACCGATTTGAATAGCTCAAAAAAAACATTTTGTTTGCATTGATGATGCTGATTAGTTTTTGGATAAGGCAGATCCAGCCGTTTTGAAGATGAGAGGTAAAAAGTGCCAAAAATGGTAGTTCAGTTCTTGAAAAAAAAGAGTATTCGATTTAAATAATTGAAAAGCAATGATATTATTGATAAGATGAACTGGTTGAATTTTTGAAAAGGCAGGTCTAGCGGTTTCGGAAAACCAATAAAATTAAAGCAAAAATTGCCATTTGGAGGTGAAAAATGATTGTTTAAATGAGCATATGTTTATATGCACATCAAATTATCAGGCATTTTATACAGATTTTAATAATAAGTACGAACTTTGTTTATATTTTCATGGGTTCCGTAACAATGTTCACTCTTTAGACTACCACGCGCCGCCTAGGCGCTTTAATATTTTGTCTCTACGCAGTCCAAGCAGCGCGGTTGTTTTAAAAAATCTAAATTCTCAAACGTTTTCAAAATATAAAAACTATTCTAATCAAAAAAGTCAATTTTGTTCAATAATTTCAAAATTCTCAAAATTGTTTTCAGTTTTCAAAATATTTCAAAGCTTCTTTAAAAATTTTAAATTTTTAGTAAGGAATGTTCTAGGAATTTACCTTAAGGCACGAAGCAATATACTACTAGTTTATTCACAAATTGTCTGATTGTCTAGTGGATCCTTTATAGCAGGTTGCGTAGGAAAATTCTGGGGTCGCGAAAAATTTTAATGTCAAATATTTATCATTTTATAGCATCACGTCTTGATTTTTGTATGTTCTCAACGAATTCTTAAACTATATATTTTTATATGTAATATTGTTACAAAATAAACAAATCATTTAAAAATATTAGTAGGATCGTTAAGAAATTTGCAATCATAAATGGGGTCGCCAAGAAATTCGCAACCGTAAATCATGGGTAATGAAGGAGAAAAGTTTAAGGAGCCTTGCTTTATAGAAAAAGAACTACTCAGATATTTTAATATTTTTATTGTAATACAATAAATTTTGAAATTTGTATGCATATTGAAAACCATAAAATACTAATATTTTATGAAAATATAAACAAAAGTGTTTGAATTGTTTGTAAACGAATTTCAAATACTTAATAAATCCTTAGATATATGACGAACGATGTGGGTCGAGTATCAGGTTTCAAAGTTGTCGGAGTCGTCGGAGTTGTAAAGCGGATATAACTCCACTCTGAATCGAAGTAAAAATCCTAACCGATCCGGCTTCGGATATGATGAGCCCAACTCTAGTTCGTATATATTTTGCCCGCGGAACGTGCGATTATCATAGCGCGTTTAAAAGGGATTATATATACGGTTCGTAACTCGGAAAACGCGGCACTGCCGACGCCACTGCGCCCAGGTAGAATTAATCTGCGACATAAATTAGAGTTAGTCTGGCTATTCGCGTAATTCTTAAATTACCCATTGTTTAAATCTTATGCCAGGATACGAATGCGGCGTCTGTATACCAACAGATTTCCTAAGCTAAACGAGAATATTTATTGTATCTTGGAAAAAACTTGTTTCAGATTGTACAAAAAATCGATAAAGATAGTGCCACGCAATCAATAACATTAATTTATACAAACCTCGTTTAGCATGCAAGTTTGTATGTTGTTTTCTAAGTATGTCATAACGACGTATAATTTAACCCTCGGCTTTCTTCTCTGAGGTACGTGGCAGTTCGTATACACAAGGATTCAGTTCGTATTGAAGCGTCAAATAGAATAAGCAACTATTATCTTCTTCCCGCGGCTTCATGTCACAAATCCATATAAAACAAATTGCTTAACATATACAATAGCAAATTTGCAGCAGGTGCGTTTTCGTCAGTTTGCGGCAACAAGTTTCTGCTTGATTGTTTTTGAATCGGTTCCGAGCGTAAAAGGTCCAGTCATTAAAGCTTAAATTAGGTAGGAATCTCGGAATTCGAGATACCCAGCTGTAAGTCTGTAAATACAGTATACTGACACCCTAAAATTTGTCTCAAAACCTGCATATGGTACGTACACCCTACCATTTTTTCAGACGGGGAGTTTACGTTAAGACGATGCCATGAACCACTGGCTATTTTTGCATACGATCAGATTTGTTAATCTAGTTCCACTCATTTCAAGGAATTTATTATGCAATAAATATTAACACTTACGGGACGGCACCGATTTCAAAACAATCTACTGTATCAGCTGTAAACTTGATTTCATTGTGTATGTTATGCAATTTGTTTGATAAAAATTTGTGGCCATTGAAATTTATAATATTAATTTATTTTTGATCATTTTATATAGAATGGCGACGTTCAAAACAATTTCCAAAATGCATAGCTGGATGATTTTGACATGTTTTACAATAAAATGATGTTCGCCGCCATTCTTCTGGTGCTTTTCTGTCAGAATAGACAATACAATCTCTTCATCTTTCTCTCGCATTTAGAATATGCCACAGATTAGTCAGTATATTTGTTCATTTTTGTGCTGCCATAATGGTTTGTTTTTTCTATTATATTGCCTAATAATTCATTTGCAAAATATAAAGTAAAATAATCTATTGGATGTCTTATATTGTTGTCGGGATGTTTGTTGATGTATGTCAAACTCGATTATTAAAGGAAAATCGTCTGTATGAATGTCTATTTGAAACTCATCTTCCCTACTGCTTAATTCATAAAATTCACCAGTCGTTTTGCCATGTTTAAAAGCGCTCGGTCGTTTTAAATATTTAAAAAAAACTATATAGCAAAGAAAAAGGCTAAAAATACTCCTAAAATAACTTAAAATTATTTTCAAAATACAACACTGTTTATCACTGCTATATGTAATTTATTCAACTTTGCGATGCAAACTTAGTCATTGTTTACAAAATAGCCTGTGCTTCCCCAAGTATGTTTGTCCACTCAGGTGGACAGCCGTCCTCAAAGAGTTAATATAAGAATACCACTATATGAAAGCTAATAATCTAAGAAAAATTTTACAATCCCACCATCCCTTTACATGTGCGCAAAATATTTGAATAGAGTTTATATAAAAAGCACAGAATGCGAATGACCACTTTTCAATCCTTACATCTATTTCAACCGATGTCGACTCGCTGTTGTCAACACACCAGCCATCATAAATAATAAGAAAGCACTTAAAAGTTTCTAGTTGTGCAGTAAATGCAGGCAGAAATGCGCTCATGGAAAGCCGTTTTGCTTTTAAGTTCGCTGGAAAATCATTTGGTAAATATCTATATATTTATGAGTAGTAATCAAATTGAATTTTATTCAAGTTATGAATAAGTCATCAGCAGAAAATTTATAATGATATAAAGCATTATTACTTTGGAATCTTTTGTGCAAATACACAAGAGTTGAGTGTTAAATGTTGAAAATACACCAGAGGCATTTTTGTCCGCAAATAAGTAGATAAAATATTATAGAAAAATTTATTTTGTTTACGTATAAACTGTTAGTATTTTTTTATTGGGTCTCTGAAACCGCTAGACCTGCTCTCCCAAAAAATTAATCAGTTGTTCATTTCGTGAAAATTTGACGCCCTGTTCTCTGAAAAACTGACTTACCTTTTTTTGGCACTTTATGCCCCGTATCTTCGAAACGCCTGGACCTGCATTCAGCAAAAACTAATCAGCGCCTATCCCCATCAATAGGAATCGAATTTTGATTTAATCATTTAAATCGATCGATTCATGTTCTCGAAATCGTCGATGAAAAAATGTATCCGCACATACACACATCCATTTTTTTCTAAGGTATGCCAAAATGTTCAAAAACCTCTGAAACGTAAAGATATATAAAAATTTTCATTTTCGAATTCTTTGCGATTACTATAACTTACCCTACAAGAAGTTAGAAATGTCACGACTGCATGTTTTTTTTTTATCCACCGCCAAGGCTGACTTTGATCCCAAAATATCTTCTTTGAGAAAGCTGATTTATAAAATGATTTTCCTTGTGTGATTAGTTTTCTGGAGAATAACTATCGACAACCCTTACGTGTAAATTGATGAAGTTTTAAATCCTTTGTCACTGGCGTGCAGCATCCTTCATAGGTTTTAATACTGAAGCGCATATGCGATGCAAGCGGGCGCGTAATCCACATAACGTTACTTACATTTAATCAGATATAATACCGCACGGTTGAAGTGCTTCGGATTAAGTACCTATCAAGAGCAAAGCAGAGCTGATTCATTTTTAAGCATTTGCCACATGGAGCGTGTGATTGAATTGATAGATTCTGGCTCGCCAGAGGCAAGGGCGACCGGGTGGACGGGTCGGTCGGCCGATACAGAAACTCGCACTTCAGCGCCGTACGATTGACTGACCGTCGGGCGTCAATCATTTTCTCCGAGTTCTAGATCGCGATTGTTTCCATTTGACATGTGTTGTCGAAGTCACTGCTGCTCGACCGTTCGTATTCCCATTGTATATATCGCAAGCCGGAATTTTGTTGTCATTCATTTTAGCCGCGCGGGAAGGGTTAAATTTATAACGGTCATGGCAGTTTTATCTGCTCGCAATTTTTTTCGCCTTGTGGTACAAAAACTCTTCATGGATTTTTTGCTGTATTTGTACACTAGCAACAACGAAATATTACAAGATATAAGTAGTAGTTAACTTGTAGATTAAGTTACAGTAATCACAAAAAAATAGAAAACTTTTCATGTCTTTGTTTTCTGAAAATTTGGTATATTTAAGAAAAAATTAATGTATGTGTGTGTATGTGCGGATACAAATTTTTGTCGACAATTTTGGAAACACAGATTAACCGATTTTAATTATTCAAAAAGCATTCGATTCGCATTGAACGGGAGACTTCATTAGTTTTTGGCAAAAGCAAAAGTTCAGATGTTTTGGGACAAAATGTACCAAAAATAACGATTCCGTTTGTAAGAAAAAGGGCGTTTGATTTGAATAAAGATTTGATGAATTTTTTATGAAATCATATCTAGCGTATTCGAAAATTCAATAAAAAAAGTTAAACTAGTGGTGTATGGCATCGTGCCTTAAGGAAAATTGCGAGAACTTCCCGCACCGTAACAAAGTGGTCGAGAAATATTAAATGTTTTCAAATAGATTGTTATCAATAAATACTGTAACATTGTTTAATATATTTATAAGAATTATATAAATTGAATTGCAAAGTTAAAATCATTTATTTAAAGTGTAGAAGTGAGCTCCAGAACTTAAACTTAAACTTAAACAAAAATTAAAATTAAAATCTGAATTATTTTCGATATATAATTTTTTTTTTAAGAAATTTTTTTCCAAAAGCAATTCTTTCGTCAACACAAGCAGAAAGTTTTTTGAATCATTCAAACCGGGTGCTTAGTTCTCTCAAAAACTGTCATTTTTGTACATTTAGCTCCGTATCTTTGAAACCACTGGACCTGCCTTTGCTGAAAACTAATCACCACTTCTCCCTATCATTACGAACTGAATATTTCTTGGATTATTCAAATCGGATGCTCCATTTAGTCAAAATGTTGATTTCTATTTTTGGGACCCTTTGCGCTGTATCTCCGTAACGGCTGGACCTGCCTTCGCCAAAAACTAATCTGCACATCTTCATATCAATAGGAATCGAATGTTTTTTTGAATCATTTAAATCGGTTGATCTATGAGCCCGAAAACGTGAACGAAAAATGCGGACATACAAAATACACATACATCAATTTTTTTTGGGTATGCTAAAATGTTCAAAAACCTTCAAAACGTGAAGATATGCTAAAATTTTTATTTTCGATTTTTGGTCCATTACTATAACTACCCTACGGGAATTTAAAACGCCTTAAGCAGTCAAAAGTAATCACTGGTAATTTATAGAGATCTTTATAATAAGTTCACATCTTATTTACGTTTCTATCTGTTCTGTATCATTTGACATGTTTGAAGTTAACTTATATAATTCAAACAAATGTCCTCGATATTTTCGATATTTTAAATTACGGTACGGGAAGTTTCAGCAATTTGCTTTAAAGTACGATGCCATGCATCACCAGTCTTTAGCACATATTATAAAATTCTAACAAAAAACTAACTATGTGTTATAATCCTGAAATGACCAAACTAATTTTGACATGTATGTACACCGTAATTTTGCACTCGTTTAAACTATTTATCTTGAACCCGCTTTATTTATATAACCAGTTTTACACAATGCGGAAAAAATACAATAATCACTTTAATAACGTATGCTCTTTAGCATTTTCACGCTATTATACATAATTCACACTCATTTGCATGCCTATATACGTGTATAATCGTATTTTATGCAGCTGAAATAAAGAATATTTTTCTGCTAGAGAGTTTATTGTCCGCGGAATTCATAAATAATAATTATTTATGTTGCTCGCATGTGTTGTACAAATCTGGCAAAGGATCATTGTACCTATATTGTTGTGATATATGATTTCATTTTCCGGTAATCAGTAGCATATCTCTGCAACAATCTCTTTGTTCGCTTTTAATTTATTTTATTTTTTTATTTTCATTTTAATTACAATCTGTCACACTTAGGATATTCTGTAACTGTTTTGACTTTTCTTATATGAATCTTGAATGGATGGCAACCCAGTAGTTGTCCAGTCCAGTTATGACTAATTATTTATACTCGAAGTATTTGCTAACATTTTTATTATATATGCAACTATACCCAATAAAGGCGATTTTCACTTGAGGCTATATTTGATATCTATAACCTCAAGTGGAAATTTGACATCAAAGTTGCCTGATGTCAGGCTTGGCGTTAGCGGGAATCGAAACAGCGAACCCGGGACTAGTTGGTGCTAGCCCACGTTCTAACCGATATTGCCACCTTGTTCGCTTTTATGGAGCAAAAAAAAATAATTATTTATGAAAACCAAGAAAATGCTTTTTTGTATTTTGTATTAACAATTTTCTTAATTTTGTCTTCCTATTTTTTCGATTTGAAACATCTACATAATTATTGATTACAATATTGATATTGAGCGCAAACAAATTGGTATAAAATCTAGTGATCAACTATACTTTAAATATAGTATGAATGCAATTTCATTTTATCTTTATTCGTTATTCATATTTATTAAATATATCCGACAATTAATAGTTTTCATTTAAAGTACTTGTGTAAATATAATATCCGGTGGAGACGCCGTGTAGTTTTGTGCGATAAATTGGCATCATATCAAGCGGTCAGTTGTACAGCGATGTTTATTTTCAAAATGCCATTGGCTTCATTGCTCCGTGTTTACATGGTAAATGTGTCAAAACTCATAATAAAGGTAATCATAATTTACCTGTTACATCGTATATCATAGTCACTGTACGCAACTAAATAAATCGACTGAATAATATAATGCCCATCGGTAAATATATGTATAAATGTATATATATATATATATATATATATATATATATATATATATATATATATATATATATATATATATAATGTATTTGACTCTGACATGTACATGAGCACAATCCCAAATCAATAATGAATTTCAATATGTATGATCTAATCTAGCGGTGTTTCTCTATATCAATATTGATTCTCGTAAATATCCTTCAGTGTGTAATGGTATGTATCATCCTCTTACATTAAAATAATGTTATATTTTATGTCAGTGCCGAATAGCGTAGTTGACTCTGATAGAAATCAATTTAACCTGACAGAACATACGGTTGATCTGACATAAAAGTTCGTCTCAAAACGTACGACAGAATGACAAAACACGATATAGATTAGTATCGACGTCTAACACATTCTCGTAACCCTTTTTTCAGAGGCAATATGGCATGGTCATAACATTGGGAAGATTTTGTTAGGAGATGCTCTCGTAACAGGGCTGGTCAGATAATAAAAATTTGATAATAAAACCAGTTTTTTTTAGATTGGAATCACTCGACATTAAATTTTTGAAAATTTATTTATTTTTATTTTAATTTTTTTAAATGTAACTCATTTATTTTATAATTTTGTTTGTTGAAAAATATCTAAATATAGTTCAATAATAGTGGACCATGGCACCATACGTTAAGGCAAATTGCGGGAACTTTCTCTACAAAAAATTAAAATTTTTAATGAAGCCTTAATTTATTTTTTTAAACTTTAAAAAATTAGATCATTTGATCGCCAATTATTATTATTATTATTATTTTGTTGCTTTATGATTTTTAATATTGTTCTTTTATTACATTTATTATTATTTGTTATTCATTGTTTTTATTGTACATTATTGTTTTGTAATACTATATATATTATTCACAAATTTCATTTTTTTATTAATTTTATTATTATTTGCTTCATTATTATATGTTAAGTTATCATTATATGGATATGATTTCAATAGAAATGCAGTTCAACCTTGTTTATCCGGACTTCAGTTATACGGATTGTGGATTATCCGGACTACCAACCGCGAACAATTTGTATGTATGTATGTACCTTCCTACTATTGGAATTTTTGCGTGATTAATCCTGCAATTTAGTATAATGTATGTAATGTAATTGAAAAAAAATATGTATATACGTACATAAGTAAGCGTTAATTTCTTAATAAACATTGATTTTTGTTGATATCTATGTATATAAATATTATGTTTAATAAATACACAACATTATTCTTCATACATTCGATTATCCGGATTTTTGATTATCCGAATGCCCATTGAAAACAATTAGTCCGGTTGATCGAGGTTCTACTGTACTCTTTTTACTCGCCTTTTATTTTGTATTATATTTTAATTCTAATTCTTATCTAATGTTACTATATGATATTTAGCAGTTGTAACTGATATTGAAATCAGCAAAAACAATTGATCACCAAATAGCATCTGTGTTTTACTTTTATTATTTGATCTTCAAAACTGCTGGACCTGCATCGCCAAAAATCAGTTTTTCATTTTGTCAATACAAAAAAAATGTATTTCGAATCTTTCTAATCGCTCCGTTTGCTCAAAAACAAATTGCCATTTTTTTGCACTTTTGCTCCGTATCTTCGCAACGGCTAAACCTGCCTTTACCAAAAACTGATCAGCATCTTTTTCCATCAATAGTAATCAAATGTTTTTTTTAATTATTCAATACAGTTAATCCGTATTCTCGAAATCATCGACAAAAATTTGTATCCGTACATACATACATACATACATACATATACAGATACATTCATTTTTCTTAAGGTATGCCAAAATGTTCAGAAATATTTGAAACGTAAAAGTATGCTAAAGTTTTTGTTTTGATATTTGTTTATAAGCCAATAATTATTTCAATTGTTGTCGTTATTATACCTTTATATGATGAAAAGTATGTTTTACAAAAGCAATGTTTCTTCATAAATGAATGGCATTTAGAATTATACGTGTAAGTATTTTGACATGATTTTTCAATATCGTTCTATGAAAATCTGATATAATAGGCAATAAATCACAACGTTTGCAGAACGATAAATATTTGGCAAAAAAAAACCTTTTTATTGAGAAATTCTTTGTGCTCGCCCGGCGTGCGTTTCATAACGGCGCGCGTTGGAGCGAGATCGCAGTTTTCGTTTTTTGTCTTGGTTTTCCATGGCTTGATGGCAAACCGTGTTATAGTATCTTCTGTATGGCTCGGTTTTTGCGTACATCGTATAAAAGTGTTTTTATAAACGGTCTCGGCGGACCGTGTCCGACTTGGAATTGTAGTCCGTGTATACATGATGCCGCTCGGTCAGAGTTACCACGCATTTAACACTTGCCCCCCGGGCTGTGGTCATTGCTTCGGGTGAGATTTCCAATTATGCATCCCAAACCAAGGTATGCGCTTGTAAATGTCGAATACTTGCACTATTTAACGTTTATGTGCAAAGTTTCATTATGTACCAAACGTAATTGATTAGTCTTCAAAATACGAAAATACTTGTCGAAAACTTATAAACGTCAGTATTAACT
>NW_020538040.1:166443441-166554605 GCF_003426905.1 Ctenocephalides felis
TTTAATACCTAATGATTCAATAATTTATTTATATATATATATATATATATATATATAATATGTCGTAATAGCATAGCGCGCTGCTTTGTGTGGACGGGTCGCAAATATTTACCGTTTAAAAATAATAATTGTTTTTTAAATTACTATTTACTCCAAAATGTATATGCATCAATATGAGTATCGTTATATTTAGAACTGCTTTTAATGAAATGTTGAGTCTCAATTATCACATTTGACTCTTTAATTATACTGTGAAATCCAAATCAGCCACATAAAACCATATATCATATATATCAAACAAACAAATATCGAAATTTGTTCATTGAAATTATATATTGCAATATTTAGAACGAATTTATTTCCAATAGCTCAATTTATTTTAATGTCGAGGGCTATACAATATTTTTAGTCATCTCTGTAGATGTATAAATATTTTATTTTATTTATTCATGACTAAAACCTTCCAAATTTGTACCACAAAAATTCGTCGTCTGCCTTTGTGATTTATTTATGGCCATAGCATAAGATACACGTATTAGAAATTGATGTCTTTTAAACAGTATAACAAATTCAGAAACAATTAATATGTCGTATCCGCGCTAAAAGTACAATATCACCTTCGATTTTGCCACCCAAAATAATTGCTTCAATAATGTTGCCTATAGTTTTCATAATTTTGTACCATATTTTAATTGGTTTTTAGTAATCAAAATATCCAAATTTCATTTTCCTTAGTAAAGTGAGACAAAATACTATATCCATAAGTTCAAAAAATTGATCTATCGAACTAGATTACATAATTTCATCTGCCAAATATATACTGTATTTTAAATTATTTTAATTTCTGAAATATCTCAGATGTTGTTTTCAATAATATTGTTTTATATTATTTTTCTCATGAATATTTTTTTTTATTCTCATCATGAATATATTATATTCTCATATTGTCTAGGCTCATAAGTAAATTGAAATTTCTAGCAGGTGATAGTTCTCATTTGTCAAACTATTTTTAATGTCAAATAATGACATGTCGGTCTACAATATTACTATATTATTATAATCAATCACAACTTTAAATTTTTTTTAACAAACTTCAGAAAGATTGATCAAATTCCGAATAATCGTTTAGGAAGTATTTTTACATACATCATTACTGAACAACCTTATATATATATATATATATATATATATATATATATATATATATATAATATATATAATGCATTTTTTGCAATTCATTCAGCAAAACAATTCACTAATGAAAATTTTACTATAAATTTTACTACAAAATTGTAATAGAAACTTTTATCATGATTACAAAAAAATATTTTAATTTTATTGTCACTAAAAATGAATTTAATTTATTTATGAGATTAATTTAATTACTACATGTGAAATTGGTTGTGACAGTTTCATGTTACCAGCGACACAATTTTATTAGAGTCGTTGTTTAGTAAATAATTAAAATCCATATTACATACACATTACGTAAAAAAAACGATTTCTGTACAAACGCAAAACCACATATAATAGTAAAGCTGTTTGTAGTTATTTTGTAATTATATTGTGGCAGTCGATCAATTGCTCGTCAATTTTATTATAATAAAATTGATAAATCATTTCTGTTATGATGTTATGGTCAAAACACATCAAAACTAAATTGTATATTGACGTTTTCGAATAATTTATAATAATCTCTATATAACTTTATTTCAAAGCCACGGCAATAAATGTGTTGTTTACCTATTATACACCTTACGTGAATTTTTTCCGATTAAATAATTCATATTTTTTACTCCTAATAAATATGGATCGATTTTTTAAACCTGCTAAAACATATTTTACAATGGGTTATCAATATATTTAATCCGGATTAAACTTTGCATGACTTGTAATCCGAGATAAAACGACGGCACACGTGAATGTACTAATACAATATATTTATGTATAGATTTAAAAGTTTGACAAATTAATACCGTGTAAGCCCATTAGGAGCCATATGTAATAAAGAATGAGTACAAAATATATGCATATACAAAACAATTCATTATATTTATTTTGTGTGTGTGTGTGCAATGTAATTACAAGGATTCTAAACCATATTTGTACCTTAGTAATTTTGTTATACAATTTTGGTTTATAATTTGTTGGTTTCATTGGATCCTAAGTTTATTTTAATAGTGTATAATTGATATAGTCATAATTAAAATAACTACTAGCACGTAACTGCTGAAGCTTTTGAATTGAATATTCTGAATATATATTGCTTACAAAATATTAACAATTATTTTTTTCTTTTTCAGGTATGTACTATCAGAGTTTAATTAGATGTATACCCAGTATTCTTCATCAAAGTATGTACAATGTTAATTAACTATGATTTATATATATATATATATATATATATATATATATATATATATATATATGTGTGTGTGTGTGTTTGTTTTTTGAATTAGGAAATTAGTTATCTAGTATAAAATATTACTTAAAAAGCTAAATTTCAATTTTTCTTGATTAAGTCGATTATTTACACATCGGAAACTCCCTACAACTTACCTTAAGATAAAATGGCACTTGCAACTGCTCCCTATTTACAATCATAGCGTCAAAATATTATAAACAACTTTTTAGAATATATTTTATTTTTATTAAACTTCAATTTGAGTGGCAAATGCTCACTATTTTACACGCATGATGGATATTTTAAATTTCTTCCTATATTATTATTGTTATTTATAATTTACATATACTTTTTTCAAATTTGGGCTCTTTCGATTCAGAATGACTTCAAACGTCAAAAAAATGTAAAATTACCCAATCGAATTTTTTAGCGAAAACATTAACTTCTTTTTCGGGAAATTAATAATGAAGACATGTTGCAGAGAAGTATAACACTCGTATAAAATGCATATATAGTGGAGGCTGGGTATTTTGCCACTTTTTTTTCTGATCAGCTATAATTATGTTAATTCTCCAGTTGGTGAATGAAATAAAAATGAAATAAAATATGGGGAAACCATGATATAAAAATGGGGGTCCACGGCATATTTAGAAATGAGTCAAACAGTGGAGAAAAACATTACATATGGATGTTAGTATTGAGCGCGGAGTTAATGGGTGGCATCAACCTCACATATCGCAGAATTTATTGCATGTTCCAACTTTAAATTTTGGTCACAATCTTGCTAAAGTATAGCTATAATGTGCGTCATTATCTTCGCAAATCGCATTTTTGAGAACATACCATCTATTTAAATGTTAGTAATGAGCGCGGAGCCAGCCACCCATCAACCTCGCATATCTCAGAAACTATTGAATGTTACAACTACAAATGTTTGTCAAATATTTATTAAAGTGTAGTAACAATGTATGTCAAGTTTCATCAAAATCGAATTATGCATTTTTGAAAACGTACATTATGTTTCAATACCAGTATTGAGAGCGGAGCCATCCACCAATCAACCTCGCATATCTCAGAAACTATTGAAAGTTCCAACTATAAATTTTTGTCAAATATTTATTAAAGTGTAGTAACAATGTATGTCAAGTTTCATCAAAATCGAATTATGCATTTTTGAAAACGTACAATCTGTTTCAATACTAGTATTGAAAGCGGAGCCAGCCACCAATCAACCTCGCATATCTCAAACTATTGAATGTTCTATCTTTAAATTTCTGTCAAATATTTAGTAAAGTGTAGTAACAATGTACGTCAAGTTTCATCGAAATCGAATTATGCATTTTTGAAAACGTACAATCTGTTTCAATACTAGTATTGAGAGCGGAGTCAGCCACCCATCAACCTCGCATATCTATTGAATGTTCCAACTTTAAATGTTGGTCACAATCTTAATAAAGTATAGTAACAATGTGTGAATCAATGCAATTTTCAAAATTATTTTTTTTTTTTGAATATCAAAAATTTATTCGGTTTTTAATTCTAATTCTAGCTAAAGTTCTAAACATCACTTATATATAATACTTGTAATAATTATAATAATTTATTTGAAAACATTTAATATTACTCGAATATTGAAATACGGGAAGTTTCAGCAATTTGCCTTAAGGCATGATGCCATTCACCATTAGTTTTGATCATGAATTAAAAATTCAAAACAAAAATTAGATATATTTTAAAATATAAGTATTTACTTAGGAAGAAGAACCAAGGTGCGGACTATCTTAAAGTTAATATTAAGAGTTAAAATTTTCAGAGTATTTTTCAATTTTTTTTACCAATGGGATCTTACCATTTTTTGTCTGACTGAACTTAGTATATCAGATTAATTGCTCTACTTGTGAACTTTTTTATATCGGAGAAACTAGCCAAAACCTGAGTAAGCGCCTTCATCAATATAAAAATAACTCAAAAAATCCCAAACAATTCAAAACCATGTTAACCGAGCATATAATTAATTTAAATCATGATATAGATTTTTTCAACCCAAAAAGTTCAGATTTTGAAGATAACGTAATTAAAAGAAGATTCGTTGAGGGGTTATTTTTGCAATTGCATAACGACAGGGTCATAACGATTCGACAACACGGCCCTGAACGAAAAAAACACGTCGTTCCTAAATAGCGTGTCAAAATTTCTTAAATGACCAGATCCCATCGTTTTTTAAATTTTCCGTAAAATTTGACATGTTAAGAACTGCTTCAAGAAAAAACGTGACACTTTTATCTAAAACTCCGAAGAGTAAATACATAGTTTTGACAACTTGTTAAGTTATTCATGTTCATTTGTGTTTTTTATCGTCATGTTAAAAAAATATATTTTGCCATACTCATACCATAGATTAATGTTTTCAGATGTTATATTCGGATACAAAATTGTATGTGTCTTTTTATTATTATTATTATTATTAATGTTTTTCTTGAATAATATGAAATTTCTTACATATTATTTATTTAGTTCTAATTTTTATAGTTATATTGATTGCCACTGAGTGAGGGCTAAGATGCTAGCCGAAAAAAAATTCTAAAAATTCTCATACTTTTAATGATGTAACGACCGATTTTTAAACTCAAAATGATATATATATATATATATATATATATATATATATATACAGTAGAACCTCGATTATCCGGACTAATTGTTGTCGATAGGCATCCGATAATCGAAAATCCGGATAATCCAAATTATGAAGAATAATGTTTTGTTTATCAAAAATAACAAATGCATACATAGATATCAACAAAAATCGATGTTTATTAAAAAATTAACACTTACATATTTTCGTAGATTACATTATACATATTACATTAATCATGAGGTAAAATATTCAGGTGGTACGTAAAGTATCAATGAAGAAGAAAAGTTGCTTACAAATAATTTGTTGATCATTTTTGTAAAAACCAACAATATAGAGCTTCTTCTAAGAGTTCATTTTTCGGTCTCTTCACCATTTTCGAATTTTCTTTACACTCTTTACTATCTAACTTGCAAGTGTACGACAAAATTGAAGCGGCATTCTTTTTAATATCGCTTATAGTGGATGTATCTCATAGACCTGTAAGGTCTATGATGTATCTACACTACACCATACCTATCAGCTAACTTACCGTCGGTTTCGCCTTGTTTAATGATTCTATAATATTTATTTTATCTTTAAGGAATAACACCACCTTTAAAAATGTATATATGCACGTCATAACAGAGAATGTATGAATGTATTAATGCTGATCAGAATATGCAAGTTCCGACGCGATTATGCCCGGATAATCGCGAATCCGTATAACCGAGGTCCGGATAATCGAGGTTCTACTGTTTATATATATACATATATATATATATATATATATATATATATATATATATATATATAATGTGTCTGTGTACAATTGTATCAGTAATGTGTAGATATAAATTCAAATGTATGTATATTCCGGCATCTAACTTTGCCGATTTTCTTTACCCTCCATCTTTTCGCCATTTCCGTTGCGTTGACGTCTGATATCAATGCGGGTTTGGGAGCTGTGAATAATAATTGCGGCGGTCGCAACAGAAGCCAATCCGCCTTACAAAGGCATCGCCATCCCTCTACGGTCCGCAACGTAAATCTCACTTCCCTCTCGTCTTAGAACGTCTTCCAAAACTTCTTTAAGCTCCTCCCCAGCCACAACGAACGACCGGTATAGATTATGTTACTTGCATGCTGCCAGCTAACTAATTAATACTTAATGTCCACTGATTAATGTTTCGATGTCCGATAGAACAATCTGATTGCAGCAGAAGCCTGGGTAACATCAAAATTTATAGATAGTATCTATATTCACTAATCATCTGCCGACTCGATTTTTTTTTTATTTGAATCATTTGCATTGAAAAAAAAAACTGGTTCAAAACAACTCTAATAGAGCTTATGAGGGGGCGTCTATTAATCACGTGAGGTTTTTAGGAATCACGGTTTAAAAATCACGAAATATTACATGGGGAAGGGAGGGGTACAGTAAAATATCACGTGTATTTACGTTTTATCTATTTTTTTTTCACCTAACTAAAAATACACGTCATGTTTGGTGGGGGAGGGGTGGGGGTTAATTTTGAATATCAACATGGATCACCAAGGCGGAGGGGAGGTCCAAAAATCCTTAAAAGCTCGCTCACATGATTAATGGACGCCCCCTAAAAAGTCCGCTATTAAACTTTTTTCACCTAGTGCTTTTTCCACTTTGTAGGATTGTACTTTCAAATAAAAAAAAAATAGTTTGAGAAAATATTCAGTAGTTATTTTATAGAATTTTCAAAAAAAGGTAAAGTGCGGACAAAAAGACAACTAGTGGTGCATGGCATCGTGCCTTACGGCAAATTGCTAGAACATCCGTACCGAAATTTAATTTTTTTAAAACAGCTTTATTATTTTTTGAAAACTGGAAAATTTAGATTAGATTTTTATACATTAATATTTTTTAAAAAGTTTGAACTTTATTTCAAAGCAATCAAGCTTTATAGCTCTTTTAAACATTGGTACGAAAATGTACACAAAATTTGTACTTTTTATTAAAATCTCCATAAAATTTCTGATATTTTGATGCACATATGTCTAATAATCATTTTTGTCTACCCAATTACAATTTTTTTGCTTTTTATTGGAACACACAAATACATCCATTTTTTTCAAGGTATGCATACCTTTGGCGTAGTCAGAAGGCTTTGAAACGTAAAGAATATAAAATAAGAGTGCGCGTAAGGTTCACACGCGATTGAAGTAAAACTTATTTGCTACTATACACATGGTATTTAAGTAAAAATAAATACATCATATAACAATTTTGAATAATGTGTATTAGTAATATGGTAACACTCGTGATTCACACATTTATTAGTGTCAACCATTATACACATTTTTATAATGATAAATTACAAATTATAAATTATATATTTATAATAGCTTTAAAAATATGTATAATATTCAAAATAATGATATATTCAAAGTGATACTTCAAATTTGACATGATCGGTTTGTCATTGTAATTAGCATTTAGAAATGACCTTCATAGAGAAATTAATTGCTGATTAATAATTTCTATAATATTTATTCACACAGTGAATTATGGTCAAAAACGCCTAAACAAATATTGTTTTCGCAACTTCACTCATCATGTAATTGTGTTTGAAGAACTCCATGTAATTAAAATTAACACACATTCATTAACTGCTTGTATTTTTTTACTTTTTCGCTGGCGATATAATCTCATTCTTTGAACAGCTGTAATATCTGTCTTGCCTAAAAAATATTTTTCATTTTAATAACTTCAAAGATTTATAGAAACTACAAATAATATAAAAATAATTTCTGATCAATTATCAACTTACGTTTAGTACACGGCACGGTTAAAATGTTTAATTTGTTTTATTATTTTCGAGGAACAGGGTAAAATATTCTTCTGATTAAGGCATTTTTCATTAAATCAAGATTTGTACTACGATATAACTTAACCTTTAATTATGGCGATTTCTTTGTTGATATCGGTACGCATACAACGTTGGTGTCGGTACGCATACAACGACAGATCTCTATTCACATACACGACGATTAATCGCAATCGACCTGTACAGAAATGATGTCATCGAGAGCGATTGACGACAGTTCGGGCGTAATGGACTTTTGTTGCATTTGTACGGATTTACACCCTAGTCGCGCCTAAAGAAGTTTTACTTCAAAAATTATTTTATGTATTAGATTTTTTTATAATAAAATTTGTGTTCATACATATTGTATCACAGTAAATATTTTTTAGCTTGATACGAGTTGATTCGAATCAAGTAAAATGTGATTCGAATCAGGAGGTTAAGGACTTAATTTGAATCACTCGATTCGAGTTAGCGCATCGCAAGTTTACGTATTCTATATGAAAATGTTCAAAGTTTTTTTTTTTTTTTTTGATTTATTTTTCATAGCAAGCTATACAAAGTACATTCAGCTACATTTGTTACAGTTATATATTATTTGACTGCGTGAGAAGGATCGCTATCCTGCGATAGCGCCTTCTTAGATATTATGTTATATTTTGTAATTTATAACCATTTTCGCGTTTCAGATTTGTAAATCAATGGTTTATTTTTCGAACCAGTTTAAGTGTAAACACGCGACCCTGCGCAAGGAAAACAAACAATATTATTTTTGCGCGATTGCACGGTTTCGATATTCGACACCGGCGTTGTTACTTTAATTCTAATTAACGTTTCGCGGGCGCACGTGCGTTGGCGTAGCTAAAACCTTTATCCTTAATTGTATATGGGTACCGACTCTCGAGAGACTTGACTAATGCTTAAACACTATTATAATGTGTTTAATATTTAATTTCTAATTGTTCTATCGCGTTAATTTAATTACACAATTTGATGCAGTTATGATGCTTTCCGCTTACGCGAAACCCCGTACAAAGCATTAGTTAATGGAGGGTAGTTCGACATTAAGTTTTTTTACTCCAAAGTTTTTATTCTCGATCTTTTATGTTTTAATCTGGTGTCATCATTATAGTGCTCACATATTGCAAGAAAATAAATATTAAAATACACCGCTCGCGTCTGCCATCATAGAACTTTCTAATAACGTTAACAACATAACTTTAATACTTTGCGAAACTTTATTTTAATCATGGTTGTTTATTCTTTATGTCATACAAGTTAGCTGGCTGTTTCGTTGTAGTTAGTTGCATACTATTAAAGCTAATGAAGAGTTGCTTCGTCAGATGCATGTATAATATAAAATAAAGAAAATATTAAATACTTATTGCACGAACGCAACTTTCTAAGACATGATTGCTTATTTTCTTTTCTATATTAATGTATGGATTCTCTACTATGCAAAACACGTTTTTATAATTTGTTTTATAGAGCGTCTAATTTTGAATAAAATTCGTGCATTGGTTCGCTAAGTTATATCTAAATAACATATTTTAAACTTTTTAAAATTTTCCCATGCTATTTCCACACAAAACTTTGATTGAATTGCGCACTATCTAAAAGACAATATTAAGATCTAAAATTAATAGAGGATTTTTTTCATCGATGACATCATTTCTATACGGGGTCGATTGTGATTAGTCGTCGTGTATGTGAATAGAGATATGTCGTTGTATGCGAACCGATATCAACAAAAAAAAATCGGCATAGCATTTGAGCCCGTGGGAGCAAGGATATTCAATTATGTCCATGTTAAGGACCACCCTAATATATACGAGGTGTGTTCAAAAAGTACCCGGAATTTTTAAATTTCGCGGGTCTGGAGTGTCTGATTGTCAAAATTTTTTTTTTATTGTGTTGGTATACATGCCCCTAAAGTATGATGAAATTTTCAGCTATATTCACTGTTTACTTTGTCTGTGGTAGTCGCTAAGGTTCGACGTGTTTTTCTGAGCTCGGCGATTTTTACAATGGAAGAATTGAAAAGTCAAAGAATTTGTATTAAATTTTGCGTAAAAAATGAAATAAAGTGTAACAAAGTGTGTGAAATGTTACATTTCGTACGATTTTTTCACTAATTAATAATTAATGTTTCGAAAATATAAAAAATAATAATAAATAAAAATAGTCATTGAGTTTTGATTATAAAAGGTGACGAATTGGGGGTGACGAAAAAATTGGCACCTGACTTATTCTTTGTATTTTGGCTGAAATCATGGATATATTTATATAGTATTAGTCTGGAATAATGTAGCAATCTCAACAGGTTAAAAAAATGATTTTTCACAATATAGCGACTGGTTGATCCTTGTTTTTTTGATATTCTAGAATTTTTTTTTAGAAATTGTTAAAATCAGAATTATAGGATGAGCATAGTTGATGTTGAAGAGAAGTCTATAAAAAAAACTATAAAAATTTCAAAATAGTGATGCATAATAGCATCGTGTCTTAAAACAAATTGCTGGAACTTCCTGTGCCAAAAATTTTTTTTTTTTCAAAAAGATCTTTTTTTCTAAACTTCGCAAAAATTAGATTAGAGAAATTTTAAATTTTTGAGATACGAATCGAATGTTATTTTGAATAATTGAAATCGGTTGAACCGTGTTCCTGAAATCGTCAACGAAAATTTGTTTCCGCACATACAAACATATATTCATTTTTTCTAAGGTATGCCAAAGTGTTTAGAAACCTTTAAAACATACGCTATATAAAAATTTTCATTATCGATTTTTTTGCTATTACTATAACTTACCTTACGAAAAATTAGTAAATTGATCCAATAGAATTTGAGAAATTGTGGGTATCGTATCGAAGAAGATAGTGTTTAAAAAAAACGCGATTAAAGTTTTGCAGAGAAGGAAACAGAGGAAGATTATTGTGATCAAACAGCAATATTAAAAATTATCTTGTACACGTAATTTTGATTGGTTAGTTTTTGAAGATATCAAATAAAAAACATGGATTTTTTTAAATTCTAGACCAAAATGTACCCCCTTGTGAAACCATCACAACAGCTTATAGGATCCTTAAGATCCTTCTGATCGACATTCAAATAAATAAATAAAACTATTATTTGATAGTTTAGTGATACTTGTGCAAGTGTGTATAATGTTTTTTTACTAAATGACTATCTTGATAAAGACCAAAATGTATGGATATAATAAACTTGCAATATCTTTTCAATCTATTAATCATCAAAATTTTCCTGTTATTTATTTTAGCAACTAATATTCTATTTTATGATATATCAATTATAAGTACCCGTATAATATTGAAAAAACATATTTAGCTTTGAATGGATCTATGAATTCGCTTGCCAATTTAGCAGATAGCTGCGTTACTGCCATGGATGGTATTTTCCTTTCATCGCCTTTGTTTGTATACGAATTTTCAATCTGAAACGCCAGTCGTGATTGAGTCACAAATTATAAAGCACGGCGAACGTAATGTTCATCAGTTATCATCGTGTAGTATTAATCACCCAATAAGCAAAGGGTATCCCGTGAGGCCAATTCACGCGGAATTATAGTACGTTGGCATTCAAACGGCGCGGCGACACGTTTGAAACGGGAGTTTGGCACAAAAGCGTTTGGTTTGGTGTGCACGGGAGACCGACCGCCCGGGAATCTCTATTTACGCTTAGGGGAGCCGGGGGTAAATAGTAACAGGCGTTTCTCAATATGATTTTAAACCTTAGCAAACTATACACACAGTACATTCAGCTAATTTACAGCTATATTAATTTGACACCGTGAGAAGGATCGCTATCCTGCGATAGCACCTTCTAAGATATTATGTGTTTTGTTGTAGTATATGCAGATTTTTTTTAAGACGCTCTGCCGGTAAAGGCTTGAGCCGGTTACACGCTAACTGGTTTGGATGACGACTTAGACGAGCTTTGTATCTGGAGCAGTAATGATTAATTTCTTCTTCTATAGTTGGAATTCTGAGATCTTGATGTATTAACCAGTTGCGGACATATTTTAGAGCGTTCGCGCTTTCTTTCAAAATTTTGTTTTGGGACCTCTGTAGAATAAATATATTTGATTTACTGGCCGCACCCCATAGTTGTAGACCGTAGGACCATATTGGTTGAACCATATTGAAATATTTTTTTGCTTCTATTGGACATGTAAACCTCCCCGCCATCATGTTGTCATACCTACTATTTCGCGAATCGACGCAATATGCAAATGTGTGCAGGTCCGTCATTTTTGACAAGTAATATAAATTTGTATTATCGCAAAATATCAGTTTGTGTTATTATTATCAACAAAGTTTGAATTTTATATATCTTCCTTCGATTCAAATTTATCAATCTTTGATAATGGGTAACACTTATTGTGATTTCTATAAATGTTTAAATGTTTATCTTGATTAATGCGAAAAATACTCATAACTGGGGTTAGTTGAAACAAAACGTTTGGGATATTTGTTGACATGCAACAATTATATGCATATTCAAGTGAAGAATATTGATTGGATGGAATGTGTAGTTTGTAAGATAAGGGCATGTCAATTGTTACAGCAGCACTATATATTTTATTTGGATTATGATAATAATTGTAGTTTACGTTGAACAATGATAAGAGTTTATTTTATAAGAAACATTATATAATTTATTTATATTAACTAGTAGTGCGTGCATCGGTGGTGCATGGCATCATGTCTTAAGGCAAATTGCTGGAACTTCAACTTTCTAAACCGAAAATTATTTTTTTTAGGAAGCTCTAAGTGTTTGGAATTGTAAAAGAATACATTTTTGAGAATTTTTGAATAAATTTGATAATTAAAAAAATTTTTATTTGCAATTTTAACTTTTTTTATTTTAATTTTTTTTAAAAGCAATTGCGTTGCATGACAGTTTTTGAAACGAAATGTTCAAGCGCGCAAGCGCTGCGTCGTAGTCTAACGTTATAAATCTTGGTTCGGAACCCATAGTAATGTAAACAAAATTTATACTTATTATTAAAATCTCTATAAAATATGATATTTTTATGTGCATATGTCTAATGAATATTTTTGACAGCCAAATGGCATTATTTTTTACTTTCCAATGGTTTTCCAGAACCATTAAACCTGCCTTCCTAATTTAATCATCAATTTCATTCAAATTTAATCTATTCTTTATTTTGCAATATAAGTCAAATGTTTTTGAATTATTAAAATCGAACACTCCTCTTTCTCGTAAACTAAATTACCATTTTTGACACTTTTAGCTCCGTATTCCCGAAACGGCTGGACCTGACTCAGCCAAAATCAAATCTGCTCGTCACCTTATCAATAGAAATCGAATGTTTTTTTTAATCATTCTAATCGTTTGATCAGTGTTCTCAAAATCGACGACGAAAAATTGTATCCGCACATACAAACACACACACACACACACACACACACATACACTCACACATTTATAATTTTTTCTGCTTTGCTTTAAAAATATCTAAATTTTCAAAAAAATCAATTATAAAATACATTTTTTTCAAAAGTCTATTTATTTTCAAAAATTTTAAAATTCTGTAAAATCTTTTCAAAGTTCTCAGAAAACTTTTAAACTTTCAAAAATTTAGCAATTTGCCTTAAGGCACGAAGCCATGCACTACTAGTTGTTGTTACTACTTATCCCAGTAGCTGTTATAACTAGCTCAAAATACGGGGTAAGTTGTAACAATGCATCTTTAAAAAAATATTAATTATGAAATAATGAACTATAGATATGGCATTATTTATGACTTGATGTGATACAGAAGTAGTTGCATAATCTATCCATCTTATATTTTGTAAGAATATAATCATTGGATCTCAAGATATAATAATATTACAAGCTTCTAGCTCCTCTATGGGTATTCGAGGGAGAATGGGCAGCAGATTGTGGGCGGCAGCCGGCTAGTTGGATTTGCTGTTCGGTCTTTTGGCATTTCGGATTTCTTCGCTTTTGTTCGGTTTTTGTTACGGTTTCCGTTGACGGTTTCTATTACCTCTTCTGCATCGCTCGCGGACCGGATTCACAGCCGGGAAACAATGCCCCGAACACACATATAAATCAAACCGCGTTCTGTCTCCTTTTCTATATTTTTGATCATTCTCTCCTACCATACAAACGAGTACGATTCAAATACGGTATATTGTTGGCAGTAAGTCAAATAGAATTTGTTTAATTGAGGTTACGAAACAGAACTTGAAACTCAGCTCGTTAACAACTTCAAGGCAAATGAGCTGTGTCCGCTGCTGCTTAACCAATTTGTCTTCATTTCTAAGACGGAAGGTGACATCTGATTTTATCAAATTAAAAGTTGGCTGACACATAAATATTTAATCATAAACAACTCATTATATTTGTATCTACTGGTATTATCAAATCGTATATTACTTGCTTAAAATCTTATTTTTTAACTTGCTTAAAAAACATATTTTACATTTATGGGCCAATTAAAGAACGACTTGTAACGGATAACACATAATGCTAATTTATATTTCCATATTTTAGATTTTAAATTATAACACACGGATGATGAGACAAACCTAGTCTCGAAACGTTTGTAAAATTAATATTTAATAAATTAGTGCAAAAAAGTGTTTGCTTATATTTCTAAATTAATATCTATAATTGTATATATATATATATATATATATATATATATTTACATAATGTGAGTGTGTATATATAATTTTCGTATCATGATGTCAGTGGCCTCCGAAACAGTTTGACTGATCTTTATGAAATTTTATCATCACATTCACTATGACTGAGAATCGGGCAACATCCATTTTCCATGCACCTGAGTGGCAACAGTTGGTCACCCTTAAGGTTTTTGTTAATTTTCCGACAAGTTTCTATCATCTTACTTCTTTATTTGCATTTAAAAAACAAATACAACCCTGAATTTTCACTTTTATGCCACAAACCCCTATTTCGTAATAGTCATTTTAGTTTCGAATCATTTTTCTTTCCACTTTTAGTGAGTAACAGTAAATGTTTTCCACTGGTATTTTTTTTTTGCATTTATATAAGAGCCTAAATTTTATTAGATGCGTATCGATCGATTTTTGGATAATCACTGATTTGCAGGATTATCCCATTGTACAAATAGTCCGATGTGCACATAAAGTACACAGCTCATGAATGGCTTTCAAAAAAAAGCAATTTTGATAAATAAAAGAATAGAGATTGAAAATTGAAATCGGAAAATACAACAGTTTCTGAGATAACTAGACACCATGCAAATAATTCAAAAGCAAACCTATAAATTTTCCACTGTTTTTGAAAAAATAAAAAAACAAAAACAAAAATGAAAAAATAAATTATAGTTTGTGAAATCTCACTCAATTGCTAGGCATTCCACAACATAATTCAAATATGAATGTTCGGATTTTGCTTTGCACTTTAAAAATCAATAAAGTGATACATAACGCGGTAATAATTACGGTTGACCAAAATATTGAATCTCCAAATGTGCCAATTCAAACCAAATGTGATTAGTTTCAGATTGCAGTTGCAATGACTATCCATGCTAGGGTGTTTTATATGTGGCATGCTATGCAGTAGGTAAACCATCCATTCCACGTATACAATCAACTATTTATCCATTATACTAAAAATTTTCTAAAATTATGTAATATGACTAACCGATGTTATCCGGGACAGCTGGTGTATATATATATATATATATATATATATATATATATATAAACATTTTCAAATTATGAATATGTGCTATTTTTGGTGAAGCTCTGAACACGCCGTGCTATAAAGAGTTAATAATTCCGTGTCGAATGCAAAATATTTTTATGTCATATTTTTATGACTGGGGTAAGACCGATGATAAAAATGTTTTGTTTCATTTTTACCGTGCCGTATATTTTACAATTTTGTTGCGCTCATCTGCCACGTCAGTCGTAAAGCGCACGGGGACGTATAGCAGATTTGGCGTTGGTCGTCTCGTTCGCAAAAATAACAAAATAATAGAAATAAAAAGCCGAAACAAAAGTCATCAAAAATTTGAATTTTGTACCGACTATTCGCGACACTGTGTCGCCGAGTTTTAATACATAGATTTATACTACCTGGACTGCGTGATTATAGTTCAAAATTTAACGAACAGGATACGCCCTCGGCTCTCTATGTTAATCCAGTACTAAACACAAATTAAAACTGATATATGTATATATATATGTGTATATATATATATATATATATATATATATACTACTCCACAAACTTATAAAATTAATTAGTATTTATAATGATCTAATAAAATAGATAAAGGACAGATACAGTGGTACTCTGACTTAAGTGTGTTTCGAAATAAGAGCCGCCAAACGAGCGATTTGTTGCTTCGACTTACGAGAAAAATTCAAAATCAAGCTTTGAGCGAGTAGAAGCTTTTAAGAAAAAGTTAAATACAAAATGAACATAAGAAAAATTTTATCAGTCGTAAACATGTTTTTTTAGCAGAAACAATTTAGCTGCTTTAATATATTAGTGTATGTTTAGTCATTTAAATTATTTTTAACCTTTTCCACTCGGATGCCGCCGTTCCGGCGACAAAATACGTATTAGTTCTGCAATTCTTTTTTTTTTACATGGCAATTCTATGAGCTATTTGGCTTATGTCATTCACTCGCACACATACACACACGCTTTCAAACACAAATATAAATTAACCTGATAAAAATTAAATTGTTAGAGAATCACTTCAATAAGTGATTCTACTATTCTGTTCATATAAGGTTGTTGTAGTTCTAAGGTTCCTCCATATTATCTTTGGGCAGCTTCTTCTTCAGTCTTCTTGAAGTTTGTGTCTCAAGAGTGACTATATAATTTGTATGTTCTAGTTTTTGAAAATGTTTGACACTGTGTTTCACATTCGCGAGTGGAAAGGGTTGATATTAATTGTGTAGTATACGTTATAAGTGATTATGCAGTTATAGATGCTGAGTTTGCGTTTTTCTGCTTTCTGTACATTTGCAAAATATTATCATGGGTCCAAAAACGAACCCGCTTGAATTAAGGAAAGAAGTTATTAAAAAATATTGAGGATGGGGAGTCTGTACGTGTTAAACCCATCATATATATGTACTTTGTTTAAAAGAAAGGGATGTATAAAGGATTTAACTCCAGTTAACGGTTTTGCAATAATTTATAAGCAGATTTCTCTGCTCTCAAAGATTGTGGATAAAAATCACACCAAAAAAGTTGCAACAGTTCGGGCATAGGAGTCCAACGAAACATGTCTAAGTAGAAAAAAGCAATATTTAAATTGATAAATGGCAAACTTATTTTTAATATTCAAAAAATTTAACAAAAACAATTGAGGTGTAAAGAATTAATGGCATTTCAATATATTTATAAGAGAAAAATTATTGCTTTGAGATACGAGCGATTTTATATATGAGCGTAATTACGGAACGAATTAAGTTTGTATATCGGGGTACCACTTATAACTCAGTTTAGTCTAGGTTGATCATTTTGTGCTAAATTTAAAAAGAAAATATCGAAGCGTGAATCAAAAGAAGGATAGTGATGAAATTGGGACTAAAGCTTCTTTTGATTGCATTAAAAACCTAAATACAGTTAAAACACTATGAAATATTTAATTTAGAACTACAAGCATTTAAAACATGCATTTAAATCTCAGATCGAATAAATCCATTGTCTCCGGTCTATGGCAGCACATACGTTTCTTTTTTATATCGTGGGTAAAACGGTTGTCTCTAGAACTCGAAAAGGGTTTGATCTCATGAAATGTGAGTGAAAAGAAAAACCGCACGTCCTGTCGCCATGAACCGTGATGTCCTTACGCTACGGTGCCTGTCGAATATTTTGCATTCGGCTGCTGCTGCTGCGGCTGCACCTATCTGCTGCTGCGTCGGAGTCAGCCAGTAACTTAGCTGTATGGACGTGTCTGGAGCACGGAGCAGCTAGTTGCGAACGCGTTATGCTCCAAGTGTATTTTGTGGTGAACGAGATAATAAAAAAAAGTATTACGAAGCGACCGAGTGCAAATGACAGTGGGATTATTACAGCATGTTCGTGATTTTGTTCGGTTGCAGCATTTATTTTGACGTTGATGCTCAATGTTTGATTTTTATTTGTATTTTTAAAATACTGTTTTTTACTGTTGCTTTTTATATCCATATAATAAATTATTTACAACAAAAATTGTCACGGATATATACACATATATACAAATGTATATTTAGGATAGGAGTGAATGGTCGACCAAGTATAGTATTTTTGGTCAACAATATTTGAAAGTAGAGGGAAAAATTGATTAAATAAGATCCTTCATAAATTTTTATTCTGTATAATTTTTCTTCAAGATATACAGTGGGTTCAAAAATTTATATCGTGTTGTATAGTGTTAATGTGTTCCTTAAGCATAGTTTTAAATTGTTTTGGATTTTTTTTATGTTATAACTTTTGTTAAATCCTGACTCGTTTTTCCAATATATATTTTTTTTTAGTTTTACTGCAATTAGTGTTAGTTGTTGTGCTAAAGAATATATATATATATATATATATATAATTATTTTGCTATCCGTTTATTTATACAAAAAAGTATCCATCCAGCAATAATTGTATTTGAGAAGAATTAAAATATGCACGAGCATGAAAATATGAACAATTATTCTAAATCTCGGCCTTTACCGGTTTTATGCATTAAGCTTTGTTTTACAGTTATAATAAACATTTCTATTTATTTACCAATAAATTATTACGTGCAATATGCGAGTACATATTCTATTCGGAAAATTTGTTCTATGTACAGCATTAAATTGCATCCATTTTATTTATTTACTCATAATTGTATTTTGATACGGCAAACGTTTATTTAGCAGTAACTCATTATCATTCAATATCTTTTGCAAATACTGCATTTCCATTTATGCTGTTGTGTTTAGTAATAGCGTTTGATATCAATACATAATACGTTCGTCATATAACTCTCTGTGACGACGTGAAACCCTATTATAGAATTAAATTAATTCTCGACACAATTTGAAAACGCGCCATGGGGGTATAGGTGATATTTTAAATAATTGGAAATTTATAAAATTTGCTTCTGTACGATATTTTACTAAATCAATGATGTTTTGAAATAACATAGTGTAGTACATGAAGTTATGAAATATGAGAAATGAGTAGTGAACATATTGTGTTAATAGTTAGTAGAAATACATCAAATGTTTGAGCTTTTGTTAATATTATTATTTAATTGTAAAAACAATGAAAATAAAATCACTGTTTGTTATTTAATTTGTAGCTTTACATACATATGTTATGATAAACTATTCTGATAGTTGCAAAGGTACTTTAATCATATATTGTTATTACAATATTTTATAGCATATAAATTTTAGGGCGGATCGATTTGTATGGGTGAAAAAAGTCGCATAGCCACATATGATTTTCGTATTCTAGGGAGCAAAATAAATACTTTGCCAGAGAAACCATATCTCTAATTTTTTTTAATAGATTTATTTAGCAATCAGAAAATTGCAATTTATATCTCTGAAGTGAATTCTCTGAATGTCCCGTGCATTCACCCAACGATTGGGTCAAATTTTGAAATATTCTGTTTTCACTCATTTAGAGCGCCCCAATAGTGTCCAAATATATTACCGACCTCTATTAACTTTGGAAGGCCGATCTACCCATGTTCATGGTTTATCTCCTGAGACCTCCCTTTAGAGGTCCCCCATACAAAAGATGAATCATTTAGGGTACTGCAACATGACAAAAATCAGCGATTTATTTTTATTATAAAATTTAAACTATGTAGAACTTATAATTATTGTTCGGAGTCTCCTTTGGTTTCTAGTCTGGAAAATTTTGCACGGCTCTCTAATATCGTCGCCATAAAAGCCTCTAGCTAGCATAGAAACAAAGAGACAAAATGCATTGAAAAAATTGAAATAAAAAATGAAATATAAATACCGAAAAACTGGTTTGAAAAAATACATTTTTTGTTGAGTAAAATACCAAGAACGATGATTTTTTGCAATTCTTGTATGGGATCCTTATAAGGGTAGGTATATATATATATATATATATATATATATATATATATATATATATATATATATATATACAATTATATAATTGTGTAAAAGTAAAAATTTAATACTATATATTTGTTCCTGATTGAATACTATTGACGTCACTGATATATTTTGCACTCTAAAGTATTGTTATTTCAGGCTATGGAAAAACCAGATTAAATGTATTTTGTTTCGTGTATTTTTCGGTATGTATATTCCTGATTGCTGTCATTCATGGCCAAAGATTGTCGTAGTTAGAAATATGACCCCTTACTATTCAATAAATTATACATTTGAGCTATTCACACTTGAACACAATTTTATTGTTCTGTATCTTTGAAGTAATATTTTTGTATTTTCTGGAAAAAAACGTATACCTAAAAGGTCATAAAACTGCCTGTGAGACGAGAAAGCGACAGCTTCCTTCCCAAAGCAAAAACGCAGTAACATATATATATATATATATATATATATATATATATATATATATATATATATATATACTAATTATGCATATTTCCTCATTTTTTACATTTCAATATGACGCTTCATATTTCAATAATCAAATATTGCGTCCAAAGATATTATTAGAAAATTGTTGCTTTCAGAAAACAAAACTGTTTTTGTACAGTAAAGCTTTCATCTATATTTAGTCTGTAGGATTTCAAGTCGAAATGTTTTGTGTGCAAACATCAATCCCTTGGTCTCCTTGTCTGACGGAAACACGAAAAGACTAGTATCGGTCCTCGTGTCTCCTTGATATGGTCCCTTTCTGGTGCTCCCATACCCGTCGATAATGCTTTCACCGTTTGCCCATTAATTTTTCTCCTCTTCGGTGCGGATCGAACGTTTCTTCATTTCCGTACCGCGACACACTTTACGAAAGTAACGCCGCCCTTACAACTACCGGAAAGCGTTCTAAAAATACATTTTCAACGCATATCGAATATCGTGGAACTCGAAAAAATGATGCTAGTGATGTGCCGAGCTTAATTTGAATAAGATTGTTAGTGACTCAAACCGAAATAAATCGACATACTTGTTTCATCTTTAAAATTTTTAAGATAAATCGGAATGATTCGTATAACAAGTTTTAAGTGTTCTTGTTGTTTACGCCTTCTATTGCAATAGTCCACTAAAATTATAAATATTTATTCTAATAATAATTTTTTTTATAAAGACTTTTATAATTATACTCACTTTTTGCATATTTTCTTATATTAGTTTATCTAGTTTTAACCCTTTCCACTCGGCACCAATTCGGACGTTATCTAACTGCAACTCGGCGCCACATTCTGTCGAAAACGTAGCTGCAGTAAACTTGATATTATTATGTATGTTATGTAATTTGTTTTATTTGAATTTGTGGTTTTTGGAGAACATACATTAACAATTATATCAAAATTTTATTTTCTGCAATATGCTTAAAGAAATTTCCAGAAGGCATATCGAGTTGATTGCAGTATCGTTAGAATTACTTACTTAGCGTCATGATAGTTTTTTTGTCATTCCACAGAAAAGTATAATATATCGTTGTAAGAATGTAAAAAGTTAAAAAATATTTTGAAAATAGCTAATATATAATAGTAAATTTAGCTGTAATAGTAAATTTTGAAATCAGAACAGTTTCTTATTACTGCATAGATTTATTATAAAAATATGGAACCTTTTTAACTCATGGGTCGCATTGAATTTTTAATTTTTTTGGCGGCCACGCTTAGTAAGAATTTACAAAGTTTGATATATACCTGCGGTCGTGAAACTAGTTTTAATCATTACCCAGAAAGGTTATTGTCTATGCTCATATTACCCCCACAGCAAATAAAGATTATTACCATACGATTAACTACGTAGCAAATACAGTAATTATCAATAAAATATACATACTTTTTATACCAAAAATTTAACTTTTACCCCATTTGAGGTAATTTACCCCATTTGGGGTAATTTACCCCAGTTCTCTGACTACTGATATATACTAATAAACTGTATAATATAAAAATACTAAATTAAGAAAAGTAAATCTTTCATAAATTAATGGAACAAAGAAGGGCCGCATGAAGCCCGTGGGCCGAGCGTTTCTAATTCTTTATCTATTATATTCGACGCTTTAATACGAACTGAGCCATTGTATATACAAACTGCCAAGTTCCTCAGGAGATAATTCAACATACAGAGGTCAATATACTATTTTTTTGAAAATTGTGCTACATATTTTCGTTTTACCAGGTGTCCAAAAGAGCTATTTTTATATATAAAAACATACTTTTGATCTATATTTTTAAATTTGTCTTGTACGTTGCTTTTTAATTTGCTTGTCAGTAGAGTCCTATTTTTATTTTCTAAATTAATATTTGTTTTGCCCGTCAGTAGAGTCCTTTTATTACTCTTGTGTCGAGTATCAGTTTGCTTGTCAGTAGAGTCCCTTTTTATATTTTACACAGCAATGTAATCAATCATCAATCTGTATTCACCAATAAAGTTTTCTACTGATGTCGAGATTCAATATAAACTTTTTTTCATCATAGCTAGAATAAATTCAGTTATCCTGTGTCGACTCGACGTTGAGTTCTAGGACACCCTCCTGGCATTGTACAATGACATGATTAAAGTCGATTCGTATCAGCAATTTTATTGCTTCGAATTATTCGAACATCTCTAGCCCATATACACTATATATTCCAATTTAATGTTAACGTTCATGCGAATTATTTCTGATACAGTACGCTATGGGAAGAATTACCTGTACTACGATGTTTAGCCTGTTACAGCGCTTCGTCGATTTTCGCTCGAGCATGATGGATCTTACTTAGCAAAACTAGGCCGAGGTCCCCTTACGATACAAGTGATTATGATAGCTTCAACTATTCGAATCTGATACGATCTATGTGACATCTGACAAAATACATCAATTAACGCCTCGTTGCAGACGCACAAACTAGAACTCCAGAAGTCCAGAATGGTTGAATTCGGAAATCGAGCACCCCATTCTGTCAGGAGACTCGATACTGGACAGTTGTAGACTCATTTTTTGTAGACAAAAATAACGACGAATACATTTATTTTGTTATTTTTATAGGTAGTAAATAACCAGAAATATATCTTGAATAGGTCACGCTATTTTTATTATTGTTATTTATTTAGATTGCTGGCACGAGTATTATTTTTGTGGTATTTTTAAAAGAGTATGGTCATTTTATTTACTCCTTTCTTTCAAGTCGTGCAATAAATAGTTTGTATAATTATGCATTGATAAAATTAAGGATTGATAAACCAATATTCACGTGAAATTTGTAGGTAGAGGGAGGGAGTTTGTCAAAAAAAAAACGAAATATCACGTGGGGGAGGGAGGGGTATAGTAAAATATCATGTGTATTTATTTTTTACCTAAATTTTTTTTCATTAAAATATAAAAAAAATACAATTTTTTCTCGTAACTAAAAATACACGTGATATTTGTGAGGAAGGGAGGGTAATTTTGAATATTCCCACGTTTCACCAAGGGGAAGGAAGGTCCAAAAATCTTCAAAACAACGATCACGTGATTAATGAACGCCCCCAAACGATTAGAAACCAGTGCTTCAGAGCCAACCTTTTCCAACTTGATATTAAGCAGTAGCACAGATATCAGATTTTCACTTGAGATTATAAATTTGAAAAAAATACTTAATGAAAATAGCCATTCGGTCATTAGCCTCCAATTTGTTCACATTCCTATTAGAATTGTTTCTCAGTAATATAATTTCACAAATATAATCTCAATCACTGATCTACCTTCTCGAAACACTAGATTCAGGATTGTAGGTCATAACTGCTTATAGATAACATAGTATTTTTTAGATATTTAAATAGCAATCACAACTTTCTGGACTGAATGAAATAAATTTTATTCATTTTCAATATCTGTAATTACTTTTTTTTTTCATATTTCTACTCCTTCTGATTATTTAAGAGTATTCATTGTTCAGAGTATTATCTGTATCTTTTTCAACTGTTCTAATAATTTGAATAATTGTGAATTTAATAATTAAAGTGATACATAATGTGTTCTGTAATAGCTAAATAACTATTGCTACATAATTTTAGAAACACATACTATAAGTCTCTCTCAAGTTTATTAATGTTGTGTGTATTTTTTAGCAAAATTGCTATAATCAAAATATCGGCCAATTATTGCAATATCATTAAATCAATCAATCATAAAAACATACATTTTCAAAATATTATATATCGTATATATACCTTAAATAACTATATACGTCCAAAATCACGGTTGAAATGAGCACAACATTGATTTCTCTATATTTCTGGTTTAAATTATTTATTATGAAATAAAAGCTTGCTTTTTCATAGAATATTTTATTTTCGAAATTATTTATTATGCATCAAGTTTTTATAAGCATTCTGCGTTCTATATTTTATTGTCATGTGTTATCTTCATCGAAGGCATCATATCAACTGTTATTATTTTATATGGTTGCTTGAGTATAATTTAATCCCATCTGTGATCATTATTGAAATAATTAATATACCGTAACGGATATACTTGTATGAAGCCAGTATATAGATAGTGAAATTATATACCAATAGATATACTAATGGAAATTTATTTGAAGATCATAGATCGTAGAATTTTATGATAAAAATAATGAGTTAACATGTGATTTGTTTTCTTCTAAATTTTTCGTATGTCGTTATTTTAGAAACTTTCTGCATTTTTTTTGTTATATTTCAACTTCTGGTTTTCGGTTTTAGTCTCTATCTTGCTCAGCTTCTTGGCCTTCTTATCTCAAATATAATTTTTAGTGAAAATCTATTTTCGTGGGCACTGCTGCATAATAATATTCAGTCAAATAAAATTATCAAGTATAGCCATAATATGTCACAACCACGAGAGGACAACTACTGAATAATTTTCCAAATAAGCTAAGATATGGAAATTACTAAATTTTTTCGTAACATCGAAAAAAATCGTAATTAAAAAAAGCATAATAATAACATATATAAACGTACACATAATTTTTACTTATCATCATAGTCTTTATAAAATATCTGATAACAGGATATACATATGCCTAATGTTCAATTTTGACCACCAAGCGGCATTCTTTTTACCTTTTTTTATTGAATCTCCAGAGACGCTGAACCTGCCTTTACGAAAATTTCGCAAGTCATTTCGTCAATACAAGTGAAATGTTTTTTGAATTATTTCAGTCGGACGCTTCGTTATCTCAAAAACTGAACTACCGTTTTTGCACTTCGTATCTCCTAAACGGCTAGACTTGCCTTTGTCAGAAACTAATCAGCAAATTTCCTTATAAGTAGGAATTGAATGTTTTTTAAACTATTTAAATTGATTGTGTTCGCGAAATCGTTGACGAAAATTTGTATCCGCACACACACACACATCTATTTTTTCTGAGGTATGCCAAATTTTTCAGAAACCTCTGAAACGTAAAGATATTTAAAAATTATGATTTTAGATTTTTTTGCGATTACTATAACTCACTCTACGGGATTTATAAAAAATAGAATAAAGTATGAAAATAGTTGTGATAACAAAAAAATGGGAAATATTCTATATTTTAAAACCTTCAGTGAATCTGTCCAATTCACAATTAAATAAAATTTGGAATCCAAGGGATCCTCCTCGGCTAACGTTTCACCAACAAACGTAGTGAATATAAGGAAACGTCCAATTAGAAATGAATCTTTTGTACGCTTTACAAAAGACAGTTATATCAAACGGCGGCGACGGCGGCGGCGGCAGCAGCAACTGTGAATGCCGCGCTTTCGCGTTATTAAAAACTTCAAGCGTCAGCTTTAGCTATTCCGAGAATGATTTATTAAACATTAGAGTACTAATTGCTATTCAATTATAAATCATCAAAACAGAATTAAGCATACACTATACAATGCGGTGAATTATGTAAAACATCAGGAATTCACTTCTATTACATTCGTAGGTAATGCGTTCAAAAACCAAATGTATTTTGCCAAAAATGAAAAAAAAAATATATTTGGGATTTTATTGAACATCGTTTTGTCTTATTCATAGTTAATAGTTTTCTTTTCTTGATTTGGGGTTTTAAGAGTTTATTATTAAATTATTATACTATTACAAAATAATCCCTAAAAAGTTAATGAGCCAAATTATGTATTTTCACCATAATGATGCAAATTCATAAAAAATATTTATCTTATATTTAATATAACCTTGGTAAATATTCATTATGTATTATTATTCAGATAATTTACGCATGAATATCGAGTCTGGAGTCGGATTTAATCCATTTCACCAAACGAACAACTCAACAAATTATGCGAATTGGGTGGAGTAAAAATAATTCGCCTAAATAAAGCAAAGTTTTTTCGCACATAAACCTGAAAATAATGAGATTGGCAAACTTTTTGCCGCGGATGGGCGATTCGCGCGAAGTGATAAGTTAATTTGAATTTAAAATCGCGACCCTCAAAACAGTATCGAAAAGCTGAAACGTTTATAATCAAGTGTACGAGATAATAGATACGCATACATTGATTTTAGATTAAGATTATTTATTTGGACAGTAAGATAAATCTTCTATTAAAAATCTTTATTGAACTACACATAATTTTGTTACCAACAACGATCACAAAATATTACTCTATGGATGAGCGTCTGATTTAAAAATTGAATATGAACTTTACGAATAATTAAATTTTAGCGATGTTACAATCGTACTGCTCTTTTTGTGTATGATTTTTTTATTAATAATTACATTTTTCTAAAGCTACTTGTGTCAATCGAACTTTAAAAGTTCGAGAAAGATGACAAATCAAATTGAAAACATTACAATGTTCAATAAACAAAACTAAAAATTTCAAGGATGAATGTGTATGCCCATAGTGGATCTTCTATATCAATTTTATATATTTTTCAATGATGCAAACAAATGTCTTTGAATCTTCGAAACTTTTAGAAAAACAATGAATCTAGTTGCAAAGGATTCCAAATGAACGCAACTTTGTGTATGAAAGTATTTTTTGTTTGTCTTGCTGGAGCATGTAGCCATTTTTTATATCTTATTATATTGTAATGAAGTTTTGTTATATTGCATTTTTGCACAGTGCTTAAGAGGGATATTATCAAATAATTTGAAGCATGCGGTTGATATATATTTTTTTATCAAACTCAAAGCTCAACTACTACCCTGTGTACACCCGGTTTGAAAGTTAGACGTTGGCTTCTTAAATATAAATAAGAAATAAATACAATTTAAATTATAATAATCGTACAGCTATTGTAACCGACGTACTCTATTGGTTTATAAATAACTGCATGATCTACCAAGACTTGGATATACTTTTATTAAAGAACACCACCTACAAAAATTAACAAACACAGAAATATACTTTAACACCCTCTCTGCAATACCTACTCCTTCTTCAAAAAAACAACTATTGTTCTAAGTTTCTAGATTCTCTTTACAAACTTTTTTTAAATAAAATAATTAAAAACAAATGTATATATATATATATATATATATATATATGTGAAAAATATTATATTATGACAGTATAAAAAATGCCATTTGGCGGTCAAAAATGATCATTTAGTTCATATGCACATCAAATCATCAGATATTATATAGATTTTTTCATAGAGGCCTTTTTTCCATGGAGACCTTTTTTCCATAGAGACCTTTTTTCCATGGAGACCTTTTTTCATGGAGACCTTTTTTTCATCCATAAAAGCCCTAATTTATGGAAGCTCTATTCCATAAAGGCCCTAGTTTATGGAGGTTCTATTCCATAAAGGACCTAATTTATGGAGGTCCTATTCCATAAAGGACCTAATTTATGGAGGCTCTATTTCATAAAGGCCCTAATTTATGGAGGCTCTATTCCATAAAGGCCCTAATTTATGGAGGCTCTATTCCATAAAGGCCCTAATTTATGGAGGCTCTATTCCATAAAGGCCCTAATTTATGGAGGCTCTATTCCATAAAGGCCCTATTTTATGGAGGCTCTATTCCATAAAGGCCCTATTTTATGGAGGCTCTATTCCATAAAGGCCCTATTTTATGGAGGCTCTATTCCATAAAGGCCCTATTTTATGGAGGCTCTATTCCATAAAGGCCTTATTTTATGGAGGCTCTATTCCATAAAGGCCCTATTTTATGGAGGCTCTATTCCATGAAGGCCCTATTTTATGGAGGCTCTATTTCATACAGGCCCTATTTTATGGAGGCTCTATTTCATACAGGCCCTAATTTATGGAGGCTTTATTCCATAAAGGCCCTAATTTATGGAGGCTCTTCCATAAAGGCCCTAATTTGTGGGGGCTCTATTCCATAAAGGCCCTAATTTGTGGGGGCTCTATTCCATAAAGGCCCTAATTTATGGAGGCTCTATTCCATGAAGGCCCTAATTTATGGAGGCTCTATTCCATGAATGCCCTAATTTATGGAGGCTCCATCCCATGAATGCCCTAATTTATGGAGGCTCCATCCCATAAAGGCCCTGATTTATGGAGGCTCCATCCCATAAAGGCCCTAATTTATGGAGGCTCTATTCCATAAAGGCCCTAATCTATAGAGAGATATTAAAATGTTTAAACGTTAGATTACGATGCGGCGCTTGGGCGTTTTGATATTGCGTCTCTAAATCAGTTACGCAGAGCGAAAAAATCAAAATTTTACGGTACGGGATGTTCCAGGAATTGCCTTAAAGTACGATACCATTATAAATTAATGGTATCTCCACTAATTATAAATTAGTATCTTTATATAATAAGTCAACTATTAATAAGATTTATTTACAAAATAATCATAATAAACTTGTAGTAAAGTTCGGAGTTTGGAATTTGTGTGCGTTTTGGTATTCGCAAAGTTATAAATATTCCATATCAAATGTACTTACCTACCACCGCATAACGCATGAGCAGAATTATAAGGGCATATGTTGTGCACGCTCCCGCGCCCGTTTTGATATTTAATATATTTGTATGCATTTTGCATGTATCATTTCGATAGTGACACCGGAGCGACCGTCCGAGATAAATCTCTCTCATATTTTTATCGCTGCGGCAGCGGACCAATACAATAGCTACGCATGTTGCGATCAATGATAAGAGATTATAAGGTATAGGTTATTGATTTTATATTGAAGGTAGATGAAAAAAATATTTGTTGTATATTGGGTTCAGCAAACGTAGAATATTGATGATGGTTTTCAATTATTTTTTTTATGCTTTTGCTTTACAATTAAATTTTACCACAGGGTTCCATGGCAAATGTAGCCAAATGTACCAGATTGATGAAAATACTTTTCCAAATCAATAGACGTTCTCTGTTATCGGAAATCATATTACGTTAGAGCATTATGTAGAGGCTACTCTACATACTACAAATAGCAATCTATTAAATAAAAAGTTTATTTTACTAAAGTATTATACACATCTAGATGCCCCCGAAAACGAAAGCGAAAATTATAATTGACGGCCAATTCTGCGATAAAATAGACGATAACATAACGTTGTTATGGTACGCTTTCTTATTGTTTTCTTAGTAGTAAAAACTGTGAAAATGCTATATTTGCTGTATGATCAGGCTTGTTACACATAAAATGTGCATCAGAAAGATGCAGTTATCATAACATTCTTTCTAGGTTGTTTTATATCATAAATACGCGTAATCGCATAGAAAACAGATAACTTTTTCACAGTTTTCATTACCAAGAAAGAATGATGAGATGGCGTTGTCATAACAACGCTATGTTATCGTCCATTTTACCGCAGAATTGTCCCCTGAGATCTTTGTTTTTTTTTATATGTAATATATAATATTGAAACATTGATTATTTATGAACATCTATGGGCACTCCAATAATCCATATTGAATATTTGTACAAATTTGTATTAAAATTGCTTGGTATAAAAAATGCCCGGTTCTTCGTTTAACTAGCTTCAAAACTGAAATTAAGTTTTATAAATATGTCTTTATAAACTTCATTTACTCTTATCTTCCTGCTTTGATCGTAATTTTGTTATTTATATTATATTATGTAAAGTTATATTTTTTCTAACTCTAACTACAACCTGATATAAAGCTGTAGTGACATTCATTATAACTTGAAAAATTAAACTAAAAATATTTTTCAAACAAAATTAGCATTTGAATTAAATTAGATACATAAAACTAATTACAAGTATATATGTATGTATATTGTGACTAATATGCGTTCAAGATGACGCCTTTCTTTGGAACGATGCTATATAGTATATATTTTAGCATCGCTTCTCCAATTCAAAGAAATTAGTACCCTAATTCGACTTCTAAAACAACTTTAATTTAAATTTATTTTTATTTAAAAAAATAAAAAGGGGCCATTTCTAAAATTGAAGCTCAACAAGTTCATTTTTTTGCCAGCTTTTGATATTTATATATTTCGACATTGATAGGAATTCAAAGGGTGAAATTCTTTTACAGAAAGCTCATAGAATTGATTTACCGAATTTAAAAAAGTTGCCAAATCTAAAAATCGAAGCTTAAATTCGCGGATTGTGTCACTGAAACGTTTTATTACGATCAACGAGTTTTCATTCATCGGGTTTCGATATTTATATATTTTGTCTTCACTAAAATTTAAAATTTTGAAATGAAACTATATGAAAGTTCATAGAATCGATAATCCGAGATAATAAAAAGTGCCAAATCTAAGGACTAGAGCTCAACAAGTTCGAGGATGGTTAAATTCGGAACATTTTTAAGGGATGTAAAATAAAGATATAGATGTTCATAGAATTGATAAGCCGAATTTATGTAGAAGTACCTAATCGGAGCTCAAAAAGTTTGTTGATGATTAAGTTCGCATATGTCATTAACTCGTTTATTATCAGTTCTCAATATTTATATATTCTTTTTACCTAAAGTTTGAATGGGTGGAAAGAAACCATATGAAAGTTCCTAGAATCGATTAGCCGAGTTTATAAAAAGGTGCCAAATCTAAAGATGGAAGCTCAACAAGTTCGTGGATGATTAAGTTCGCGGATGGTGTCATTGAAACGTTTTAATCGCACAAGACTGAATAAAGCTCCGATGCTACTAAAGGCTAACGACCGTTCGCAAAACTATCCCGAACTATGTTCGAACTCCACTTTTCTCTTGCGCATTGAGAATATTAAGCTCCCGTGTACAGTATGACGATAGACATATTTAAGTACGTTTTATGCAATATCATATAATGAAACCACTTCATTTAGCATACTGATAATTAAATTTTACAATTCAGGCGGGGAACTACGAACGACGTGGTTGCGAGTTTGGCAGCCGAATTTATTAGCGTTCCTGTTAAGATATCGTTCTTTGCTCGGAATACTTTAATGAACCAGCGGTTTGCAAACTCTGTATACGGAAGCCTACTTGTAATTAATTGTTGTCGCCTTCTCACCAAAATTTGTTTTTTTTTGCTGAAAAAAATAATTATCTTAACGATATATATATATATATATATATATATCATTTTTTATCATATTCTATACAATTCTTACATATATATCTTATACATTCATCATATATATACTATCTCTTCTTATATCGTAATTTTCCATTCAATTTTCTTTCTTCAATTCCATTCAATTTTCATTCTTCTTCTTGTTACTCAATATGTTCTTCTCATCTTCTTAACTAAACTTCTTTTTTTTTCTCACTTCTAATACAATTGTTTCTTGTATTCTGAAAATTAACAATTCTTAATCTTCTTTAATATTTTATATTTTAAATTCTGGTATTGCTGGAGATTCGAACCGAATTCCTCCAGCGTGTGAGTCGAGAACGCTACTGAGTATATGTATATATATATATATATATATATATATATATATATATATATATACATACAGGGCCGGTCCTACCTTGAATGCAATGCATGCAAAAATGCAGGCGCACGCCTTAGGGGGCACCAAAACGAGGTTAACTATGAGACACAAACAGATATCAATAGAAACAATTAACCAAATAATAACTCTGCAAATTTGTAAATTAATGTTCTGCTTATTGTCTAATGTTCTTATTAATTTTTTTCTTCGTTTGAAATTAACGTGGAATCAAAAAAGAAATTATTTAGTGTTCAATCCTGTAAGAGCAAACCTACGAAAGTTTAAATTAATTATTGGGCGTTATTGATGAAAAATGGCAAGCTGACTTAGTTGAAATGGAACTTTAATAAAGAAACATATACTAATTATACTAAAGAAAATGGAAAATGGAAAATCAGTGCTTAGAAAATGGCTTTATTCCGAAATATTGAATTGTAATTTTCGTTTTTGTTGCAAATGTTTCACAACTGAAGACATGCGTGGTTAGGTTTAAGTAGCAAATATGAAAAATGGAAGCAAAATGTACTTAGAATTTGTTTGTTTCTGTTTAGTTAAGGGAATAAGTAATTTCTTTGCATCTTTTACTAATCTTTGGACACTTTAAAAAATAATTTAAAAGTTTAACTTTAAAACAACTAAATAACAATTTGATACTCTGTATCTGATGGGAAAATATAGCTGAATTCAATTCGGCCCTTACGATACCAATAAGGAGAAGTTTACGATTAAATTTTGGATATTGTAAATAGTGAAAATTTAATTTAAATTAAAACATGAAATACGAGTGTTATGTTTAAAAATCAAATACTAGTTTTTTTTAATAAGTTAAATGTTTCAAAACCCAAATATTATTATTACACATACATTAGAAAAAATTGAGAATTTAAAAATATTTGTTTATGATCAACCCGCGAATTGCCTCGATTTTCTAAACAAATTTAAATCAATGTATTTTATACGCTTTTACCTTTTATTCATTTTTTTTGTACTAAATCCAGAATGACTAAAAATTAATCAAAAAAAAAAATAACGTTTATATAATTTTAACGAAAAACTGTTAAAACAGTTAAAATTATTTGGGGGGGGGGCGCTAAAACAAATCTTGCATGCGGGCGCTGAGAACCCCAGGACCGGCCCTGTATATACATATATATATATATATATATATATATATATATATATATATATATATCAAGACTACTAAATCATATATATCAATGTACTAAAATAAGGTAAAAAGACCTGATTTTTTTCTTTTGGTACGGAATTAATTTATGACTAAATTTAATAACTGTTAACTATAAGTCGGGCAAAATAATATTTCTTGTTATAACATATGTGATAGAACATCAACATCACATCTGCCCTATTCTTTTAATATTCCAAATAACTAACGCAATCTCTCGGTTTCACAAAAAATATTGTCTCACCTAACATTAGACTAATGGAGTGACGGTACTAAAAATTGTATCTGAAATCGTTCGACAATAGAGAAAAAGCATGCGTCTGGTATCTTTCAATATAACGCTCCTTCGATTTCTGTACACCATGATGAGATAGCATAATCCCAAGTCAGAAGACCTACTGGATGACGTTAGTGTGAACCAAGATGGCTTGTTCACAATGGGCTAAGGGTTTTATGTAGACGAATATAGGGATATACTGTCTGAACAAGATACCTCGACGCTCCAAGAGGATATTACTATGGATGAAACGAAAGTACAAAATTCAAGATACGGGTTATTATGTTGCGAGCATAAATGAGTTCATTTCAGATACCGAAATGTGTTAACTTTGGCTCAGAAGAAAAGAAGTCGATACCTTCGCGATCAAAATGTCATTGCAAATTGGAGCGGAAACGATTATCACACGTAATGGCAGGTTTGATTTGATAAATATTTGTGATAAAATAACACATATTAGTCGGCTGTACTTCTATAACAAATTAGTCGGCTAATATATAATATTTAATTACTATCCACGAAAAGTGATATGTACGTTCAATGGACTTTCGATAAATTGATGATACAATGGATTTACCTATTTATTTAAGGGGTACAACTAGTGTAACCGCCTAAAAAAAGGTAATTTTTGGGAATTATATTATATTAAAAAACTACTTTATCAATCATTTTAAAATTTTAGTAATATATTTATACATGTTTTAAGAATACATAGTAAAATTTTTGAAGAAAAAAATTAAATATTTTTCAAGTTATTGTCGATCTCCAACGGCGCGACAAAAAAGAGGCCCTTAACTGCTGCAGTGATTTTGGCCTTCTACGTGGATGAAATCAAAAACAAACTAGCTGTAAGTGGAATTCTGTCTTAAAGGCAATTAGGGCATCGTGCCTTAAGGCAAATTGCTGGAACTTCCCGTACCAAAAATTATTATTTTTTTAAAAACGATTAACATTTTTGAAAAAATTTTACTTCGAAAAAAATAGATTTTTGAGAAACTATAAATTTGACAAAAAAATACTTTTTTTTGAAAAAAAAAAAATTTTTATTTGAAAAAAAAATTTTTTTGAAAAAAAATGTTTTCTTCATTTTGATATATTTTGAAAATTCTGAACTTTTTTTCAAAGCAATCGCACTGCTTGAACTGCATAGAGACGAAATTTCCAAGCTCGCAGGTGCCGCGCCGCCGTCTAACGCATAAGCATTGGTACGGAACCCACAGAAATGTAAAAAAAAATTATACTTATTGTTAAAATCTCTATAAAATATCTGACAATTTGATGTGCATATGTCTAATGATCATTTTTAACCGCCGAATGGCATTTTTTTTACTTTTTTCATTAGATCTCCGAAACCGCTAGACCTGCCTTCATGAAAATTTGATCAATTCTTCATCTTGTCAATACAAGTAAAATGTTTTTTGAATTATTCAAATCGGACGCTCCGTTCTCTTAAAAACGGAGGTACTGTTTTTGGCACTTTTTGCCCCGTATCTTCGGAACGGCTAGACCTGCCTTTGCCAAAAACTAATCAGCACGTCTCCTTATCAATACGAATCGATTGTTTTTTGAATTATTCAAATCGGTTGATCCGTGTTCCCGAAATCGTCGACGAAAATTTGTATCCGCACATACATACACACACGTACATACATACATACATACATACATACATACATACATACATACACACACACACACACACACACACACACACACATACATCCATTTTTTCTAAGGTATGCCAAAATGTTCAGAAACCTCTGAAACGTAAAGATATATAAAAATTTTCATTTTCGATTTTTTTGCGATTACTATAACTTACCCTACGGGAAGTTAAATAATTCTCGTTAAACTAGATAACATTGTCTGTAAAATGAACTACGATAAAAAAAAGAAATAACAAAAGACAAAATGACGGCGTTTTTTTAAAAAAAGTCGAATTTTACCCAAAATTTTGGTCGTTTTTCGACGATAGTTCATTTTACAGAGAACTATATAAAGAACATGTAAAAAAAAGTGATCGGATCATTCGTTTTTGAGTAATCACTGCAGCAAATTCGGAAAATGCTGTTTCGAGAAAAACGCGTTTAAACATAAAATGGTCGTTGTACTATATACTATATATATACTTTTTAAATGGCTGTAACTCAAAAACTATTTGAGACATTGATTTGAAATTTTAATACATTATTTTTAAAGGTGTTATCTACCGAAATATGAAAAAAAAACAAAAATCGATTTTTTCAAAATTTTACACTAGTTGTGCCCCTTAAAGTGTAGTAAATTTCGAGTCATTACATTTTGAGAGAACGCATCTACCGACTAAGATGGTCCTGACATCATTTTCAAATTCATAGCATGTAAGACAAATAATCAACTTTCCAAAATTATCATTTTGTAAAAAATCATTATATAAAAAAAATACTAATTTAAATTAGTAGATATTATTTTAATTTATATACTAATTTTATCAGAAGTGAATATTATAAAAATTCTAGATTTGCCAGAATTAATTTGCAACAAAGTTTATCAAAAGAAGGTAATCCATAGTGCTAGGTGAAAAAATAAATTGAACCTTTTGGAACTTCTAAAATATTCCAAATTTAACTTTAAGAACTTGGCTTGACCCACCTTTGCCAAAAAAAAATAATCAACCCAAAACTTAGCTGTTATTTTTCAAAAACACTTCAAATTTTGTAATCGAATTAGAAATTTTTAAGAAAACGTGTTGAAAAGCTAATGCCTTAACTAAAAAATATACTCATTGACAAGTATCAATATCTTTTAATGTCTACGAATTTGCTTTAGAGAACATATGAAACTTTTATTTTACATATATGCTCAAAAATATACCTTTACCAACCTATGTCAAGAAACTAATCAAACCAAACTTTTTTGATATTTTTCCAATTTACTCTAAATTTTTTAATCAGAGTAATAGGAATTTTAGAATTTAGAGTAGAAGCGTGCTTAATATCTTCAATTTTAGTGCGAATTATTCAGAATGACTTCAAACATCGAGCAAACAAAAAATTATACTCAATCCAACTTTATATCGAAAACAAAAACTCGTTTTAGGAGAAGTTAATAATACCGGAACATCCAACTTTATATATCGAAGAATACAAGATTAAAAATTTATGAGTTGTAAAATTGATAGTTTGTTTGTGATTAATTTCTCCTAGTAGTAGAATGTTTTAGATACCATTTTTTCAGACACGTTTTCGAAAGATGAATTCTACCTATAGATATATTTTATATTATATGGAAATAAAATAAAGTTTTTAAAAGAACAAAACAACCGATATGGATTGTTCAAACATCATTTTCACATTCACAGTAGTTTAAAAAATCTCGTAAAAATCTTTAATAAACCTTAAATTTTCCCAAAAAATTTCTGCAGAAAATCGTTTGAAAAAGAAATCCAGTTGATGGATATTATTATTATATTTAAACTTTGTCGATTTATCAGATTCATTTGTAAGTTTCATATTAAAGTTTACCATGTAATTAATAATAAATAATAATAAACACCAATTAATTATTTTACTTCACTCAATCAAGAATTTGTCCCTAGTTGTATTTCTGAACTATAATTTTATATAATCAAAATCTCAGTTGCTTAATTTAATTTGATCCAATTTTCAGGTAATACCAAGTACCTACTAAAAAAACCGCCTTGTCCATTTCTCATTTGCTAATGATTTACGATCTAATATTATAAAATTTTCTGCGCAATCCGCTTATTATAAAGTTTCTCAATTTAGTAATATTCGCCGATTATTTCACTTGTAAAGAAACTGTTTTGAATGTGAAAATGAACTGATTAACCGTACTAAAAGTTCACTCCTAACAAAAAAACAAACCTCTGAAATGCGCCGCAGGGGTTCGAAAAATGTATTACGGAGCGGAGAAAGTTTGCACATTATGTAATATTATTTTGTAAAAGTTTTATTTTTATATGAAGATGAAAACCGTTGTAATATTTCTTCGCGTAATAAAAGATATAACAAAGTTTATGCCCGTCTGACATTATAAATTAAATTCCTGCTAATTTACCTGCTCTTTGACAAGTATGCTATGAATCGAGTTGACAACTTTATTCTTTCATAGGAAAATAGTTTAATATCGAAGCAGATGATAGTCTTATGAGAATATTTAATTAAAATTCGAACAATGTATTTGAATCTGCGCTTCTATAAAAATACAATATTGTTATATTTTATTTTATCACTTTCATAGTTAGAAGAGAGGATTTGTGAATTAGTAGTTAAAGCTAAGGGATTTTGGGCAGCTTGGTGTCAAGCAGTAAAGACATTCATTTCTCTTTAAAATTGTATGTATATGTTGGATTATTTTAATTTAATTTTTTATTATTTAGGATATTCAAAATTTTGCATCTTAAACTTCTCTTGATTGATATCGTAAGTTCCGAATTGTATGTATTTATCTTTACTTCTCCATTTGGGTTTTAACAGTGGAATTTTCAACGTATTTTAAAAATATTATGCAAAGATGCAAAGAGCTTATGTATTTATTGAATTATATTGAAAAAACACTATATTGAAAATTTTATGTCCGAATCTTGTGTTCGCGCCCCCTAAGGCGTGCGCTCGTATTTTTCACATGCGTCACATTCAAGGTAGAACCAACTCTGATTATTACTTACTTTTTTATTTTAAGTGAATTAATTTGTCAAATCCTGTTTATATGTGTATCGTTATACATATACTGTTTCTTATATTATTCTAATTTTTGGCACATCTCAGCTGGTTTTTGGTGATAATAATGTAGACATTCAATTTATTTTATTCATAATCATTTATTATACATATTCTAATCTTGTCTAGCCTCATAAGTAAATTGAAATTTTTGGCAGATGACAGTTTTTATTTGTTTTCAATGTCAAAAATGTCTCAAATATTTTCAAAGTCAAGCAATTTATTTCTACAATATTACTATATTTTTATAATCACATCATCCTATAAAATTTCCTTAACAAACTTCAGAAAAATTTATCAATTAAATCAAAGATTTATCAAAGAATAATCGTTTAGGAGGAGTACATACATCATTACAAAATAATTTTATATATAAGATATGACAATGTTCTCAAGTGAAAATAGCTTTTACCAGATATTGCTGCATCAACTAAAAATAACTCATTATTACAAAATTTTTAATAGTGAAAACAATATTTAGAGCATATTCTTGACATAAAAAGTTTACAAATGACATTGAAACGGAACTTTTTAGGCGTACGTATTGCGCGCGGTCTATTTTTAGAAACTTTGATTAATTTTTATGATCAAACCACTTGTCATAGGCCTATAATATTTTAAACTGTTTGGCTATCAACTCTATCACCTTGCGAAGTTTCATCAAAACCCAAAAGAATAAATTTGAGGTTCTCCTTGTGAGTCCAAAAATTAATTTTTCATGCGGTCGGTCAGCCCTCCAATTGTAAAGCGAAGGTTATTAAATTATTATTTTTTATTTTTTAGATATAAGTGATATTTAGTCATTTTAAGCAGATTTCAATTTTTATTAACAGGTTTTGACATTGTCAACACATGGCTATAACGCATTTATGTGTATTTTCACGTTCCAATATTTGACAACATATTTTTATATCTACTTTACATCTTCATGCGTGCTCTTATCCCGGCTTCAAATATTTTTCTACATATTTTCGATATATTGTTTGATAACGGAATATAATTTCCGGCGACGATGCCTTTCTCTTGCATATTTTAAATGCATATATAAAATAGATTTTACGAATATGCTGCTTGAGCAACATGAATCATTTAAATTTGTATGCAAAATTTATATCCAGAAACAAATAAATGTAAGCAAACAATATATTCGACATATTTCTTGAAAAATAGAGCAAAATATCGATGCGATGGAGAACAATAGAGTTAAATTGCAACGTGGTTTGATGAAGCTTTGGATGTAGAATATTTGAGTATTTAGTACATTTTTTTAATAGTTTTTGAGTATTTTTCAGTATTCTGGAACTATATCTGGTAGTATAAAAATTATCGTTAATAATCGTTCTAATAAAATTAAGTTAATGAAGATCCTCACATACTCATCATATTATATTGTTTTGGAACTAAATCCATTTACCTAATTTATTTTATTAGAAAATTAGATGATGCATAAATATTATAAAACACAGTCTATTAATATAAAAATGATAAATTCAAGCTAAATAAAGCTAAGGTTCAATTGTGCTTCTAACATTTACAAATTGACAGTCTTTTTTGGTTTACATATAAATTACAATGTGTCTATAAAAAAACATTGAGTAATTGATTTGGAAATGCAAATAATTTAAATAATACATTCATTTTCAGCGCGTTCATGTGTACTATATTATTTGTATTAACTTGGTATTAGAGTATGCAGAAATACAGTACGAATTTGTACTAATTTATTATGTTAATATAGTATAAACAAACTACTTCATTTTCTCTCAATTTAAGTGTTTTTCATAACAGAATGTAAATTTTTTGTTTCAAAATAATAGTTTTTTAATAGTTTAGTGCATTTTTTCCTCCTGAATGATGAGATATATTTTGTTCTCGAAACTGCACAATTTTGTCTAAATATTATATTTCATTACGAAGCGTTTGCTGTTAAATAATATAGTACGTTAATTAATATTCAAAAATACTCATCAAGAAACATGAAACTGAAGATTAAATTATATCAAGTTTAACATCATATCTTGCAATAATCGTAGTGATATACATTTTTACTTTAAAATAGGTGAAAATATGTTTCCAAGTAAAAATAGCTTTTCTCAGCATTGTTGCATGTAGCTAAAATATCATCAGTACTAGAAAAATTCGAATATAAAATAATATTTCATCCCGCTACAAATGTCGTTCATGGACGGCATCCACATTACTTGCTGTGTGTGTACGGATATCGTCCATGAACGACATATTGTGTTAGCCTTTGCTCCAAGATTTAATTTTATTTCCATGAGTTGAACTAGAATAATTTTTAACTTTTCAACATATTGTCAATGATAGAAATATCTTAAAATACGTCGTTGTGCTTGTCCGTTCAGCAATGCAACTGAAAAGGCTCTCCTAGTTAAAAAATTGAATATGGATAGAACAATCATTGAAACGCCTTTTTAAAATAAGCTCATGGTTAAAATATCCTGATTGTTGTTCAAAAAAACAAACTATTACTAATATTTATAACGAACCGAATTCATAGTAAACTTAGATTATAATTAGTTTCCAACGTGTATCTAAAAGGAGCAAAATGACGTATGAGTATATTTATACATCCATTTATAGGATTTGCTCGTGTTTTATTTGTTTGCTCCGTATTGTATTACGACTGTTGTTATTGTTGGTGTTTTGCAATTTTCCCCGTTCATCACTGAGCAATCTATTTTATTCATCATATTTACCTTTCCTTTAGAGCGATTGAATTATTCACAAATTGCTTTTCATTGCAAGTACCAATGGAAGCTTGTTTCTTTCATGTTCCGATAATAGCCGTAAATCTGTTGATGGCTTTCACGCGAAAATATGTTTTCACATTTTCAGAACTCTGGAATTGATTTTTATTTTATTAAATATTGCAAAACGATTTCTGGCATGAAATATTGTTCGTATTTTTACCCTGAAATCTGATGAGTTGTACTTCGTTAACTGGTAAATGGTAATACAATGAAACAAAAGTGTTCGAAATTAAATTTTTAGGTACGATTCAAAATTATACATTTGAAAATAAATTTTTAACAGCCATCGGAACTACGTGTTTTACGAATTGTTAGCTTTCGTACGTCCTAACCTAGTATTTTTTTCTCAGATGGCAACTCAGAGGTCAACCACTCTTCTTCTTTATATGTTGCTTTATTTAATTAGATATTATTTTTGGAAATGCCAGTGCAGCAGTTTCTGAGATCGAATAAAGTAAACAAAAAGGCAATTATCACTTGAGATTATATTTAAGATGTATAATTTTGAGTGAAAATTTGGTATCATACTGCTTGATATCGACCTAGCGAAGGTTGTAATTGAACTCGGGTCAAGTTTGTGCAAGCCTCCTTTTTTAAACGTTACACAAAAACAATTCAGCTAAACTCGGGTATTGCCTCTATCGAATTGCTACTTAGACGTGCCTTTGTTTACTCACAAAATTTCCTGAAATAGAAAATACTCTCATACCTGCGACCAAATTATGCTTAATTGTTTTGAAGCCTGATATATTAATTCTAAGTTTTTGTTCTTTGATTTGTGGCTTCTAGGGTTTAAAACTTTTTTTTTAAGTTTGAGTAGAGGAAGTTACTTCTTCAAGAAGATGTCGCACTGATTTAAATTAATATATACACTGGTATAAAAATAAAAAAACCTTTCTGAGAACCATTGCAGACTGATATGATATCAAATGCTATTGAACCGATATCATTTCAAGAATCAAAACGCTTTCATCTATCTTTTACATTTGGCTATATTTGTCATATTCCATTTATACGGTAAAAACCGACCTTTTTCACTAAAAAAACGGTTTTCGAATTACATAATTTTCGGCAAAAAAACGGTTTTTGAAAACCGACAAACCCTTACACCTAAAGCAAAAATTTGAATGACAATGCTTGATATCAAGCTGACCGAGGTTTCGAAAACGTTTCATTGATGTTGATAATTTTCGCTTTTTAGAAAGGCAGCTCCAAAAATTTCAGTGTTATGCACACAGAAGTGTAAAGTTAGTTTTTGTAAAGAAAAATTAGTGTTTTACATATGCACTTAAAATTATCATATTTTTATTTGGATTTGAACGATATTTTTTCTTTTAATTGTGGGGTTGATCTTAAAATAAGGATAATTAAAATTTAAATATAATATATTCAATCTCAAGTGTAAAAATGACAATTGAAAATTATTACTTGACATATAAACATAAAATAGTTATCTTATGAAAAACTTATAATTTGCACAACATAAATAATCTCTTAAGAATTTCTGGGTTAGATGTAGGCATATTATAATATACAATCTCAAGTGCAAAATCAGCTATTTATAACTACCTATTAATATTTGACGTATGCACATTAATTAATTAATTAGTTTTTCATAGATATTTAAGCAATATAAGTAATTTTTTGAGTTTGATTTCAAAACGAGAATTATTAAAATTTCACACAAAATAAATACACTTTTCTTTAAATATGCTTGTTAAGCTTCCAGTTTTTTTCTTAGTTTACTGTAATGAAAACATTAATATTTGATTAATAATATGCACGTTGCTATTATTTACTATGTTCCTATATTCAAAATTATTTTTATATTTAGTAGATTTTTTTCAGATAGTTGCAGATATTTAAAATCAAAAATATGTTTTTACGTAAGAAATGTAACTACGATATGTAAGCTTGTATCATTGAATCGACATCGTTCACTTGTTTATTATTTTATTTAGTTTATTATTTTTACCATCATATAATAATGTTTTTCTCCAGTGTATTCCATAAATCTCTATTTCTATTATATTATACGTATTACGTGTATATTGTATTTCTATTATTACATCGTGTAAACTAAAATGGTAACATTAGACGGAAAGAAAATTCACAAAACAAACGTTGTTGTAGCATTTTAATCAACTTTACGAGATTACTTACGCGAAACTTTTCGTATCACATGTAAATAATTAATCTTCATAACTCCGGTCGGCTCTAGAACAATGCAGCGTATTATTTTCTGTTATTTCTACTGCGCCGAATGTTACAATTCGCAAACATTTCTTTATACTCAACCATGATGGAATGTTCAATTTCTGTAAGGAATCGCAAAAATTTAAAATTAAACTTTTTGTTTTGAATGTGGTAGAATTAAGAAGCTCAATGCCTATTGGTGAGTTTTAAGAACTTCTCAATATCTGAATTAATTTCATAGATAATTCGATAAAAACTGTAAACGTGCGAAAATGACACTTATACATGATAAGTAAATGCTATAAAAAAGATGTTCATGTATATACATGCACACACACACACACACATATATATATATACATATATATATATATATATATATATACTAGATGACCCGACACACGTTGTCCTGTACCCTAGTCTAAATTTTTTTAATATCCTATACTAAAATTTGCCGTTCACCTAAAAATAATAATTAATTTTTAAATTTCTCTTTACTCCAAAATGCATATATGTACATCAATATGAGCGATGTTAAATGTAGAACTGCTTTAAATAAAATGATGAGTCTCAATTCCCACACTATATTGGAAATTAAAGTCTTTTAAACGGTATAACAAATTTAGAAAAAAATATACATATAGTATCCACGGTAATAGTACAATATTACCTTAGATTTTTAACTCAAAATAATTGCTTCAATAATGTTGTTTATAATTTTTATCATCTCGTATCATATTTTAACTGGTTTTTAGTAACTATAATATCTACGCGCCCGCATTCTATTAATTTTCTAGCTCCCCTCGCCTATTATTTTACCTGTTTTAACAGTTTATTATTAAAATTATTATCATCAATTAATATTTGGCTTTTGAAACATTTTACTTATTTATTTTAAGCATTTTATGCGATTTAATTTATTGAGCAAATCATAGAGAGCAAAAAACATTCTAGCCTTCTGTTATTAAACATAACCACAACATAACACTGGTACTTTATGTTGGATTATTTTAATTTAATTTTTTATTATTTAAGATTTCCAAAATTGCATCTTAAACTTATTCTAATTGATATCGTAAGAACCGAATTGTATGTATTTACCTTTACTTTCCCATTTGTTGTTTTGAAGTGAAATTTTTAACGTATTTTAAAAATATTGTGCAAAGATTAGTAAGAGATTCAAAGAACTTATATATTTTTTTAATTATAATGAAAAAACACTATATTGAAAATTTCATGTCCGAATCTTGTGTTGGCGCCCCCTAAGGCGTGCGCTTGTATTTTTTGCATGTGTTGCATTCAAGGCAACTGGCCCTGATTATTACTTAATCTCATATTTAAAGTGTCTTGTCAAATCCTGTTTATATGTGTATACTAGAGATGGGTAACTCACTCCGGAATTATCACTCCGATACAACTCAGAGTGAATACGAGTGGAGTTGTCTCACAGGATTTGTCATATCCGACTTTCCTAAACTGGTACTAAATCTGTTAACAGGTGCAGATATTTGCTTGAGAGTTTTTACTAATACAAAGATTTGGTTCGAACGAAGTGGTCTTTTTCTCGTCTCACAGCTAGTTTTAGCACTTTCTAGGTATATAATATCTCAAAATAATATTATTTTGTATTCTATATTCTGTATACGATATTTGTCCGTAAATGAGCTCTTTTAATGATATACAACCAGCTAAAAAATATTTATTATCATATTATTACTGTAACACAATTATGATTTTATAACTGTGTAAAAGTAATAGTATGCTAATCAAACTACCTGATGTATAATTCATTCTAGAAAAGCAAATAATAAAAGAATGTTTATTATTTTGTGGAAAATACTATACACAAAGATTTGTTCTTATTTCATATCTAAGGTTCACTGCATTATTTTCTCTTCAAAAATAATTACAACAATGATTTTGATTCCCAAGTTTTTTGTCAATTTAAAATTTGTGTGCATATTAAAATGCATAAAATAGTAATTATTATAATAAAATAAACTAAAATGTTTGAGCTATTTGTAAACTATTTCCAAAGTCTTAATAAATCTTTAGATATGTCAACAACATACTAGAGAACACATTTGTGTCAAGTATTATGTTTCAAAGTTGTCGGAGTCGTGGAGTTATTGAGGGGATATAACTCTTCTCTGAAACGGAGTCAAATCTTAACCGATCCGACTTCGGATATGATAAACCCATCTCTAGTGTATACTTATACTGCATCTTATATTATTTTAAGTTCTGACACATCTCAGCTGCTTTTTGGCAATGATAATGTAGACATTTCGTTTCGATTTTTTGCAATTTTTTTCATTTATTTCTGCAATATTACTATTTTGTTATAATCACATATATCCTAAAAAAGTTCCTTGACAAACTTCAGAAAGATTTATCAAAATCCGAATAATGGTTTAGGAGGAGTACATTTACATACATCATTACAGAGAAGGATGTTGTATATAAGAAATGATGTATGTGTAGTTTTTTTGTGATTAAAACATATTTTTCAAATTTTTGTAGCCAAATTGTCGATTTCAATATAATTAAGCGTTGCTACAAAGGATCTTTACTTTACATTATTGAAAATTAATAAACATACCTTTGAGTAGCCTGGTATATAAGCACGCTGTTTTTATAAAGAGTCAACTCCCTCCTTTCCAAGGATAAATGGCTGTGTATATATTATTATCATACACCTCAACTCTTGCCCGGGCTGGCGCGTCGATCATCGGATTATATTTAATTAGCAAAGGAAGGGTTTAGCGGACATAGTTAAAAGATTAGTATTCTTTTCGTCTTTATCCTTACGCTATCTTCATTAGTCTTTCGCGTGCTCTCTCGGGCAGGACTGACTACTTCAGCCGTAGTTCCTAATAGCGTTGGCGGTTAGCGTCGTGACTAATTGTTTCCACTTGAAAGCCCCAGGGCTGTCCCGAATACTTCCGCACCCTTGTTTACATATGCCAAATAAATTTTCGAGAAGCAACTGCAGAGAGAAAGGCTGAAATTTATATTAACTACTTTAGAAAGAGTTATAGGCGACAAAGGGGGCGGGAATTGATTCTGAAGATTTCATTAGGAAACGATCGAGTAGGTACACCGACTACATATGTGTGTGAGTAATTATATATATATATATATATATATATATATATATATATATATTTATATTTTATAACAATTAGATAGTCCGCTATTCAATTAAAAGTTTCGTCTATTTATTTTGAGCATCTTGAGTTTACTTTTATTTTAAGTGAACACCAAGTTTCATTATTAAATAGGATTATAAACCTGAAATTTCAAAAAATATATCAAAAATTTAGAAACAAAAAGTAACTTACCTTTAATCGCAAACTATTAAGCACTAGTAAAAACTTTATACATTAAAATTTTAATAAAATATGATAAAATACACTTAGAAAATTTTGTATTAACAATTTTCTAATTTTCTACACATTGACATTGGATGAAAATGATGATTTTTTTGTTTTCTAAAAAGAAAAAGCAAAGCTTGTTGCCATTCAGCTCTATCGGAGTATCGGAATGTCGGAGTATCGGAATATCGGAAGGTCGGAGTATCGGAATGTCGAAATGTCGAAATGTCGAAATGTCGAAATGTCGAAATGTCGAAATGTCGAAATGTCGAAATGTCGAAATGTCGAAATATCTGAATATCTGAATATCTGAATATCTGAATATCTGAATATCTGAATATCTGAATATCTGAATATCTGAATATCTTGTGGCGATATCAAGCAGGTTTTGATTTGTAAAAAAAACAATCGGACATGTCATGTATATTTTTTGATATCGAAATATTTTTATAGTCAATAAATTTGATATATTTTTTATGTTGGGAGTTTCTAATTTAAAATATTATCATAATCATTACGACTCCCACATTGGTGACTCACGACGATGGATATGAAGATAAAGGAGTTTTATTTTTCGAAGATTTAAGAAAAATTGATTTTGACGCAGCACCATAATCACTGGTCTTCAGTGACGACCTATAAGGTATGTCCAGTCCAATCCATCATAGTTAACGCACTTACTATCTGGATCAGACTTCCGAGGTTACTCATTTGGTATACCCAGACCTCAGTGTTTATTGCTGACAGAAAAAATAATTTGGAGCCTGAACTTTTCATTGGAATGCAATTCAACCTCTCTTTCTCTGTTAACTCAACAAATCGTCTTATAATGCTACCTCCCATTATCGGTGACAACGACGAATCAAAACAAAATTTGACATAATTTATTGGATTCCACAATTCTGGACTCTTATGTCAAAGAAACCAATGATCCTGATTTGGATAAAGAGCCAACTTCTTTCTCTGATCGGAACTCATCAGATACGAATGCAACGCTTGCAGAAATGGAAACTGTACCCATAAATTATGCATTCTAAACATTAAGTTATTCTGATATAACTAATACCCATTAGATCGAGAACATTTTGCAGAATATGGAGTTGATGGCAGGTCAAATCACCACATACGGTGGATCTGCTGACGAAACATGGAAATTTGTAATTGACCAGTATTACAACACTGGTCTGCTATAATCTGCTTTCCCACCACATTTTTATAACGTGTTTCCCTGTATTTTTTTTAAACTGTGAGATCAACACTGGGCAGGGAGTGTGTGGCGATATCAAGCAGGCTGGTTTTGATTTGTAAAAAAAACAATCGGACATGTCATGTATATTTTTTGATATCGAAATATTTTTATAGTCAATAAATTTGATATATTTTTTATGTTGGGAGTTTCTAATTTAAAATATTATCATAATCATTACGACTCCCACAATCTGAATATCTGAATATCTGAATATCTGAATATCTGAATATCTGAATATCCGAATATCCGAATATCCGAATATCCGAATATCCAAATATCCGAATATCCGAATATCCGAATATCCGAATATCCGAATATCCGAATATCCGAATATCCGAATATCCGAATATCCGAATATCCGAATATCCGAATATCCGAATATCCGAATATCCGAATATCCGAATATCCGAATATCCGAATATCCGAATATCCGAATATCCGAATATCCGAATATCCGAATATCCGAATATCCGAATATCCGAATATCCGAATATCCGAATATCCGAATATCCGAATATCCGAATATCCGAATATCCGAATATCCGAATATCCGAATATCCGAATATCCGAATATCCGAATATCCGAATATCCGAATATCCGAATATCCGAATATCCGAATATCCGAATATCCGAATATCCGAATATCCGAATATCCGAATATCCGAATATCCGAATATCCGAATATCCGAATATCCGAATATCCGAATATCCGAATATCCGAATATCCGAATATCCGAATATCCGAATATCCGAATATCCGAATATCCGAATATCCGAATATCCGAATATCCGAATATCCGAATATCCGAATATCCGAATATCCGAATATCCGAATATCCGAATATCCGAATATCCGAATATCCGAATATCCGAATATCCGAATATCCGAATATCCGAATATCCGAATATCCGAATATCCGAATATCCGAATATCCGAATATCCGAATATCCGAATATCGGAATATCGGAATATCGGAATATCGGAATATCGGAATATCGGAATATCGGAATATCGGAATATCGGAATATCGGAATATCCGAATATCGGAATATCCGAATATCGGAATATCCGAATATCCGAATATCGGAATATCGGAATATCGGAATATCCGACTATTTGAATATCTGAATATTTGAATATCTGAATATCCGAATATCTGAATATCCGAATATCCGAATATTTAACAGCTTTTTTTATATAACCTATCTAAAAGCTTGAACGTGGGTGGCGTAAAAAGGACCATCTGAGCCTTTATTCTGGCGAAGGTACAAACAATAAAGAACTGGAAATAAAAAATTAAGTTTAAAAAAGCAATTTTACAAAAGATAAGTTAAATTAATAATTTTTCGAATTATACTGCTGATTATTTCTGACAAAATACCAGATCAAGGTTACACACAGTGTTATTTCTGTAAAAAATATACCCATGCAATTTGTATTTCAATGTAGCTATTATTTAATAAATTTTCTTTGAACTTAAATATAACACAAAACTTTTTCTCTCTTGATGTCTCATTTTTTACCCTGCCTATGAGGTAAAAAGGACCAGGTGACAAATTTTTGAAAAACAGCAAAAACAACACATTTTTACAATAATGAATTAACTGGGAGTTTTACTGAACATAGTCAGATAGTTGTTTGTTTGATATGTGTTATTCGTTGTAATATAATTAATTTGGTTTTTACAAAATAATTGCTTAGAGTCAAATTGGAGCTTTCTGCTCCGCCCTACCATGTATTTAATAAGAATATCCTGGATTGTTGAATATATTATTATTTGTTACTTTCTGAACAATATTTCAAAATAATAATTTAAAAAACAGTCAGATTTTTGTGTGTCGTTTTGGGACTAAATATGTCCAATCATCAGGCTTTATTCTGTCAAAACCGAAATTATTCAGATAAAACAAAATTGTTGGATAACTGATGACAAAATTAAAACAGAGGACTGGATTATATATCTGAAATTTAAAAAAATATATCTAAAATTAAGAAACAAAACGTTACTTACCTTCAATATGAAAAACTATTCGTGGAAAAGCACTAGCATAAAATTTAAGACTCAAAATTTGAATAAAATATAATAAAATACACTCAATAAATTTTGTATTAAAAATTTTCATAATTTTCTATACGTTTGACATGTGATAAAAATGATGATTTTTTGTTTTGTAAATTAAAAAAACATAGCTTGTTCTGTTCGTTTGTGTCAATCGTTTTTAAACGTCACAATAAAAAAACGAGAATCGCTTTCGAGTCGCTTTGTCAAGAAATTCCTAAAAAAATAAAAACTTAAGTTTATTCGAAATTTTATCACGATTATCTAATAAATGGCGCGTTTTACTATATTATTTTTATACTAAATAGCGATCATTGTAAATAATATGTATGACAATGAGTACATTTTACCTTTTTTGGATAGATCAGATAGGGGTCTACTACTTTAATTATTTAATTTAAATATCTATTATTTATAAATCAATTTTAAATTATTCTACTCCTAAATCTAATTCTTTTTTAAACAAGCCCATTCTACTTATGTGCTTTATCTTTAACTTAATTAATAATGACATTGATATTCATATCACTTCAATTCATCAAATTATCTCCATCTGCTCAAGTTAACCTGTTTATTTTATTTCAAATATCTTTTATTATTTTATCTATTTCTATGTAATTAAATAATATTGTTACATTGTGTAATATGTTATTTTATGTTTGTGTTTATCCATATTATATGTAAAATAATTGTATTTTTTCCTCTTTGAAATATTATGTGGGTTATATGTTTAAAATAAATAAATAAATAAGATAAATATATTTCAATGTACTTGATACTTTGTTACTTTAACTAAGGTCAATTTTGGGATCATTAAAGCTCCGATGCTTCAAGGGACTGTGTGTTTCACTCGTTGATCGTATATAATAGAGTAATATGTAACCTCTAATTGATTTCGAAGAAATCGGGAAGACTACAGTTGCACAGGAAGGAATTACTGTTAATCGAAGGAGCTAAGCCAAGGATAAGCTCACATAATGTTCACTCTCACTGTGATCAGTTATTGAGTTCCAGTAGAACAGAATTGATTACTTTTCCTCTTGGATAGTTTGATGGGAAATGACGACGCTTATAAACGCATTTTGTACTAAAATATATAAATAATTGGTCGAATTGGGATGTAAAAACTAGTGAATGTTGGTATTATGCACTTAAGGAATCTGTCGATTTATAAAGGGATATATAAAACCAATGAAACAAGTGATATTTGCAATATAAATTTATTATAAAATGGGCCGATTCTGACGCACAACACACAATGTTATGGCAAGGCCATGTTACGGTCCAACTTGCATACATTATGCTGCTGAATTATAATGAATACTGTCAAAATGCCATGTGTTTGCTGTGTATTCAGGCGTTTTACACATAAACTGCAACGTCACTCGTATTTTATGAAGCTGGGTCAGAAAGACCCTGTTTTCTATGATCGTTTTATTTTAGATTTGTGCGGTTTGAACTTGCAGAATCGGTCCAAAAGTTTCTTAATTTATCACTTGTTATTCGAGCACTATGGACGTAAATTAGGTGTCGATTTTCTGGATTTATTTTTTAACGTAAGGTCGGTCAGATTTAGATAACTAATGCATCTGGATAATTTATTACAAATTTTATGTACTTTGGCTTACGCAACAAAAATAAATTTTACAAAGATATTCTAGAAAAATTAACAAATACAATATTAGTAATTAATTTAATCTAAAATCAATTCTTTACTAATTTGAAGAATTATTCCATCATAGTATACTATATCTTTAAATTATCAGAAATATTTTTTATTTTTTTATCATTATTACATATTCAAACTGTGTAAAAAGAATTATTGAAATGTTTGAACGTTTTTATAACTACAAAATACATTTCAATCCTAAAAAGCTATAGACCTTGTAGAAATTATCCAAACAACCTCAAAATTGTTTTTGATTGAAATAATCACTAATATTGTTTTATGATATGTCTATTTAGTACCTGTTTATTTTTTTACAATATATTTTAAAGCAAAATTTAAAATGAAGGTCAGTAGAGCACCTCTACTAGATGTGGTACTAAATAGACTTATCATAAAGCAATATTAGTGATTATTTCAATCAAAAACAATTTTATACTATATCGAAGCATTTTTAGTCTACTTTTATTTTAAGTGAATACCAAATTTTATTATTAAATAGGATACCTAAACATAAATTAAATAAGACTGAATACCTAAAATTTCAAAAATATATCAAAAATTGAAAAACAAAGTCACTTACCTCCAATTTCAAAAACTATTAAGCACTAGTAAAAAATTTATACTTCAAAATTTTAATAAAATATAATAACGTACACTCAACAAATTTTGTATTAAAACTTTTATAATTTTTTATAGTTTGACATTTGGTAAGAATGATGATTTTTTGTTTTCTAAATTGAAAAAACATAGCTTGTTGTGTTCGTTTTAGACTGCTTTTATTTTAAGTGAATTCCGAAATTAATATGTATTTTGCCGCCGGTGCAACGGCATCCGAGTGCAAAGGGTTTCAAACCATTCGCATTACAAATTTAGACTATTTTTTCTATTGACAGGATTTAGAACCAACATAAATTGAACTATAGAAAATATTCGATTCATAAAAATCAATGAGTGTATTGCGTAATAGTGACGCATAGTGATTCATTTATATTCAAGTGATAGACGATTATTTCATCATGGTTTAATAATTGTTCTAGTACATTTTTTTTCAAATTTAGTGTTTAATTTATTTTTTTATAATTATATCGTGAACAGTTTTTTTTTTTCTAATAGTTCAAACTTGGATAAATCTAACTGTGCCCCTTAGGGGCTTAATATGGAAAATTTGTCAAACATCCGTGCTGTCGAGTCGAACAATATATTAAATGACGATTCGATGACAAATGCGGAATACGCAGTGCATCACCTACAACATAGTCAACCACAGATATCTCAAATAAATAATATTCAGTCAGCACCTTCGATGACAAATGCGGAATACGCAGCGCTTCAATTACAAAATCAACCACAGATATCCCAAATAAATAATATGCAGTCAGCACCTTCGATGACAAATGCGGAATACGCAGTGCTTCAATTACAAAATCAACCACAGATATCCCAAACAAATAATATTCAGTCAGCACCTTCGATGACAAATGCGGAATACGCAGCGCTTCAGTTACCAAACCAACCACAGATATCCCAAACAAATAATATTCAGTCAGCACCTTCGACCTCTTCGATGGATTCTTCAATGGATTCGGATTCAAATTTAAATCCCTGGCAAGTTGTGACAGGTGTAAAACGAAAACGTGCGATAAATGTAAGTGAGAATTCATTAAAATTAAACAATAGATTCAGCGCACTACAAAATGAATCCTCTAACTCCAGCTCTCAGCCTTCCATTATTAATAAAGCATTGCTACCACCGCCCGTATTTATTTATGGAGTGAATAATTTTAGAGAAATGGTTGATGTTTTTAACAACGTTATTGATAAAAATAAATACTCAACAAAAATTCTGGCTAATAACATAATTAAAATTAATGTGTCTTCGGCGGAAGACTTTAGAACATTCGTAGCTTTTTTGCGGAACAGAAAGATTGTGTTTCATACTTATCAGATTAAATCTGAAAGATCATACAGAGTAGTATTGAAGTACATACATTTCTCTACCGACAAAGAAGACATTAAACGTGAAATTGAAAAGCAAGGACATAAAGTACGTAATATTACTAATGTTTTGCATTTCAGAACAAAAACTCCGCTCAATATGTTTTATATCGACTTGGAACCAAACACTTATAACTCCACAATTTTTAATTTAACAAAAATATTAAATCAAATAATACATTTTGAGCCACCCCAAAGGTCAACCATCGTACAATGCAGTAGATGTCAATTGTACGGGCATACAAAAGCATATTGTAACCGGCTTTATGTCTGTGTCAAATGCGGAGATAACCACATAACATCTAAATGCACTAAGCCAGCTGAGACTGCAGCAGTTTGTGCCAACTGCTTTGGCCCACATCCTGCAAATTATAAAGGATGCCCATACTATCAAAAAGTGAGTAAAGTCAAAAATTCTGCAAACAATACTTCTCCAGTAAATAATAATCACCAATCGAATAATAGAAATATAAATTCTGCTAACAATAAAACCTACAGAATCGCCACCACTAATCATTTGTCATATGCCCAGGCTATGAAAGGTCAACAATCGAATTTAAACAACTCACCTGTTTCTCAAGAATCTACTTTAGTTCAATTTTTAAATGAATTTAAAGCTATGTTCAATCAACTAATGCAACAAAACTCGATAGTATTAAATATGCTATCGACCATCATCAATAAATATAAATAATGGCTAAATTCATTAGAATATGCTTATGGAACTCAAACGGTTTAACCCAACATAAGAACGAGATGAATCTTTTTTTAATAGAAAATAAAATTGATATCCTTTTAGTGAGTGAAACCCATTTCACTCAATATTCAAATCTATATATTCCTCACTATAACCTCTACCATACTCAACATCCAGATGGTACTGCACATGGAGGTACAGCAATTATAATAAAATCAAACATTGTGCACTACGAGTTAGAAAAATACTCCAAGGAATTTTTACAAGCAACTTCAGTAACCGTAAAACTTCTATCATACGACCTTACCATCTCTGCTGTCTATTGTCCTCCACGTCATTCAATAACCAGTGATCAATTTTATGAATTTTTTGAGTCCTTAGGATCCAAATTCTTAGTAGGGGGGGATTTTAATAGCAAACATACTCATTGGGGATCTAGGCTAATAAATCCCAAAGGAAGACAAATGTTTAATGTTATTCAGCAACACAATTATTTGTGCTTGTCCACTGGTTCTCCAACGTATTGGCCCAGCGATCCCAGAAAGCAGCCTGATTTATTGGATTTTTTTATAACTAATGTTATAAACCCATCTTACGCAGAAGTATATTCTAGTTATGATCTTTCTTCCGACCATTCGCCAATAATAGCCAGTATCAGTTCAACGTATTTGAATTTTTCTCGCAACCCAAGATTTTGCAACAACAAGACAAACTGGGAAATATTTCGTACTAGAGTTGAAAACAATATAAATCTTCAAACAAGGTTGAAGACTGAGACAGAAATTGAAACTGCAATCGAAATACTTAATAAAGTTATTCTTGAATCATCTAGTTTTGCAACACCTGATATTGCAAAATCGTCTCATTCAGGTATATCATTGGAGATTAAAAGGTTAATAGCCAATAAAAGGAAAGCCAGGCGAAAATGGCAAAACAGCCACACACCCCAAGACAGAAATATTTTTAATAATCTGAACAATAAGCTCAAAACTAGGCTTAAAGAATTAAATGATTCTAGTTTCGCCAACTACGTGTCTAACCTCAATCGCTTTGACAATTCTATTTGGCGTCCCATTAAGTCTAGAAATAAGCCGTGCATCAGAAATCCACCTATACGAAATGATGCAGCCGGTTGCTGGGCTAGAGATGACAAGGAAAAAGCAGAACTTTTTGCTGAGTATCTTAGTTCAGTTTTTCAACCGCATGCAGCTGAATCTAATACATATAACTTGCACCAACAGCCTCGCACACCACACACTTCTGTCAACTTCAAGAAAAGATTTTACTCTCTGAAGAAGATTGTTTCAGTAATTACTAAACTGGATAGTAAAAAATCTCCTGGGATTGATAATATTTCATCCAAAATGTTAAAAGAATTACCAATTAAAGCGTATATCTTCATAACATACATATTTAATTCAATGCTGAGATTGGAGTACTGGCCTAAGTCTTTTAAAATATCCGTTATCAAAATGATACCCAAAAATGGAAAAGATTCAAGTATGGTTACGTCCTACAGACCAATTAGCCTTCTACCCATTCTGTCGAAGGTTTTTGAAAAACTACTGCTTGAAGATATAGTAACCGAATCTAACATACTACCTGATCATCAATTTGGATTTCGCAAGCAGCACTCTACAATCCAACAGTGCCACAAAATCGTGAATTTAATTCATAAAACTTTCGAATCCAAACAATACTGCTCAGCAGTGTTTCTCGATGTAAGCCAGGCCTTTGATAAAGTATGGCATGAAGGACTTTTAGCAAAAATTAAATGGTTGCTGCCGCCTTGCTTTCACAAAATTTTAGAATCGTACCTAACTAACAGATGGTATAAAGTTAGAAATAATTGTGAATCATCATCACTTTTTCCCATTAAATCAGGTGTTCCGCAAGGAAGCGTTTTGGGCCCTTTTCTGTACCTTACATATACTAGTGATTTTCCAACCATGGCGAGCTCTACCACTGCTACTTTTGCTGATGATATTGCGATTTTGGCTAGCAATGAAAATCCTACTCTTGCTTCCAATATCCTACAAAATCATCTCAATGAAATAGAAACCTGGACAAAAAAATGGCGCATCAAAATTAATGATACGAAGTCAACTCATATTACCTTCACACTTAATAAGTCAACTTGTCAAGCTGTGTACATAAATGAAAGACAAATACCAACCAAAGACACAGTCAAGTACTTGGGTATTCACATGGATCGCAGATTAACCTGGAAGCCGCACATCGTAGCCAAAATAAAACAAATTAAACTTACACTCTCAAAATTAAATTGGCTTATTGGTCGTAGATCAAAATTATCATTAGATAATAAGCTTCTAATTTATAAGACCATAATCAAACCTGTATGGACGTATGGAATCCAACTGTGGGGATGTTGTAGCAAATCAAATGTGGGACTTGTTCAACGTTTGCAATCTAAAACACTACGGACGATTACTGATGCCCCGTGGTTTGTCAGCAACAAAATCATACACGATGACCTCAACATCCCTTTCGTAGTGGATGTCATCAAGAATATCAGTACTGGACATCATGCTAAAATTCTTGAACATCCTAATGCAACTTTGGCTCATCTGTTCGATAATCCACCTATAAGAAGACTACGCAAGAAACAGCCTATAGACCTAATGTAAAAAAATTGTTTTCCATAGTCAATTGCTTATTGGAGCAATTACTACAATTTTTTTTTCTTTTGTTTCTTTTTACTTTCTTTATTTTTTTTTTCTTCTATTTTTTTATCTATTTTTATTTATTTATTTATTATTATTATTGTTATTTTTTTTTTCATTTATTTTTGTGATTATTATTATTATTATTATTATGTGTAATTTAGCCATATAACTCATAGGGTATGTAAATAACTCTGATTGTTATATAATATGAAAATAAAAAAAAAAAAAAAATAAAAATCAATAGGCTTGAATTATTGAACTAAAAAATCTCCTACCAACTTTTCATTAGCATTTCTAAATTCTAAAATCATTCTAAATTTCCAAACATTACAATAAAGCAAACTTTCAAAATTTTCTAAGTAAGTTTCAACTATTTGCTTGTATTCGATTTTCATCAATAATGTGTTTATTGAAATTGAATTAAACAAAAAGCACTAAGGTCTTGACTTAATTTAAAATTAACCCTTTCCACTCGCGAATTCTGAAATTTATATGAATTTTATAGACATTCTAGTCGAAAGGGTTAATATTCTGGTCTGGGTATGTGAAATCTCTTAATCCTGAAGTACAACGATAACGGATTTTTTTTCAAATTCTTAAGTAAATTTTGACAATTTTCTTGTAACAAATTTGTTTTTTTTATAACAGCAACATCTTCATGAGATTTTTATATTTGTATTGAACATAGTACTCCTATTTTTTATGTAGTCGATCTTTCATACGAAGTTAAAGCAAAAAATATGAATTTCAGTAATCTTACCTTATTATTGTGATATTAATAATTCTGCTATTATTCTCTTGGCAAAATGTAAAATTTTCTAATAATGTGCAGGATGTATGAATCATCGTCCGAGGTTTCCCTGTGCCATTGTACCCAAACTTTTCCATCTCCTGGAAAAGAAGCCAGAAAATAAATAAATAAAAAGATGAACGCTATAATAAGTTTATATTGCGAATCGTGAGCGATGCCAGAAATAATATTTTTGAGACAGATTTTCTAAAACTTGTTTATCCAACAAGACGTCGATATCAACGCGAGAAGAAAGGAAACCAAATTGAATAAAAATCCCAATGAAGTGTTACAATAACAAAAAATTGGGAAAATGTTCATATGAATTGAATCATAATGCATTATATATTTTTTATTGAATGAGCGAGGGAGTATGACTGTGTACGAATACATGAGGATTCAAAGACATGTTTATTTTTGAAAGATATGGTTTTTTATTTGAACTTTGTTGCATATTATAAAGGAACAAGTATATTCATACACTTGCGAAGATTTTTTCTACGAATTCGATAAAATATTTTATTCAAAAATATTTATGTAAGAGATCCTTTGGCCAAATAATACAACAATCTGCTGTAATTTATTATATGTGAAATAAATTTAAATTGCTTGTTTTTTTCGACAACTGAAATACATAATTCATATATGTATATGTCTATATATACTAAAATTAAAAATAATGAAAACAAATATTATTCGGCATACAATTCCTTGTAATCCACAATAATTTCTTTGATCCCAAAAAAGCAGAAAACTCGTAATCTTGAGATTTATATGTAAACTTTTTGTTTCCGAGTTATTGCCTGTCTTAATTGGAATACTTGATAAAAATAAACTTTTTTCGCAAATCAAATGGAAAGTTTCAGACAACAATAATTAATTAATACAAGCCCTATTGTTGTACGAGCTAAATTAGTGTATTTATTGCACACGTGTGTATGATATATATATATATATATATATATATATATATAAATATTGAAGGTCCATGGGTAAAAAGGTCCACCATCATCTCAAAAACAAGTATAGAATTTTTTGCGATACTATTTTAAAGTAGAAGGCAAAATGTGTGTGAATAGGCTAGCATAATAACATAATAAGAAAATAGTAAGTTAATACAACTCTGCTAATGAATATTTCTGACAAAATACCAGATCACAGTTATATACAATATTTTTTTAAAAAAAAGCGTCCATGAAATTATATTTTGCATTGGTTGAATAGTGTAGCTACTATTTTTGAATATTCTTCTAAAATTAAAAATAATACATTGAAACAGTTTGTTCCTTATATGTCCCTTTATATCTCGCCTATGAAACAAACAGGACTAGATGCCAAATTTAAAAAAAAATAGTAAAAAACATTTTGTCTCTTTTCATCTCGTCTATAGAACAAACAGGACTAGATGCCAAATTTAAAAAAAATAGTAAAAAACATTTTGTCTCCTTTCATCTCGTCTATGGAACAAACAGGACTAAATGCCAAATTTAAAAAAAAATAGTAAAACAAATAGGGATTAACTGGAAATTTTACGGAACATGGTTTGATAGTTAATTGTTTGATATGTATTTTGTATTGTGATATAGTAGATATAGGATCTTTGTGCCCCGCCTTACCCTATATACATGTAAATATTTATGATGATGAAATAAATTTATTTTAAATTTTAAATACAAATTAGATAATTTAGACGTGTCTTTTACTAATGTAGCATACTTTCAGACCTAAATTGACTCATTTTTCTGAAAACTGGGTGCATTGCTGAACTACTTTTTATTACATATGCATAAACTATTCAATTGCATGACATAGATGCATATTACGGATATTTAATATTGTAATTACTACAGCAGAATAAATGTGCTCCACATTTTTTTCAAAACACGCTAATACTCCTTATAGCCTTGTATTACCTTGACTGATGTGTACATTGCAGTATGCAATGTGGGATTCTATACGAATATTCCCAATGTTAGGAAATATTGAAGAAACCCATAGGACGTTGCCGTATTTTTAAATTGCCACCTGTCACATGCCACTGCCAAATAACGTATGCCTAGAGAGCAAATTTATTGATAAAATGATACAAGAATTGTGGTAAAAACTCTATTTTGAACTTTTCATGCATATGTAAAATAATGTTGGTGTCCCTGGCTGATGATTGGTTAATTTGCAGTTTTATTGAAAATGAGTGAAGACAGATTTGTTGAAATTAGTTTGTTTTTTCCACAATCAATTCTTGTCAGTTTCAAGTCATTTAAAATTAACAGAAAGGATATGAGGATATGAGACTCATGTTGTGTACTTGAGGATTGTTAATGAGGGGTGCTCATTAAGCAATAATCTTTGTTTGATTATTAAATGTAAATAATTTTTATTTATTTACTTTATTATATTTTCTGGTTAGTTCTAAGTTACTTCATTCACTACTAGAGCTTAGCTTACAGCTAGTTTCTTATTACTACTTTATTTATCACTGGTTTAAGGCGTAGGCTGATAATATATGTACAATGTGTGTCATCTCCTAGTTCTAGAAGACGTTGGATGTCTGCGAATAAATCTCATATCTGTAATATCTTGTGATGGATTCACTCCATGATGTGCCTGCAAATATCCTTCTTATGAGACTCCATATACCTCAGTACTGACTTTATTTTTGAACATAGACTTATGTAACTTTTGTGCAATGTGGGACGTTTTTTTGATTTAGTTGGCAGTTAGTAATAAATCTCATATGTCATATCTTGCAATTGCTCCAATACTAAATTTGGTACTGGAAATTTGAATTGGCCAGATAATCCGATTTTTCAAGTCGTATTAAATTGCTTGAGATCAAAATTAGAAAATATGTGGAAAAAAGGTTGACAATTCTTCGAATTTTTTAAAAAAACGGCTGCATTGATTGCCAAAATTTCATGGGTATTTAATGAAGTCATTTGATGAAATTCGATCAGGACTCGCGTTATGTAAGTTTTGAGACGATCAACCGAGCTGTTTCTTTAGAATTAGTAAAATAGTGCAATATATTAGGATCACGTATTAGTCAAAAAAGATCATTGATCTAGAATGATGTCGCAATGGTATGTGCATATTGACAAAACGGTAAAAAGTTTGAAGAACGGATAATTTTCGTCCAGCGATTGTTTGAAAAAAAGGATCATTTTCTCTCCACTTTTTGATTTCTACTATTTTTTAAAAAATAGTATGAATGGAAATTTGGGGATCAGGCTAGTATATAATAAGGTCTGAGAAAAGTCTGCAAAAAAGATTATCCAAAAATTTCAAGTAATTCTTTCTAGTAGAACTCGAAGAAATATGGACTACTAAATAACTAACTACTAAATTTGCTACTGTACAAGATGGCATTTGAGTAAAAATAAATACATCATATAACAATTTTGAATAATGTTTATTAGTAATATGGTAACACTCGTGATGCACGCATTTATTAGTGTCAAACATTATACACATTTATGTAATGATAAATTATAAATTATATATTTATAATAGCATTAAAAATATGTATAATATTTAAAAACATTAATGTTATAATTAAAGTCGTACTTCAAATATGACATGATCGGTTTGTCATTGTAATTAGCATTTAGAAATGAACCTTCATTAGAGAAATGAAGTAATTGCTGATAAATAAATTCTATAATATTTGTTTACACAGTGGATTATGTTAAACAACGCCTAAACAAATATTGTTTTTGCAACTTCATTCATCATGTAATTGTATTTGAAAAACTTCATGCAATTAAAATTAACATACATTCATTTACTGCTTGTATTTTTTACTTTTTCGCTGGCGATATAATCTCATTCTTTGAACAGCTGTAATATCTGTCTTGCCTAAAAAATATTTTCCATTTTAATAACCTCAAAGATTTATAAAAACTGCGTATAATATAGAAATAATTTCTAATCAATGAATTTAAGTCTAGTACACGGCACAAATGTTTAATTTGCTTTCTTATTTTTAAGGAACAAGGTAAAATATTCTTTTGATTCAGGCATTTTTCATTAAATCAAGATTTGTACTACGATGTATCTTTAAAATGTTTATTTATCTATGCCGATTTCCTTGTTGATATCGGTACGCGTACAACCTTGATGCCGGTACGCATACAACGATAGATCTCTATTAACATACACGACGACTAATCACAATCGACTCATATAGAAATGATATCATCGAGAGCAAATGACGAATCATTGACACTCGACTCTGCCGTAATGTACTTCTGTTGCATTTGTATGGATTTACACCCTAGTCGCGCTTAAAGAAGTTTTACTTTAAAAAAACTTTTTTTTTAATTTATGCTATTATGTGTGATTGATTTGCTTTTCTTGTATAGCTGATTAGCAGTGTTGTAAAGCACTTTTCGAATGATTATATATGTTTATTAGAGTGGTTCTTAAGAAGGACATTTTCGAATTTCTTTGCTACTAAGGGCGCCAATGCTGTCAAATGAATGAAAAATGAATCTCTAATAGTATTAGGTCTTAATGTAAACATTTAGATAGAGCGCACGCCAATTGAAAGTTTCTTATATTTGTTATTAACATACGTCATTAAGTAAATTCTTGCGCCATCTGTCGTGAACTCATTATGACACGTAAGAATATTTATAGACCACTTAACCTCTAATAAAATCCATGTGGGCTGTTTTATAATATTTATAACACTAGATTATCCTCTAAATGCAACTTGCATCAAGGTCACTTACACCTTGTTTTACATCCAGTAAATTTGTTGTAAATTAATTCGTATATATAATAAAGTAATCTTTACTACGAATACAAATGTAACTAGCTGTAAGTGGAATTCTGTCTTAAGGCAATTAGGGCATCGTGCCTTAAGGCAAATTGCTGGAACTTCCCGTACCAAAAATTATTATTTTTTTAAAAACGATTAACATTTTTGAAAAAATTTTACTTCGAAAAAAATAGATTTTTGAGAAACTATAAATTTGACAAAAAAATACCGTTTTTTTGAAAAAAAAAATTTTTTATTTGAAAAAAAAATTTTTTTTTGAGAATTTTTTTTTTTTTGAAAACAAAAATTTTTTTGAAAAAAAAATGTTTTCTTCATTTTGACATATTTTGAAAATTCTGAACTTTTTTTCAAAGCAATCGCACTGCTTGAACTGCATGGAGACGAAATGTCAAAGCTCGCAGGTGCCGCGCCGCCGTCTAACGCATAAGCATTGGTACGGAACCCATAGAAATGTAAAAAAAAATTATACTTATTGTTAAAATATCTATAAAAAATCTGACAATTTGATGTGCATATGTCTAATGATCATTTTTAACCGCCGAATGGCATTTTTTTTTACTTTTTTCATTAGATCTCCGAAACCGCTAGGCCTGCCTTTATGAAAATTTGATCACTTCTACATCTTGTCAATACAAGTAAAATGTTTTTTGAATTATTCAAATCGGACGCTCCGTTCTCTTAAAAACGGAGGTACTGTTTTTGGCACTTTTTGCCCCGTATCTTCGGAACCGCTGGACCTGCCTTCACCAAAAACTAATCAGCACGTCTCCTTATCAATACGAATCGAATGTTTTTTGAATTATTCAAATCGGTTGATCCGTGTTCCCGAAATCGTCGACGAAAATTTGTATCCGCACATACATACACACACATACATACATACATACATACATACATACATACATACATACATACATACATACATACACACACACACACACACACACACACACATACATCCATTTTTTCTAAGGTATGCCAAAATGTTCAGAAACCTCTGAAACGTAAAGATATATAAAAATTTTCATTTTCGATTTTTTTGCGATTACTATAACTTACCCTACGGGAAGTTAAAAATATCCATTACCCTGTCACGACTCACAGCCAACGTCTTCGCTATATCAGAAGTACAAACAATGACAATGTGTGAATTCTGTTCCAGGTCAGCACGGGCGACACGATGCACCATGACGCGGGCGACGGTCTCGAGTCCGGTTCGCTGTATCTGGAACTTCAAGTTCTGCCGTCGCATTTCACCGCGGGGCCGGGAGTTCTCATCTTGCGCTGCACGTCTCACGTAGCCGCTCTGTACATGCAGAGCGCGGAAGTGTCAATCGGTTTCCCGGCTAGGGACCCCATACCAGCTAGAGGTAAGTCATCGATTTATTACTTCTGCCACGATGTTGTTTTAGATTTTTAGATTTTTAGATGTAGTGTATGATGCAAAGTAGGAAATGCAATACCGGTATGCCGATATACCGAATTAACGGTAAACCGCCCGATTTTTTGGCGGTATTTTTATCGGTATTTATCCCAAAAATACCGGTATTTTTGGTATCTTTACATAAGCGATATTCGATACATAATACACTAAAGTTTGAATTTCTCGGAACAAATTTATCTTTAAATTCCATCATCGCATAAACAGCTATATCTTCAAGTGATTCTATAGGATAAACAAATTTCAAATATTATCTCAACTCGTCATTAAACTGAATATTTATTGCTTTACTAAGGGCTTCATATGGTGTTACAATAAATAAAATTGGACTGATAGATAATGATGTTTGTTTCATCTTATGTAAAAATGTAACGGTTTTTAAGTGATATTTGCGACAAAATATTTTATATCATACAGATTGCCTCTGCGTAAACTTTATTTTTTCTATCTCTATACATAATAATTATGATAATTACTAAATATTTTTGTCTCTTATTACAATTATAAAATATTGTTTTTCGAAAACGATACGAAGTTTGAAAATACTATAGAAGCATCACATTGTTTTAAATAACAATATTCAACAATTATAGTAACTTATTTATCTTGACAAAGTATCCAATCTTAAATTAGTGTAAAAAATTATTTTTTTGAAATATTGGAGATTATGCTAATTTAACACATCGGATACAGACATTACAGTTTATTATAACAATGTAATATGATATTTTTTTTTAGTCTTTCTTACTCATAAGTTTGTTATTGGTGAAAAATACTCAATATATTGGATAGTGATAATGAATTAATTAAATTGAATATAATTTTGTTAAATTATTATTTAAAAAAATAAACTTATTGATTTATTTTATTGTTTTTATTGTTTAGTTGAATATAGTTGTAGTTGTATATAAATTTTTTTATATCTGTACTAGTAACTTCCAATTTTGTTTACGTTTAAGATAATAAAAATACCGGTAATTTACCGGTATTCCGGTTTTAAAATAAAAAATTACCGAAATACCGGTATTGAAATTTTTTATCGGTATTGCATTCCCTAATGCAAAGTAACGAAACGTGGTTTTATGCTATTATGCGTGATTGATTTGCTTTTCTTGTATAGCTGATTAGCAGTGTTGTAAAGCACTTTTCGAATGATTATATATGTTTATTATGGTAGTTTTTAACGAGGACATTTTCGAATTTCTTTGCTTTCAAGGGCGCCAATGCTTTCAAATGAATGAAAAATGAATCTCTAATAGTATTAGGTCTTAATGTAAACATTTAGATAGAGCGCACGCTAATTGAAAGTTTCTTATATTTGTTATTAACATACGTCATTAAGTAAATTTTTACGCCATCTGTCGTGAACTCAATTATTATGACACATAAAAATATTTATAAACCACTTAACCTCTAATGAAATCCATGTGGGCTGTACCAGCACGAGGTAAGTCATCGATTTATTACTTCTGCCACGATGTTGTTTTAGATTTTTAGATGTAGTGTATGATGCAAAGTAATGAAACGTGGTTTTATGCTTTTATGCGTGATTGGATTTGCTTTTTTTGTATAGCTGATTAGCAGTGTTGTAAAGCACTTATCGATTATATATGTTTATTAGCATGGTCCTGAACAAGGACATTTTCGAATTTTTTTGCTTCCAAGGGCGCCAATGCTTCCAAATGAATGAAAAATGAATCTCTAATAGTATTAGGTCTTAATGTAAACATTTAGATAGAGCGCACCCCAATTGAAAGTTTCTTATATTTGTTATTAACATACGTCATTAAGTAAATTCTTACGCCATCTGTCGTGAACTCAAGTATTATGATACATAGGAATATTTATAAACCACTTAACCTCTAATGAAATCCATGTGGGCTGTACCAGCACGAGGTAAGTCATCGATTTATTACTTCTGCCACGATGTTGTGTTAGATTTTTAGATGTAGTGTATGATGCAAAGTAGCGAAATGTGGTTTTATGCTATTTTGTGTTATTGATTTGCTTTTCTTGTATTTAGCTGATTAGTTGTGTTGTAAAGCACTTTTTGAATGATTATATATGTTTATTAATGTGGTTCTTAGCAAGGACATTTTCGAATTTCTTTGCTTCCAAGGGCGCCAATGCTTCCAAATTAATGAACTAGTGGGAAGCATGGCATCGTGTTTTAAGGCAAATTGCTGGAACTTCCGGTACCAAAAATTATTATTTTTTTAAAAGCCATTAACATTTTTGAAAAAATTTTACTTCGAAAAAATTAGATTTTTGAGAAACTATAAATTTGACAAAAATTTACTTTTTTTTTATTTATTATTTTTTTTTTTTGAAATATGTTTTCTTTATTTTGACATATTTTGAAAATTCTGAACTGTTTTTCAAAGCAATCGTACTGCTTTAACTGCACAAAGACGAAATATCAAAGCGCATAAGCGCCGCGTCGCCGTCTAACGCGTAAACATTGGTACGGAACCCATAGGAATGTACTCAAAATTCATACTTATTGTTAAAATCTCTATAAAATATCTGATAATTTGGTGTGCATATGTCTAATGATCATTTTTGACCGCCAAATGGCATTTTTTTTTATTGGATCTCCGAAACCGATAGACCTGCCTTCATGAAAACCAATTCTTTATCTTCTCAATACAAGTAAAATGTTTTTTGAATTATTAAAATCGGATACTCCGTTCTCTTAAAAACTAAGTTAGCATTTTTGGCACTTTTTGCCCCGTATCTTTGGAACGGCTAGACCTACCTCCACCAAAAACTAATCAGCACGTCTCCTTAGCAATACGAATCGAATGTTTCTTGAATTATTCAAATCGGTTGATCGGTGTTCCCGAAATCGTCGACGAAAACTTGTATTCGCACACACACACACACATACATCCATTTTTTCTAAGGTATGCCAAAATATTCAGAAATCTTTGAAACGTTAAGATATACGAGATATTCGTATAGAAATTTTCATTTTAGATTTTTTGACGATTACTATAAATTACTCTACGGGAAGTTGAAAATGAATCTCTAATAGTATTAGCTCTTAATGTAAACATTTAGATAGAGCGCACGCCAATTGAAAGTTTGTTATTTTTATTATTAACATACGTCATTAAGTAAATTCTTGCGTCATCTGTCGTAAACTCAAGTATTATGATACATAGGAATATTTATAAACCACTTAACCTCTAATGAAATCCATGTGGGCTGTTTTATAATATTTATTCATGGAATCAAGATAATAATTTGAGTTTCAAAATCAACAATTAAATAAATATTTTGCTGCAGAATTATTCTTGATTCCATGATGAATAGGATTTAATTAGAGGTTAAGTGGTTTATAAATATTCATATGTTTCATAATACAAGTACATCGATAATTACTTAATAGAATGCTTAATAATTATCTCAATAATTATATTATCAAAATACAAAATCGATTAATATTTTTATTAGTATTACTATTATTTAATTAGATAGAATTTATTACATAGCAACTGTCTTGAAATTTATATGGAAAATATGAATTTTACCTAGAAATAATTTTAGTTACATGGATATTGATATGTAGATATATGTGAGCGCGTATATTAGTAATTATTGTTGGTTTGCGATTGCTATGTTTTACATAATTTGAATGCTCAATACGAAACAAAACAGTTCAATAATATAATCAGTTATCTATACCCGGTAATACATATATGTGCATTCATTGTATTATAATTTGTGGCACATGTATCTAAATCGCACACAGAACACGGGAAAATCACTTGTGCTTTGAACTTACTGATTATTGTTATGGATCATGTGGCTTTACATGTGGACCAGCTTTAGTGAATACACTTAATTTGGGTGCTTTTGTAGTGATGTTAGTGGTAATATTTTCCTAAATAAAATTCAGAGATTTTTTTATTGTAATAATGAACATAATAATGAATCTTTGTTTTAATTCAAAATCTTAGTGTTTTTTTTGTCTGCCAGTCTGTCAGACTCTTGTGTTAGATATTTTGTCATTGCAATCCACAAACATTACTAGACAACTCAAAACAAGCCCTTTAGACTTAGCTTAGTAATGAATAGTTCGGGTAAATATTTTCTTTTTTTCTCACTAATTTCAAGTTCAAATACAATTCGAAGATACATCAAGTTTAGGATGTACGATAGCAAATACAGCTCATAGAATACGTAATTATGTTTGCTGTTAAAACTAGAAGCAAAAGTTTAGAATTTTTTTCAAAATCGATGTTCTTTTGTATCATTCTAATCATATGATCCGTTTTCGCAAAAACTGCATGATTTTTTGTACCTTCTGCACCGTATGACCGAAATGGATAGACCTGCCGTTTGCAAAATCTAACCAGTACGTCTAGCGGTCAGCACGAAGCAAATGTTTTTTTTAAATTATTCAGTTCAATTGATCCATATTTAGGATATTTGTTGTCTCAAAAGAATAAAAACAAAATTTGTACTCATTTTAAAAATCTTTATAACCTATCCGTTACTTTGATGTGCATATGTCCAATGATCATTTTTGACCACAAAATGGTATTTGTATTGAGAATGGTACAAACATCCTAAAATATTATAGGTTTACAAAAAATAGTTTAAATATTAAAAAAATCACTAAAATTTGGATTAGAACTCTTAGTACATACACCTTATACATATATTCCGTGTTTTGTACTAATTACTGTGCAATCTTAATTAATATAAATTTTTAGAATTAGGATGAAATATGTTAAATAAATTAAATCAAATTAATAAAATTGCATGTAATATGAGTTGTTTTAAAAGATATCAATTGGAAATTGCATTGATTAATTTTTCGTAAAAAGCAAACGTTTAATTTTTGAAATTAATTCTTGTTTGTGTCTTGCTCCCACATTTTGGGAAGCTCATGCAACTTGCTTCAAGATAAAATGCCTCTTACAACTACTTATTTTTATATAGCCATCTTATTCTTCAAAATTGCAATTGAAGTAGTAATGATCACAGTTTTATATACGCCACGAGTATGCTCATCAATACACATCTGCCACTTTTCAATGACGAGTCTATTGGTCAATTTTAATCAACTAGTTCATATTGACAAATTTCATATGATGAATTCACTTTTATAATTTATTCTTTTTTGGATATGGACATCCAGTTGCAGTCAATACACAAAATGCTGCCACTTACCCATGACGAGTATGGTTGTCATTCACAATAAATTGGTTGATATTGACAAATTTTATGTGATAAATTTACTTTTATTATCGTTTTTTGGATGTGGAGATCCAATTGCAATCAAAACACAAAATTCGGCCATTTCTCCATGACGAGAAATCACAAATAACTGGTTGATATTGACAAATTTTATATAATAAATTCACTTTTATTATTTATTGCCCTTTCTTGGACATGGTGATCCAATTGCTGTTAATACACCAAAATCTGCCACTTCTCCATGACAAGCCTATCACTATTAATTTGTTCATATTGACAAATTTAATATCATAAATTAATTTACTTTTATTGTTTATTTTCCTTTCTTGGATATGATGATCTAATTGCAATCAATACACCAAATTTTGACACTTCTCCATACTATTGACTAGATTCACTATTATTATTTATTGTCGTTTCTTCGATTTGTTGGTCAAATGGCTGTTAATATACAAACTTCTGTCACTTCTCCATGACGAGTATATTAGTCAACCACCAATAACTGGTTGATATTGACAAATTTTATGATAAATTCAATTTTATTATTCATTGTTTTTTCTTGGATTTATTGATTCAATTGTAGTCAATGCACAAAATTCTACTACTTCTCCATGACGAGTATATTTGTCAATCACAATAATCTGGTTGATATTGACAAATTTATTTGATAAATTCACTTTTATTATTTATCACCATCTTGAACATGGTGATCCAATTGCAGTCAATACACAAAATGCTGCCACTTATCCATGATGAGTATCTTCGTCAATCACAATTATAATTAATCGGTTGATATTGACAAATTTAATATCACAAATTTACTTTAATTATTTGTCATTTCTTAGATATGTTGATCCAATTGCAGTCAATTTTATATAATAAATTCACTTATTATTCATTGTCCTTTCTTGGTTTTGTTGATCCAATTGCAGTCGGGTGGTGTCGAACGTTTCCTTCTGGTAAATCGAACGGGTCGTGCGATTTTTCGATTTTTGCGTTTTGTCGATATTTACTTTTTTATTATAGTTTTTTATATGTTCTGTCAAGAAATCTGCATATAAAAGATCCCGAGCAATACGTTGTTACGTCTTTTTTATTTATTTATTTCAGCATTTATTGTCGCGTCGCAACCCAAGTAAAGAATCGCTTTTTCATTTCATCAAGATTTATAGCCCCTGTGCAAAGTTATTTGTATATGTATCTTGAGAGTGCTCGTGAATGCTAGAAGAATTATTTGTATTTGCGAATGAATCTAGATGCTTTTCATTATTTGCTTTTATATTCAGTAGTTTGATATAATCATCAGTTTACGTTCGGTGTTATAAGTTTTATTTAGTGCTTTTGCATGGCTTGTGCTCTATATATCGAAAGGTAAGTACCTAAGTATTTTTTTATTTATTTTACTATTTTGCATGGTTGTTGATGCACCATATTATAAAATTTAAAAAATAATGTAAAATCTGTATAAGCTGAATCTATATTTATAACAACAAAATCTTGTATCAGGTTGTATGGAAAGTAATTTCTGATAAAAAAATATTTTTTTCTTCTTGGCGCTTTATAATCATTACATATTTTAAAAATAATATTACAAGATATTTGTATAATAACGTTCTCTTAAATGCGGACACCGATAAGAATTTTCGTATTATCTTATTTTTACTGAATAGAGATTTTACTGAACAAACATTGTTTAAGAAAAATAAATTACAGATCTATATGAATAAAATATGTTGGCAATAAACCAGGAACGGTTTGCTATATTTTGATGTTTTTTTTTGTCAGGTAATACGTCAGATCAAAAAAAAATTACAATTTTTAGATTATTACTTTAATCGTTATTTATCCATTTTATTAAAATGCTATTACTTTCCAATCAACCGAATATAATTAGTGATATAACATGTACAATCGAACTAGTTTTTTTTTTGCTAAATGCGATATATGTGTGATAATAATAGTGTGAAACAATTTTTTGAAATACGTCATTTATTTAATTTCATTCAGATGATTTAATCTCATTAATTTAAGCTGACTATAATTCCCGGAATTCCAGATCACGACCCGGATCTTTTTATTGACCGAGTTTTAGTGTTTTTCTCATTTAGTGTTTTTTAACCCGGATTCAGGTTTATTGACTCGAATTGTCCTGATTTTTTTTTTTTTGAAAAACATAGGTTAAAATTGTATATTTGCTTATATTTATAACAACCGACGAGTGTACTTATATTGAATTATAAAACGAAAACGAAAAAGAAAACTTTCAATACCAAAAATCCAAAAGTGATTAAAAGTAGCCAACACTCACTTTATATTTTTACTGTTATGAAAATTTACTCTTTTTTGTCAGAAAATTCGAAAACAAACTGTCTGGCACAAATCCTTGAGACAAGTGGTAAGACTCGTCTTGAAATAGACATTCTAAAATCGATACAATTTAATAAGGTTAATTAATTATGAAGCATTTTGTACAGAAGGCTTAAAATTAAATTTTAATTACAAGTCTTAGAATTTGGAAAAAAACGTAGATTAAAACGATTATATTGTACTTCTGATTTAAAAAATAAATTAATTAATTGATTTTTATAGTTTCCTTAAGTGAGTATTTTGGTCTAGAGGCATGAATTTTATGCGATTTTTGAAAAGCTGGAAAAAAGAGAAACAACATTATTACTATATTTTTTCTTACAATTTATTAACTATTTTGGAAATTCTGAAAAGATAAATAAAAATAAAAAAGTCATTAAGTTTTAATTCTAGAAGGTGGTTACGTGGGTGGTCTCAAAATGTTGGCACCTAAACATACCCATGATATCAGACCTCCAAATAATCTGAAGAAAAAAATGTATATTATTACTAGAATAATGCCGCAATAGTAAGAATTACGGGCAAGTTAACAATATTTGCAAAATAGCAATTGTCTAGAATGAAATTATTTTTCACATTTTTTTTTGAGTTTCTGGAATATTTTAAAAATACTAAAAGTCGGATTTTGGGGGTGAGCATATTTTATGACATTCCTGAGTATCGTATCGAAAAAGACAATTTCGAGTAAAACGCGTTTGAAGTTTTGCAGAGGAAAGAAACAGAGGATTATCGTGGTCAATCTCTAAAAATAATTTTAATTTGAAAAATCCTTCTGTACCAATATTCTTGAACAGTTATTCTTGCGATTTCCAACCTGTGGGACGCGCCCTTTCGGGGGGCGCCTGGCTGTTATAGGGGAGGGAGGCTTGTACGGCACTTTCCAAAATACTATTTTCAAAAATAAACCAACAATTTTGAAAAAATATTAAAAAAAATTAACAAAAAAATAAAAAATTCTTATGCATATTTATACATAATATTGCATATTAATTTGTCATCTGATAATATCAGTTGAGTATTTATGAAATAAGATTGTTGAAAAAATTAAGGGTTTGCAAAAATTATTTTTATTAGAGCGGGAGGGCGCGGTGCGTAAAAAGGTTGGAAACCACTAAGTTAATCTAAGAAAATATACAAAAAATCTAAATCTTTTTTTATTAATCTAGACCAGAATACCTTCTTGAACAATATTTGTTATATTAATCATATAGATTATTTAGCTAAAACTAAATTGTCGGATTAGCATAACTATTAGTTACCCAGTTTTGAAATAAAAAATTATGGTCACACTACTATCATGCTGATTTAAAAGCAAGTCCTACAATAATCACTACTTAGTCAACCACGACTAATTTAACATCATTAAAAGTTTCAGAGCTTGTCAAATTTTTATTATACGCTGGTTCAAAAACAGCGAAAAATTGCTGACGCTCACAAAACTATTTATTTTCCGATATAATTGGAATTACTATATCGCACAAAAACAAACTCGAGTGTACATGTTATAAAATTTAATATCATACATTTAGAGAAACTAAAGCTTCATTAAAAGTTACTCATTTAAAATATTTTCTTTCCAGTAACATCTGCAGCGGACAAGCACATATTGCAGAAGAAAATAATAATACAACTTATAACAGCGCTTCTCATGTTTTTCACTATTAACAGATAGTTCCATTAAACAAGTTTTTTGTTTCGGACAGTCCTATCTAGAATTATTCCAGAGCACTAAGGCATTTTATAATGTTATTTTTCACTATCACACACAGACTTATAGAACCTTATCAATTGTCAAATATTTCTCTTAATTTTTACACGAATCTGAATTTAATCTGATACTAAATTTATTTGTGTCATGCTAATTTGTAATCTACAGATGTGGTGAAACTCAATGATCATTCAAATTCATCGCCCTGATCGTAAAATATTTATTCATAAAATAAAGTAACTGTTGATTGTAATAGATGAATGTATATTATATACAGTTAATATTTATATAATAAATACCAAAGCGAACTGTGTCAATATATAACATTTATCTAGAAATAAAATTAAAATAATAAAAATCAAACATTCAATTAAATTGGTAATTGATACATTAAAATAAGATTATTATATAGAATTTAAAATTTATAGTCTTAGCTAATACCTTAATTATTACATGTATATTTTTATTTAGATTTCAACAATATTTATGTAAAAGCAGTCAGTAGAATAAGTAGATATACAATTTTTGTTACTTAAGTCATTAATTTTCGAATTTAGCATTTTTCACACAACTTTGGATTTTTTTTGCTCAAAAAAATTTATATAATCTATTTTTTCAAGTTGTTTATTTGATGGACAATGTGATTAATATTATACTTGACCATTTGATATGTTTAATAGGTTTAGAATTAAATTTGATTGATCTGTGGTAAATACATATATTTAACCAGTGGAGTTAAAATCAAGGTTTGTGTGAGTATTGCTGTAATACTTTACGGGCCCTTTATTATTGTTATGCAAGCAATATCTTCTGTATGAATGTTCAATAAAATGTATATATAATAATTGCATTTGTTTTATTTATAATTGTTTTTGTTATTTTACTTACAGATACTATTTACTCGGCGATCAGCAATAATGCAAACATGCATAGGAGTGTGAATTTTAATATATATTTACGTTTCAAGACCTCCTGAACATTTTGGCATACCTTATAAAAAAATAGATGTATGTGTGTGTACGTGCGTACGAGCGAATACAAATTTGTTGTATACGATTTCGAGAGCATGGATTAACCGATTTGAATGATTCAGGAAACATTTGATTTCTTATGAGGAGACCTGCTGATTAGTTTTTGGCCAAGCCAGGTCATCCGTTAAATAGGCAAGAGATGTCAAAAATCGCAATTCAGTTTTCGGGAGAACAGAGCGTCCGATTTGAATCATTCAAGGAGCATTTTAGTTGTATGATAGATTAAAGAATTTATATTACTTTGTGAAGTCAGGTCCGACGGTGCCGGAGAACCAAAAAAAAGGGTGAAAAAAATACCATTTTACGGTCAAAATTGATCATTTGACTTATGTATATCAAATTATCAGATATTGTATAGAGATTTTGAAAATAAGAACAAATTTTGTTTCCATTTTTTGGTATTTGTACTAATATTTACAATGTTGAAAGTTCACTTACATAGTTTAAATAAGTTTTCTCAACATTTTCGACACTATGGATCAACCGATTTGAATGAGTTTCAAATTTACAAAATCTAAAATTTTCCAAGCCTTTAAGAATTTTGTATTATGTACGGCAAGTTACAGGTGTATTCTAGTATTGAGGCATAAATTTTAAATCAACGTAAAACAAGGCATTTCATTTTTATACTTTCATGTTTCTTATAATTTCTTTATTAATCCAACAAAAGTACAGAAAAATTTAAACAAAAAAACATTTAAATAATTTAAAAAAATAGCAGTGGTTGAAGTGTGAGATCTCACAAAGTTGACACGTGACTATGCACACGATTGCTACCCTCTTAGTAATCCGAAATAAATAGAAAAGATTATTAATCAAGAATAATGTAACAATGGTATATATTAGGATTAAGTTAAAAAAATAAATTTTTGACAAAATGGAGACTGTTTGAAAAAAAATCAAATTCTTACCACTTTGAGTTACTGAAATTTTGTAAAAGCAGTTAAAATTAAAATTTGAAGCTGAGGCTAGTATATGACTAAGGAAAGTCTATAAAGAAGATTCTCTAAAAATTTCAAGTAAATCGGTCAAGTAGGACTCGAGAAATCGTGAGCATCGTATTGAAAAAGTTTCGAGAAAAACGCATTTAAAACGAAAGAAACAGAAGATAATTATCATGGTCAAACAGCTGTATCTCCGAAAATAATTTAAATTTTTGAAAATCCTCTCGTACACATATTTTTTAATAGTTGAACTTCAAAAATATGAAAAAGAAAGTAAAAACTGTTTTATTTCTACACTAAAATATACACCCTTAAGGCGCAATGCCATGCACCGCTAATTTTTTTAACTTTTCGTAGGGTAAGTTATAGTAATCGCAAAAAATCGAAAATGAAAATTGTTAAATATATCTTTACGTTTCAAAGGATTCTGAACATTTTAGCATACCTTAAAAAAATGACTGTCTGCATGTGCGTGTGCGTGTGGGTGTACGTGTGTGTGTATGTATGTGCGTGCGGATACAATTTTTTACGATTTTGAGAACATGAATCAACCGATTTCAATGATTCAAGGGAAAGTACTGATTAATTTTTGGCATAAGCAGGTCCAGCCGTTTCGAAGATAAGAGCCAAAAAGTTCCAAAAATGGTAACTCAATTTTTGAGAGAACGGGGCGTCTGATTTGAATCATACAAAAAAAAACATTTTATTTGTATTGACGAAATGAAAAACTTATGAAATTTTTGGAGAGGCAGAGGTACCGATTTCGGAGTTTCAATAAAAAATAAAATAAAAAATGCCATACGACGGATAAAAATGATCATTAGATAGACACTTGCACAACAAATTATCAGATATTTTATAGGTATTTAATAGTAATAATAAATTTTGCTTACATTTCTATGGGTTTCGTACCAATATTTATCCGTTAAGCGACGCGGCGATCACGCGCTTCGATATTTCGGTTTACGCAGCTAACTTATCGCGATTGCTTTGAAAAAAAGTTCAAAATTTTCAAAATAATTCAAAGTATAAAAAAATTTCAATTTTTCGAAAAGGTTATTTTTTCCAAAAATTTTAAAATTCTTGAAAACTTTTTTTTTCAAAGTTCTAATAAAAATTAATCATTTTTAAAAATATTAATTTTTGGTGCGGGAAGTTCCAGCAATTTGTCTTAAGGCACAATGCTATACACCACTAGTTTTTACTTAAACAAGAACATACAGAAATTCAATCAACTCTAAAATCGCATTGTTATCAATCGTTATAATTCAAGCAATGTTTTCAATAGCGTCATCTTATTACCTTTGCCCTACTTGCCGGTAACTTTAGGTGCCTTATGTAAATAAGTCTGAGAGCGTTAATTACTGACCCCGATGAATCTCTCGTTGCCCATCCATTCAGTAACTAAAGGGCTTATTCGATGATGATATTCGAGAGTCGCGTGTCAATTCTTACGCGTCAAATTCCGAGTCAGAGGAAGAGGTTGGCTGAACGCGAATTGATTTCGCCCACACCAGAAAGATCATCACTAAAAGCATCGAGATTAAAATCAGTGAACTGAGAGCGAGAGGTTTCGCTTTCACTTACTCGGAATAAATATATCTGTTGAAAATACATAAGTTGAATGATGATTATATGCGCATCGCGTACAATAAACGTTTCCGTTCAATTCTTTCGTCCTTTTACGCTGAGAAAAAACACTTATTTTTAGGCTTGTTTAAAATGATTGGGGATGCGGCGGAAAAATCAGATAAATGTTTAATATATATATATATATATATATATATATATATATATATAGACATTTTTGAATTTCCTTGCTCTCCGGGGGTTCAAATGCTTCCAAATTGATAAAAAAATCCTCTATAAGTTTCAGCTTCTAATATTGTCTTTTAGATAGTGCGCAATTCAATCAAAGTTTTGTATGGAAATATCATGTAAAAATTTCCAAAAATTTTAAAAATGTTTTTTAGATATAACCTGACGTACAAATGAAAGAGTTTTATTTAAAATTCGATGCTCTACAAAGCAAATTATAAAAAACCTGTTTTGTAGAACGTCGAATTTTCAATAAAAGATGACACGAATTGTCACTTTTAGTTCATTTGTCGCTAAGTTATACCTAAAAAAACATTTTTAAAATTTTTGAGATTTTTTCCATACGAAGCTTTGATTGAATTGCGCACTATCTAAACGTAAATATTAACAGCTAAAACTTTTAGAGATTTTTTTATCAATTTGGAAGCATTTAAGCCTCTGGGAGCAATAAAATTCGAAAATAACTAACAGATTGTGAATCTGGTTGCATTTGGTATATGAATGAAGGAGGCAGCCACTATAAATAATATAGACAGTTTACCCACTGCAAAGCATAGTAAATATAAATCTGCATAGACCGTATTGATGTTGGTTCTTGCAAGTTCCATCCTAATCTGAAACTGGTTTCATTTAAATTAAATTAAATCATTAGCAGATTCAATGTTATTACCGCAATTTGTATTAAATCTTTTTTTATTGCAAAGCAAAATTCTATCATTCATTTTTTAATTATACAGTGGTTGTCTAGCAAATCCGCTGAGATTTTGAAAACTCTATGGTAATATTTACAGATTTGGCGTAGATGTATATAGTACCGATTAACCTTTCAAAAACTGTTGTATCTTCAGATTTCAATCTCTACATTTGGTTTAATTTTTCTTTTTGCAAGCCATTTATGTGTCCATATCATAAAATTTTTGTACAATGGGATAATCATGCGAATTATCATGATTCTTGCGATCCATAATTAGACACATCTACTGTTTTGATTTTACACTTTATTGAACGCTGTTTATCTCCAAAATCCAAAAGTTGTTATGAAAATGTTTCAACGATTAGAGCAGATAAATGTAAGCTTTTTCAAAAAATCTTAATCTAAATTCAGGATAAAGAAAGATGATTGATCAGTTATCAAGTTAAAGGCAAAATTAACTTGAATACTAAAACGACTATTACGAAATAGGAATTTGTGATAGGACGGTGAAAATTTATGGTTGTATTTTTTTCAATTACGCATTTTAAAAAAATGAAATTGGGAAAGCTATTCCCAAAATTAAAATAAACATAATCGCCATACTTTTATTTTTAAATTTTTGGACATTACAAAAAGCAAACAATGTGATCTCAATATAATATAACTGTGAAAATTTCAAACGTTGTAATAGTACTCGATATATTAGCTTTGGTAATTCGTTCCTACACAATTATTAGTATATACTTGAAATGACTATAAAATATTTTTTTATCATAAAAGAGCCAAAACGTTTCTATAGTCGAAAAATCATTGTTACAACTGACCAAATGTTTCATATTTTCATTTTGTCTTTAACATTTTGCTAGAATAGAGGCGGTAATTATAAAAAAGCAGCTAAATCTATTCATACAAATCGTATTTTTCAAATGTTTCTACTTCCTCTACTGGTAGCGTTTAAACGTACATGAGGAATTTGTCTCAGGTAATTTTGCGATAAGACTGACCATTTAGCTGAAAATCGCAAAAAAACCTTTTTTTTACCTTTGACCTTGTACCAATCTTTTTTAGCTTGAGTCCGAACGATGAGGACTTTTGAGATTTATTTTTTAATTGTATTTTAAGCAATTTTACCAAGTTACAGTACATTATGGATTATTGTAACCTTCGCCCTGATTTTAGGTTTAAATTGACCGGGCTGTAGATTCGTTCAAGTAATAATATGCTGATTTAGGAAAAAATCAAGTGTTAGTAAATTTCGTGACCGACTCGAAACTAAACTTGATCTATTTCTCATCGCGTGCAATTTTTCAGACGGCAGAACTTACGAGAGCTTTAATTTTAATGAAGCGTAACGTTTTATTAATTTACTAATTAAATTGTAACAGTGGTGCACAATATATACATAAAATATGTGTATAATGTGTGTATGTGCGTGTGTGTAGTTGTTTTCTGTATCTTGAAATGCAGAAGTTAGTTTGAACGTAGATAATTCGTCAAAGCCACAACGTTCGAGATGACACCCGGTGAACTGTTTCGGCAAATACATATTCTTCCGATTGAACGAGCGGAAATGTAGCTGGCACGTCAAAAATAATTCGCAGTCAGCGAACATCTCACAATAATAAATTTAACGCGCCGTTGTAAGACGTGTTCGGCGTGTCTTCTTCTGACGGACGACGCGCCACCTGAAACTTCGATATGAACAATTTCATTTCTCCACGAGACAAACTATTCCAAGTGTCATTATTATACATATACAATTCTTTGTTATATCAGATAATATGAAATATTCTATTCCGTAAATACATTAAAACTTCGGAATTATGTTTTCGAAAGTTTTTATGTGTTTGAAGTTTATGCCATGTGCGAAGACTCGACGTCCCCGTGGTGTTTTCAAGTTTCAGAACGGTACATTTAATTCAATATAACGGATTCAGGTAACTTCACAAGGAAGCGACATTATATGTATATATATATATATATATATATATATATATATATATATCATAATCATAGATGCATATATGAATTTCATATAATTTTTGTGCTTATGTGTAACCTCCTAAATAACGATTTTTTATGAAATTAAGATAATTCAAAAATGGAAAAGATCCTGAATTTTATCTCATCGAATATTTTACATTTTTAACTTCTCTTAGGGTAAGTTATGATCGAAAAACAATTAAAAATGCAAATTTTTACATATCTTAACGTTTCTAAGATTTCTGAACATGTTGAAAAAATTAAGGTATGTGTGTATGTGCGGATACAATTATCTATCGACGATTTCGTGAGCACAGATCGACCGATTTTAATGATTCAAAAAAAAACATTGGATTTCTAGTAACGGGGATATGTGCAAATTAGTTTTGAAAAGAAAGGTCCAGCCGTTTTGTAGATACGGAGCAAAAAGTGTGAAAATATCAGGTTTTAGGAGAACGGATAATCCGATTAGAATGATTCAAAAAAAATATATTGCTTATGTTGACGGTGTGAAGAAATGGATAATTTTTAGAGAAAACAGGTTCAGGTTCCAAAATTTTATTTTTTCAAATATTCGAAATTTTTCAGAATTTTTAATACGTTTTCAAAGTTTTCAAAAAGATGTATTTTTTTTATTTACAAGTATAATAGCAATCAGAATCTTAAAATAATTCTAATTTATGTTCAATAATTTAAAATTAAGAAAAAAAACTTTTTTAAAATATATTGAAAATGAATATCAAATTTTATTAGAATTTTTAAAAATATACAAAGTTTTTTTTGAAATATCTAAAATTCTGAAGTTTAATTAAATAATTTAAATAATTTTAACATTGCAGTCAGTTTCGGAATGATAATATATTTAATATAATTCTCATAATATTTTTATATCAGCTTTCTAACTTCCTAAAGAATAAACTGTGTAATTAACTTCCCGTAGGGCGAGTTATAGTAATCGCAAAAAAATCGAAAATGAAAATTTTTAGATATCTTTACGTTTCAAAGGTTTCTGGACATTTTGGCATACTGCAATTTGTCCAGCAATAAGGCTCGATGCCATGCACCCCATAGTTTAAAATTATAACTGTAAATTTAGAAAATATACATGACCCTAGGGTCTAGCTATATTTTTGTTTTTTTTACGATTTATCTTCCAACAGTTATAAATATTGAAATTCATTTATGTCGTTTTGTCTCGGGATGCCGAGAAGTTCCCAAAAAAATTTTTTTTGATGATTTTTGAACTTTTTTGACCTGAGCGTCATTTGAACGCTTGTAACTTTTGAGCCATTTGACATAGAACTTTGCTTTGTTTGGATGAAATATAGTCAATCAAAAATCTATAACCCCTACAATTCACGTGAAATTCGGTGAAAATTGTTCGAATTTTTAACGCCAAAAACATTTAAACACTTGTACTTGGATGGAATAAAATGCATGCGTTGTGTTATATATTAAAATTAGAAAAATTTACAAAATATTTGCATTCTATACTATATAGATATATGTATTTTCTATATGGCAACACGTAATTAAATTTTCTGCTCCAGTACAATACATATCTCTATCTAATAAGATTTTCAAATAATAACATGATAAATCATAATATTATTCGACATTTAATTAGAGAGGAATATACACATATCGCATAATCGATTTCTATATAATTTATCCTAAAAGTCTGTCATCCGTTAGGTAGAGGTGCCCTGAAGCGTGAACGCAATTAATTCTAGCTGCCGATGTTAAGATTTACAATAATCACAAACTGCACACCGTTGCACTGCTACCTGTAATTAATTCCGCCGGATTCTGACGCGCTAACGCACACGCCTATGCGCGCCCGGAAAGATATCCGGGTGCGGGAAATTGTTCGGTTAAGACGCTTTTCAATATTAACATCATGCGAAGTTAAACAGAAACATTATTAGCATATTGTAGGTTAAGATATTAAAAAAATGTGGGAGTAGTGTATCTTTGGTACGTTACAAGTTTAACCCTCTCCATTCGGATGCCGGATAATTTGTATCAATTGTGGTATTCAAGAAAAGCAGGCCTAAATGCTTCAAGAAAAAACGAAATAAGGTTGGTTCAAGGTTCATGATAATTTTGCTACTTTTATCAAAAACTAATGTTATATGGTAGGGCGGAGCACATATGTCTAATTTGACTTTCAGTAATTATACTGTCTAAATTAAATGAACTATATAACAACACATTACTTACATGCATCAAACAAACAACTATCGAACTATGTTAAGTTAGTAAAATTACCAGTTAGCCCTAGTTATAGTAATCGCAAAAAATCGAAAATTTTTTTTTTATATATCTTTACATTTCAAAGGTTTTTGAACATTTTGACATAACTTAGAAAAAATGGATATATGTGTGTGTCAACATACAATCGGACCAACGGATTTAATTATTCTAAGAGCATTTTATTCCTCATAATAAGGAGACGTGCTGATTTGTTTTTGGCAAAGGCAGGTCCAATCGTTTCGAAGAAATGGGGCAAAAAGTGCCAAAAATAATATTTCAGTTTTTGAGAGAATGAAGCGTCCGATTTGAATGATTCAAATAAACATTTTACTTGTATTGACGAAGTGAGCAACTGGTGAAATTTTTGAAAAGCAGGTCCAGCGTTTTTATCCCATAAAAAAGGTGAAATATAATACCATTTGGCGATCATAAACGATCATTAGAAATATGCATGTCATATTATCAGATATTTTATAGAGATTATAGGTAATAATAAGTACAAATTTTGTATATTTCTATAGTTTCCGTACTAATGTTTACAAGTTAGACTACGATGCGGCGCTTACGCGCTTCGATATTTTGACCCTAAAACAGCTTTGCAGCGTGATTGCTTAAAAAGAGTTCAATTTTTTCAAAAAGGTGAACTTTTTTTGAAGTTTCTAATCTAATCTAATCTAATCTTTAGTTAGATTTAGAAAATCTAATTTTTAGTTTTGAAAATATATTAAAGTTTTTTTTTATTTTAGTTTTTGGTACAGGAGGTTCCAGCAATTTGCCTTAAGAAATGTATAATTTGTACTAGTTATAGAAATGTTTTTTACTATTTTTCTAAAATTTGTCATCTGTCCTTTTTCTTCCATGGACGAGGTAAGAAGGGGCAAACATATTCTGCGTCATTGTAAAGTTGCTTTTTTGTAACTTAATTTACTTTTTTATTTACTATTTCTTAGTGTTTATATATTTGCCAATGTTAAAGTTTAGTTGGTCCTTTTACCGCACCCACATGTAAGTTTTTACAAAACTTATATAAAAAAAATCTAGAATGTAACCTAAAAACAACAATGCATCTTACAAAACAACTAAATAACATACACCTAAAAATTGTATTCAGGTATCATAAACTAAATACAAGAGCTCAAAACCTAAAATAACTACAAACGAAAAAAAACATTTGATTTCCGTTTATCTTCTAATAGCGACATCGCAAAAAATTAAGATGGATACTGGTTACACATCTTTTGCCTTCTATTTTAAAATAGTACTAAAAAATTCTATACTTTTTTAGTTTTTAAGATAATGATGCTTAACCGTTTAAATTAAGTTACTAAAAAGCAATTTTACAAGAGATAAATTTAATTAATAGTTATTCCTTCTCTGCTGATGAATATTTCTTTCTAATTCCACATTACGCTTACATACGGTGTAAACTTTGTAAAAAACAATGTGCTCGTGAAATTTTTATTTCGCATTAGTTAAATAACTTAGCTATTATTTCGTAAAATCACATTAAAATTTAAATTAGGACATTGTATCTGTTTGCTCGATAGCTGTCCCTTTTCACCCAGCCTATGGGGTAAAAAAGGTCTGGTGACAAATTTTAGGAAAATATTTAAAAACATTTATATAATCAGGAATTAATTGGGAATTCTGCTAAACATAGTTCGATAGTTGTTTAATTCATAAGTGTTATTTGTTGTGATATAGATTATTTAGTTTTTACAATATAATTACTGAATGTCAAGTCAAATTGGACCTTTGTTATACACGTACTACACAAACGCAAACCCCCCCCCCACCCTACCATATTTCCGAATATCGTTCTAAAACCTTAATTAAACGTATTATACGAATACATATGATATGTTTAAGTTTGTATAAATTCATCTGGTACATTTGATAAAATTACAAAGTGATGAAAAATCAATTAGAGAACCCTCCTGTAGCCGTTCGTCAGGTGTTATTTATTATACGGGAGCGCAAAATCACGGCAACTCATTGAATAGCTATTATCATTGTAATGAAAGGTAAATCACCACGTCTGCCCAGTCGAAAATGTTTATCAAACTTTCTAATACAGGTGGCAATTAGTAAATGATAGGCCGTAGATATTACATTATCGAGTTCAAAATAACTGTAATTAATATAGGGTTTGTTTTTAACCGGAGAAAGTAATTAAAACTTCGTAATATTTTAATCACTATAGTTGCTATAATTGATCTTATAATGATGCTAATCATTTAATCTGTTATTTCCCATTAATTTAAAAAATAACTGTTACAACAAGTCTTTTGCTCCTATAATGAATAAAACAATTGCAAAGGCAGAAATTTGTTTTTCCGCAGATCAAAGTTATCAATAAAGTGATATTGATAACTTTGATCTGCGGAAAAACAAATTTCTGCCTTTGCAATTGTTTTATTCATTATAGGAGCAAAAGACTTGTTGTAACAGTTATTTTTTAAATTAATATATCTTGAGTTATAATAGTTAAATAATGATTAATAAATGCTATAAATATTCTTTTGCCGAATTCAGTAAAAATAATTTCATAACTATTGCTTATTATTTCACAATTCATCATTTTGTAGAAAATGTGAGCTTGTTATAACATCTACCGGGGTATGTAGTAATGGCACGAAAACAACAGAAATACCTCTAATAATATATTCTTTGCTTATGACAATATTAAGCAGGATAGCTTAAATATCCAATTGAGATGAAAAAAATATTTCAATATTGTTCAAGATCCTAATTTGTATTACTTACCCCATCGCAATAAATCCCGTAGCCCCTGTACTTTCCTAGCTTTCTCACTTCAAATTGTGTTTTCCAGCTTTTTACATCTATACATCCGAACAGCCCCATAATTCAAATATTTATTTTGCTAGTTTTTTTTAGACTAGACGAGCGCCCTCTGTCTTTGGAAAAAAAATATTGGAAAATATTGAGAAATAATGGAAAATATTAGAAAAAAATCTTTCTACAAACGCCTGGATTTCTGCTATTTGCCTTAAGTCAAAATGCTACTTGCACCTAGTTTTTTACTTACGAATAATATATAATCTCATTCCATTTCTAGACAAAGGTAAAATTTAATAATGCTGATGCAATTTACTTCAAATTACACAATTTCACATCTAGATTATATTTTTAACCAAAACCTTAAACTTCATTGTTTTTGTAGCACTTCGTCCTTGATCATTGTTTATTTCTGCTGTTACCCTTTTTTATCAGAACACCACCCATATATAAATTTAGGGTCGTGATGCAAAGAATGTCGAATGAGTGCAGCGTTAGAAAGCGCGATTTCGTGGAGAATTGTATTGCGAAAAACTGCTTTCAAACATGGACCTGTACTACCTGGATTGTTCAAAATCTTTCAAAACCATGGTTAAAATTTAATTTTCTGATCAGGGCTATTTGTTTGGAGTAATTATTAGAAAAAGACCGAATCAAGTATAATTTGACTTGTTGAATTGTTTGCCATTCAAGGAGTTTTGTGAAAATCAAATCAAAATAATCAAAAGGTACAAGGTCAAGACTATATGGAGTATGTGGCAAAACATCCCTATCACAACCCAATAATTTTTACGATTGGCCAAAGATATGTGATGGCGTAATGGAATAAATCATTGCTGCCATTTGTCAATTTAGGCCGCCTTTTCTTCAACTGCGTTGTTCAATTTTGTTAGTTGTTTAATGTAGACATTGGAATTGATCGTTCAGTTGGGTGATAAGAATTAATTAGACAATTCTTTTGTAATCAGCTTCAACTGGACGACCAGAGCGTTTTTCATCTTTGAGTAAAAAATCACCAGAACAAATTTTGACAAAACAATTTTAAAGCTGCCATATTTTAAGGCTTGATCATCACTATCACTTTTAAAAACTTAAGATGCCTTTTTCCTTTGCAGAAATAAAAAAACAAAATGTGACAAATTTTCAATTAGATTTTTCATCTTTCAACGAACAGCAAACGAAAACTGCGCAATTGATCAAAAAACTCTTTTTACTGATTGACACCTAATTTGCATACTTGCCAGTAACAAAAGGTATTTACTTAAAACAATCCAAGAGTGAAAACCGTTGTTGCGTAATGAACCTTGTTTATAAAAAAATATAGTAATGGTTGCACACCCCTGGCATTTCAGCAGGTTGTGCATCCCTGCGATGCACCGTTACCTGCCGAGTATAAAACTGCTGCAATGCCGTCGCTCGAGTTCTTTTCGGTTCTTCGATTCAAGGTGTCAGTTGATTCTTCGTGTACCTTAAGGTAACCACCATTGTTTATTAACTGTATTCAAACTTTTTTTTATTTATTACATTTGAACAGCAATCAGAACCTAATAGTTCTATAAGCTGTTGTGCTGATTTTGACTTAATACTAGTCTGTTTGACAGATGGCAACCCAATCAGCTGTCACATCTCTGTATGATATATTATTATTACGATTTCTGTAATAGGGCGAGTATTTTTATTAGTGCAGCAATGCCGGGTGAGGATTCAAACATTAATTGCGATAACTTTGGTTAAAAAGAAAGTGTTGTTATTAATATCTTTAGCTAATGGGCCGATTCTGCCAAGGCCATGTTACACTCCATCTTGCATGCATTATGGTACTAATTTTACGGAATATTGTCAAAATGTCATGTATTTACTGTGCATTCAGGCGTTTTACACATGAACTGTAACGTCACTCATGTTATGAAGCTGGATCAGAAAGACCCTGGTATCTAAGATCGTTTTTTTGGCGTTTGTACGGTTTCTAGTTTGTTTTCTATCTGACAACCCGAGAAAAAGGGTTGACTGTACAGCAACCACATAACTTTTGTCAATATTTAGAACGATTTTGTATGGCAAGTTCTTCATAACATAGCCTTGCCAGAACATTGTTCTCTTATGCGGCAGAATCGGTCCCTAAGTGATTTGCTGACCCAACCATTTTACCACATTCACTTAGGTGCGAACCTAATAACTTTGGTTCATGGAGATATGTTAGTTACTAGAAATAAATAGATAATATTTTTTATCCTATATTTTTTTCGTAAATAAATGCATCTACTTTTAATGGTCCGCTCATAGACCTTATACTACATAGACTGCTAGTCGAACGCAAAATAAGTGCATAAAGATAGAAGAGACCGTGACGTCATTTGTTGAACGAGCGTTGCCGACAATCGCGGATCTCTCGATTGATTAAATGTCATTTGTCATATGTTTTATTTTAATAATATAATAGCAATTATGATGGCTGATAATTTTATAAATAATGATATTAATAATATTTAATAATATTTATCATAATAGTTGATTTAACTCAAATATTATCTGTGATAGTTTCATTTCAATAATATAATAGCAACTGTGATGAATGATAAATTGTTAGCAATAATATTAACAATATTTAATATTCTTTATCATAATAGTTAATTTAATTCAAATATTATCTGTGATAGTTTTATTTAACATCCCGTAGGGTAAGTTATTGTAATCGTCCAAAAATCGAAATCAAAAATTTTTGCATTTCTCGACGTTTTGAAGGTTTCTGAACATTTTGGCATTCCCCAGAAAAAATGAACGTGTGTGTGTGTGCGTGTGTGTATGTATGTATGGATACAATTTTTCGGTCACGTTTTTGGGCGCATGGATCAAACGATTTGAATGGTTCAAAAAACATTCGATTCCTATTGATAGGGAGATGTGCTGATTAGTTTTTAGCAAAGGCAGGTCCAGCAGTTACAAAGATAAAGAGCAAAGAGTGCAGAAAATAGAAATCGAGTTTTTGAGAGAACGGAGTTGATTGAGAGAACCGATTTGAATGATGTAAAAAACATTCAATTATTAATGATTGGGAGAAGTGGTTATTAGTTTTTGGCAAAGGCAGGTTCAGCCATTTTGAAGATACAGAGCTAAATGTGCAAAAAATGGCAGTTTTTGAGGGGAACTAAGCGTCCTATTTGGATGATTCAAAGAACTTTCTGCTTGATTTAACAAAATAATTGATCATGGAAAAAAATACACCCCACTAGTTCAATAATATAATGGCAATTGTGATGGCTGATAATTTTGTTAAGATCGGTTTATATATTATAAGGCACGTAACATATGGCATATGACATTTGATCAATCGGGAGAGTTTGCGATTGTCGGTAACGTTCACTCAGCACGTGACATCACAGTTTTTCTGTTTGGGCACTATATACAAAGGCAAACATATGAGGACTAGCAGTCCATGTAATGTAATGTCTATGGGTCCAGCCTATAATGTTCTATAATATACATCAGTTGTCGGAAAGAGCAAAATAATTGTCTGTTTACGATATTGAAGCACTTTGCGCACTTCCAATGAATATTCGATGTTTTAACATAAAAAGCGCAGTCCAGGTGTAGTGTAGAGATGTAAGAGATGTATGCAATTGCATACAAGAGTACAGAAAGTACAGAAAGTGTGATTTTCTCAAAGCTATTTGTCCGCGTCGTTCCGCCGTTCCGTCGCGGGCTCTTTGCGTACTTATCGACTTATCTCTTAATGTGAATCTCCGTGCACCGTTTCATCAGAGTGAGAGACGATCTCGCTCCGAACACCGAATTCTCGGTTCTCAAGATTTTAATGGAATGCAAATGGGAAATAAATAAATTGAAACACATTATGGCTTCGAATTATTTGTATTCGCTTTATTGAATCATTCATAAGATTGCTTTTGATAACGGCGCGACGAGACGAAGTCATATTGGATCGCCACCAGCGCGGAAGTATGAAATATGCATGAAAGCACGCCACCACGCCACATACATATACCACACATCCTTTGGTATATGTATTTATAAACCAAAACTAGGGTGCATGGCATCGTGCCTCAAGGCAAATTGCTGGAACTTCTCGTACCAAAAATTTAAATTTTCAAAAAAGATACAATTTTCTTTTAGAATTCTGAAAAAATCGACTTTTGAGATTTTTAAAATTTTTGAAAACAAAAATTGACTTTTTTAAAAAATTTCATTTTTCTTCATAATTTGGAATATTTTGGAAATTTTGAACTGTTTTTCAAAGCATTCGCAATACTTTTGCTGCGTAGAAACGAAATATAGAAGCACCTGGTCACGACGTTGCAGTACAACGGATAAACATTGGTACGGAACCCATAGAATAGTAAACAAAATTTGTTCTTATTATTAAAATATCTATAAAATATGTGATAATTTGTTGTGCATATGCCTAATGATCATTTTTGTTTGCCAAATGGCATTTTTTTTCACTTTTTTATTGGATCTCGAACCCGCTATACCTTCCTTCCCAAAAATTTTATTATTTTTTTATTTCGTCAATACAAATAAAATATTTTTTGAGTCATATAAATCGGACATTCCATTCTCTCAAAAAATCATTTACCATTTTTGACACTTCTTGCCCCGTATCTTCGAAAAGGCTAGACCTGTCTATGACAAAAACTAATCAGCGCGTCTCCGTATAAATACAAATCGAATGTTTTCTAAATTATTACAATGGGTTGATCGGTGTTGCCGAAATCGTCGACGAAATTTTGTATCCGCACACACACACACACATAGACCCATTTTTTGCCAAGATATGCTAAAATGTTCAGAAGGTTTTGAAACGTAAAGACATATAAAAATTATCATTTACGATTTTTTTGTAATTACTATAATGTATCCTACGGGAAGTTCATACAATTGATTTTGATTATCAAGTTTTCAGTTTTTGTCAAAACTGCAAAAAGTTTAAGCCATTGATTTGATCATTATGTCAACCAAAATTTTAACAACTAGTACTTTTTTAAATTATTAATAGTAATATTAGTATTTTTTCAAATTATTATTTCATTAACAAATGTTTATTCATAAATTGTCTGGTAGCCTGATTGATTAAGTATATTTTTAGAACATATTTTTTTTTACTTATGATTTAGATGTCTTTTATAAATTTTTCGGGTGCGATTTTGTTACGATATATATTATAATTACAGATTCTATTTTCATTACACATTTTGGCAACTTTTTAAAAATAGCTTGAAAGCTTTTAATAATAATGCATAATGAAGGATATTAAAAATATAAAATAATGAAAATCAATCATTCGAAAAGTGCAAGAAATTAAAAGGATTTGATTTTTTATTTAATGAAGTTTTAAAAATGTATGTATATATATACATATATATTTTGTAAAGCTTCGAACAAAGAATTCAAAAAGTAATAAAAAATCAAAATTTTTTTTAAAAAAAAAAACATTAATTTACTGTCGACGTTTCGGAACTAGGTACGTTCCATCTTCAGGACATCTGTCAAGAAACATGATCTTGATAAAATTTAAGAAAACAATATGTTTCAGAAAAGTAAATGATGGATAATTTCAATTAATTTAATTGTTGAAAAAAATAATGCACACACACATATATATATATATATATATATATATATACAAATAATATACTTGATAAAATGTATTTATTTCTATTCTTTTTTTTTTTCAGAAAAGATCCAATTATGAGAAGAGGTTTACATATCGAAAACAAAGTAAAGAACTCACTAGAACCAAAAGTCAACTTAATATAGTGAAATACACAAAATCAAAGGATATTGTTGTTACTATCCAAACCGAGTGAATAAAAGACCATTAAAAAGTACAAGAAAAAAAGTGGTGATTGAACTTTCTGGACCATTCTGTGGACCAAAACAGTGTTTTGTTTGTGTTAACAGTGATGTGCAAAATCGCGCAAATAAGTTTGACCACAAAGACTTGACCAATAAATAAATCTTAAAAGCAATTGACATTTTAACTAATATATTTAACATCTGTGGTTCTAATTTTACCAGATGTTTGGAATTTCAAACCATGATGGATTTAAATAGTAATTCGCAACGAAGAAAACCTCTTGGTTGGCTGTAAATAGTTTATAATGGTTGCTAATCTATTCTTAGATATCATATCCAGAAGATGATTTTGTTGATCAGAAGGACATTATTATGAAAATTCATCCAGTTACCATTAGTGATGAACAGTATTTTTAAAAAGATAAATAATCGTTTGTGGTCAAATTATTTGCCTGGTGTGACTCGCAGTGATCGTTTTTTTCGATTTTTGTTTATCGCTTTTTTTAGTGTTTGTGCAGTGTTTTATAAAGGCCTTTATAGTGTTCTAGTGCAGTGATAGTGTCTTGTTCCTGGTTCCTGGTTCCTGATTTTGTGTTGCTGTTCAGCTCTCTTCTGGAAATCACGAGGTAATGCACAGTTTTTTTAGCACTAATCTATACATACTTCCTAATTATATTTGAAAATTAACAATTTTTTCTTTATTCTTCAGACAACAAATTGGTAATCGGGATGTTCCAGAAGAATCGGTGATTATAAACAAAGGTCAGTGCATTTTTATTCCTAGGCATGAAAACTTAGGGGTATGGTCACACGATCTTACATTCTATAAATTAAGTTAATTAATTCAAATGATATAAATCAAAACACAGTTTTTTAAAATGTTTTTGCAAAGTTATCAATAAATTGTAATAACATCGAGTGTAAGTCGATAATTTTGTCCTATAGATAGGTTGAATCGGGAACTAGGTTACAGTTAGGTTATTGTAATATAATTATATAATTAAATAATTATATAATTATATAATTATATAATTACTTATTTATATTTGCGTAGTGTGGACAAAATTGTGACCGTACCCCTCACTAATCCACAATTTTTTTCCAGCCTAATTAAAGTTTTTTTTAGAAAAAAGTGAGTAGTGTTTAATAATATCCGCGTAAATTAATTAATTATTAAAAAGAAAGTGCTAGTTAAATCATTTTGCCTAGCTTCGCGTAAAACAAAGTGTGTGTGTGTGTATAAATGACTCTATGCAATTTTGCGAAGAAATGCTGGCATCCATGCAGCCTGAGGTAAGCACTAGTAAATGTATTAGATTTTAATTTATGGGCGAGATAAGTGATTATAAGTATAAGAAATTTAAGCCTTATAGGTTATTTAGTTCATTTGAATTTTTTGTTAATGTAGGTTTTTCTTTTTTCTAATCCAAAACAGAGACGGATTTAGGGCAAAAATATTAGTGATATAAATTTTTTAACCCTTTGGAAATGTTCTTAAAAAATACGCAAAGGATATCTATCAATCAATATTTATACTGACTGAAATTAACAAATGTACATGAATTTGGAAGTGGTAGTATCAGATTTTTTATAAATTTAACAAATCATGCGGATTTTTAGGGTATAATTATTTATAAAATAGATTTTACTTTGTGAATTTTTTGGGACATTAATGAAAGGCATATGTCCAAAAAAACATTTCAGAATAAGTACTTCTGAAAAATACACTTTAATTTGTACCACTTATACATGTTGATAATGTATGAAATATTTATAAATTATCAGAAGCATTTAGAGATTGTTAATTAACTAAAAACAATAAAAATTGGAAACTTTTTTAAAATCACTGGGTGGCTATCTAAATTTTATTAATATTATATGCAATTTTTTGTTAAGGGCATATGGGGTTGCCATTTATATACGCTATTCCAATTTTCAAAAAAAAAAGATTATCTAATTATTGATTTAAAAACGATAGTTTCGTAAAAAATTTAAAAAGTTAAAATACAGAGATCTCTATATTTTTCCAAAGCATTCCAAAAAAGTTTGGAAGTCTCTGATTTATACCATTAAATAAGTGATTCTAGGGAACCATATTGATAAACCTTTTATTTATGCCAAAGTTTTTATCGATTCTATGGAATCACTTTTTTAGGAAGACCTTTTTCGTAATAAAAGAACTCCCTAATTTATTCTATAATTTTCAAAAGCTTAAATCGAAAAATAGAAACTTATTGTTTCTTTATTTAGATACCTTATTTAGGCAACACTTATCAAAGTGATAATTTGGATTAAACTGTTAATTTTACGGAATCTAAACACAAAAAAATTATGAAATTCTTAAGTTTTGATTTTTTTTTTGAAAATTTTAAAAATAATCTTTGTATTTTAATATATTTCATTCTTTTAAAAAAATCGATTCTTTGAACAACTAATTGGCGTTTTTTTTTCAAAATCAATTTTTCGGAAATTTTCTGAAAAAAATGATTTTTTGACAATTTTGATTTTATTTCAAATTTTTAAACAAATCTTACCTTCACATAAAATAATTATTTCTTCACACCGCCAACACAAACAAAATGCCTTTTGAATCATTTTAATCGGATGATCCGTTCTTTTTTTCAAAAACTTCTATATGATCATTTTTTGCACCCTTTGGGTTCCGTACCTTCTAATGGTACACCAATAATCACGTGAGGCATAAAGGGGAAGGAAGTGTTTGCAAAAAATAACAAAATATCACCTGAGGTAGGGGTGGGACTAGTAAGATATCACCGTGTATTTATTTTGTACATCAATTTGAAAAACAATCCAAAAATTATCAAAAAAATTAAAAATTATACGATTTTGGTACTAAAAATACACGTTATGTTTGATTATGGAGGGGGTAATTTTAAAAATATCACCAAGGGGAAGGGAGTTCAAAAATCTTCAGAAATCGCTCGCGTGATTAATGGACGCTTTCTAAACAGTTAGACCTGCTTTGTGTATAAACTAACCAGTACGTTTTGCGATCAGTACGAACCGATTATTTGTTGAATCATTCAATTCAGTTGATACATACATACAAATACAAATACATCAATTTTTTTTCTATGATATGCGAAAATGTTCAGAAGACTTCAGAAAATGTAAAATAAAAATAAATATACCGGACGACAATACTGATTATTTGACGACAAAATAGTTTTTTTTTTTTATTTTTTTCTTTTTTGCTAAAGATTTTATGTGTCAACACATGTCTGTAGCTTTTCTTTATTTCGGCCTCGTTATCTTCTAGACACTATTAATTTGGTCTAATGATGCGCAAATCCTTGACGACGCGACGTTTGAATGGAAGTTGAACAATGAATAAGTCACAGTTCTATTTGCATGTGAAGAAAAATTAGAATTTCAAATATTACTAAAGTCAATACTTAATGTTGTGTGCTGGAAAAACGCAAATACATCATTAAACATTTGAAAGTTCTATAATCAAATTTAGGAGGCGATTAAATCGAAATCGTAACGATCAATGCAAATATGTTGAGAAAATCTTGAATTATTAGTAGTTGAAAAATAAGATAGACTTTGTACTTATATTTCATAACTACGAACTATCGGAATTTTCTGTTAAAGCCGACAAAATTTTAAATCTTTTTTTCAATAAGTAATAATATTTTTTTGTATTGTTAAATAAATTAGTAAAGTAAACCAACATGCGACATGCATAAGTTTAAAAAAATAATGCCTATACTATTTTGGACTTATTGCGTTATTTATTAATCTGAATTATATAATTGCATCTGCCAACATATACTGTTGACTATATTTTATATTATTTTAATTTCTGGCACATCTCAGCTGTTTTTCGACAATAATAATGTAGACATTACATTTTTCTTGAATATTATATTCTAATATTATCTAGGCTCATAATTTCACCTAAATTCAAATTTCAAGTGAATTGACATTTCTAGCAGATGACAGTTCACGTGTTTTCAATGTCAAACAATGATACGTGGTTTTTTGTAATTTTTGCCATTTTTTTCTACAATATTACTATAGTTTTATCGTTCAATAAATCTTAAAAATTTCCTTTGACAAACTCTAAAAAGAATTATGAAAATCCGAATAACCGTTTAGGAGAAGTATCAAATCATACATCCGTACAGAAGAATTTTATATAAATTTATATTAGATTTTAGACATCAAATAGGATATTAAAAAGTATAGAATAGGATATTAAAATATTTGAAACTTTTGAATTGTAGACGTGGGTATAAGACAAAGTCTGTCGGGTCAATAAAGAGATTAATTTTGAGCAAATTGCTAATATAATTTCAACAAACATTCCACAAAATACTTCAATTTTATACTAATACAATTCATATTAATCTGTAACAAATTATTTTGACTATGTATTATTGATAATGTTTCGATTTAAATGAAATTTAATCAATATAGTTTGGCAAGAATTTAATTACTGACCTGCCCGAATTGCCAAGTATAATTATCGAATTTTGAAGTGGAATTATTAATAACTCACGGATGTGTTGCAAGTTGGGGAATCCCGAAAGTTTACGTTATCGACACATGTTACAAATTTATTATCCGCGGCATCGTTCCCAGTTTTCCGAAGCGATGATCATGCGCACACATAACAAGAAAAATATGAAAAGGTACGTGTTGACCCAGACGTGACTTAAACTTGGGCACAACATACGAAATCTATACGTATGTATATACATACGTATACATATACATATAAACGAATATATATATATATATATATATATATATATATATATATATATATATATATTATATATATTTTCTTTTGATTGACAGATGGTTCAAAATTATATTACTCTGTTGAACAATGAAAACATCCAGTTTTTTCACTCTTCGTATATTGTAAGACAACGTGTCGGAAATATGTTTTTTTATTAACTTCTCGTAGGGTAAGTTGTAGTAATCGTCCAAAAATCGAAAATGAAAATTTTTGCTTATCTTCACGATTCAGAGGTTTCTGAACATTTTGGCATACCTTAGAAAAAATTGATGTGTTTTGTGTATTCTCAATTTTTCGTCCACAATTTTCAGTCGCACTGATCAACTGATTTGAAATATTCAAAAAACATTCGATTTCTACAGATGGGGAGATGCGCTGAATAGTTTTTGGCAATGACAGGTCCAGCCGTTTCGGAGATATGGAGCATAGAGTGCAGAAAATGGAAATTTAGTTTTTAAGAGAACAGTCCATCCGGTTTGATTGATTCAAAAAACCGGTTGCTTGTAATGATGAAACGATTGTTTTTGAAGAAAGCAAAGAATTATTTTTTTTTTAATTTTCAAAAAAAAATTGTATATCGAAAATAATTCGGATTCTAATTTTAATTTAGCTAAAATTCTAAAGATTACTTATATACTTCAAAAGTTTTATCTTTGCAATTCAATTTATGTAATTTTTAGAAATATGAAATTTATAGTAATATATAATTGAAAAATTAGCATTAAAAATATGTATAATATTTAAAAACAATAATGTAGTTAAAGTCATACTTCAAATATGACATGATCGGTTTGTCATTGTAATTAGCATTTAGAAATGAACCTCCTTTAGAGAATTGAAGTAATTGCACAGTGGATTATACAACATCTAAACAAATATTGTTTTCGCAACTTCACTCATCATGTAATTGTGTTTGAAGAACTTCATGTATTTAAAATTAACATACATTTATTGACTGTTAGTATTTTTTTTTACTTTTTCGCTGGCGATATAATCTCATATTTTGAACAGCTGTAATATTTGTCTTGCTTAAAAAATATTTTCCATTTTAGTAACTTCAAAGATAAATAGAAACTACGAATTATATTTTCAACTATATTTTCATACATGCTCCAAATGTTTAATTTGTTTTATTATTTTCAAGGAACAGGGTAAAATATTCTGATTCCGGATTTTTTTATTAAATCAAGATTTGTACTACGATTTAACTTTAAAATGTTTATTTACCTATACCGATTTCCTTGTCGACATCGGTACGCATACAACGTTGATTCCGGTACACATACAATGACAGATCTCTATTCACATACACGACGGCTAATCACAATCGACCCGTATAGAAGTGATCTCATCGAGAGCGAATGATGAACAGTTCGGGCGTAACGGACTTCCGTTGCATTTGTACGGATTTACACCCTAGTCGCGTCTAAAGAAGCTTTACTTCAAAAATTGATTTCGGGTAAATGGGGGGTCTATGGCAAAGTCTAACGGGTCCATGACACAAACAAGTTTGGGAACCTGTGTTTTAGACTGTATAATTATTGAACATCAAATTAGACCTTTGTGCCATGCCCTACCCTCAATTGGAATATCTCGTCATTAGTCGAATTTTTAAAATTTCATTAATTCCTCTGAAATTGGTGTACAAAAGCGTAAAAACGTCAGTTACGAGCCGTAATTCAGATTGACTAATACAAATCTAGTATTTTTTCATTCAAAAAATAATCTTATTTACCTGGTTTTGCCGTACACGCGGTGATTATACATGTAGCTGCGTCGCTAATCCGATTGAAGTGTATTCCTTTATGCGAAGGATTTATAATATGTTCGTCAAAGGTTTCCAAACCCCATAGAAAAAAATATATAAACAATTTATGAATATTTTTTCATAAAAATAACATGAACGCGTATTCACTAAATTCCGCTTTAATGCTCTTCTATACAAGGTTTTGATTTAATACGATCTATAAAGAATACTCATTACATTTTTATACGTTATCGATTCAGTGCGCTTGAAAAGAATTATTTTATAAATATTTTATGAAAGATTTTTCTAAACTATAGTTCTGTGGGGATTTTATAGTATTTTATATGTAATTTTATCACAGTTTTTATGCATGGACATCCCTAAATATATATTAGGGTGGTCCTTAATACGAATATTTTTGAATTTCCTTGCTCCTAGGGGCTCAAATGCTTCAAAATTTATAAAGAATTCTCTCGAAGTTTTAACTCTTAATATTAATTCTAACATAGTCCGCACTCCAACCAAAGCTTTTTGGTTCTTCCTAAGTAAATACTTAAATTATAAAAAATATTAAATTTATGTTGTATTTTTTTATTTATCATCAAAATAAGCGAATATAATGTTATTTTCACAACTTTGATGCACTTATTGCTAAGCTATATAATTCTAAAAAACAAAAGGAATTGTTATTACCATAGGAAACTTTGGTTGGAGTGCAGACTATCTTAAAGTTAATATTAGGAACTAAAACTTCCGGAGATTTTGTTTTATCAATTTGGAAGCATTTGAGCCTCTGGGAGCAAAGAAATTCGAAAACATTTATATTAAGGACCACTCTAATATATATGTATATATCGTTATGCATATGACGATAAATTTAAATAATATAATAAAAAAGTATATATATATATATATAATATTAATTGCATAAATTTACTGCCGATCAAAATAATATATTTGTATATTTTTTAGTTTTTCAAAATCGACCTTTAGGAACTAGTTATGTTCCATCATCAGACTATATTCTGTCAGTTTTTCACATAGAGCAATATTGTTGGATAATATTGATGATATGTGGTTAAACTTATAAAATTCTTAATTGATTAGATTATGTATCCCAATATTTCAAAAAAATTACTAAAATTTAACAGATAAAATAAAAATCACTTACCTTTAATTTAAAAAACTATTGGTCCATATCTTTGTTTGAACAGTACTATTATAAAGTTCACATTTCAAAATTCTAATAAAATAAAATACACTTAATGGCGTTAAAAACTTTCGAAGTAAAAATCTTTTTCATAATTTTCTATACGTTCGACATTTGATAAAAATGATGATTTTTTGTTTTTTGAATTGATAAAACATAGCTTGTTGTGTTCGTATGTGTCATTCGTTTTTAATTAAATTTAGGAAATTTAGGTATAAACACAAACTCAAAATTAAATAAAATTAAAGTAGTGATGAATGGCATCGCGCCATAAGGTAAATTGCTGGAACTTCCCGTACCGTAATAAAATATTCAACAAATTTCAAATTATTGGGATCCTATAATTCAGACGTTATGTGTTTAAAATTGCCCGCGGTTCTAGTTTTGGAAACCACTGATGTACACCTAGTATATATAATATTTCAACTACATGCTCATATTATAAGCTAGTTTGAGATATTATGTTTAGGCTTGATAGATGCTTCACGTGTGTAAACCGGTGATACAAATTTGTGAAATTGCTTTTATAATTACACAAACAGGGTTACTAGAAAATTACTGAATGGTCGATTACATATAAATGATAAATTAAATTCAACGGATATGGATAACGAGTTTAAATTTTAATTATATATTAGTTGAAAAATACATTACGTGGAATCATGGGATTCAATAATATATTCTATATTGAATACATGGCATATATATATATGTGTGTGTGTATATATATAAATTAACATCCCATTCGTCGAAATAAAAAAAAATTTAAGAAATTTTTTTTTCATTGTTATACGTTTCAATGCTTGATGTGTGTCATCATTCAATAATTCCCAAAGTAAACGCATGCAACTTATACACCTTAAAAAAATATTTTGTTTAGAAAACAGAAATTTGACACAAGAAAATTATTAGAAAGAGAAGAATTCTATTAATTAAAGTCAGTTGCCGTTAGTGACCTTTAGAATTTTTTTTTAATTTTTTTGATCCAATTGCTTTTATATTATCTTATCATAATTTGTAATTGAAAAAATACATACAACCCTAAATCTTTACCATCATACCACAAACTCCTATTGTAATAGTCATTTTAGTATTTGAACCATTTTTCAATGATTCAAATGATCAATGATTTTCACTGCATTTTAGTTCAAATTTTTTGAGCTTATGGAAAAGCATAAATTTCACTTAGGAAAAACAATTTATCTTTATCAAAAGTTGTCCATCCTTTTCTTTATCCAATTGTACAAGTAGTACATAGTTTTTGAATGGTTTGCATATAAAGAGCAACTACAGCAAAAAAAAATTTAGAAAATGGATATTAGGATTTAAAAAAACAAGTTTTTGAAATTTTGCTCGATTTGCTCAGCATGCCATAATATACTTCAAAAAAGAATTTTTGGATTTCGATTCGTAATTAAAAAATTAATGAATCAACAAGAATCCCGGTAATAATATATCAAAGCCTTGAATCTCCAAATGTGCCAATTCAATTTCAATGAAATCAGTTTCGGCGCTTGCAATTACTATAAAAATACCCCAAAAACATTTATATGTGGCATGGTTGGCAGTGGCTAAACCATCTGTATATTTTGCGTTAGTTGACTCTTTTCACATGTTTCTACATTTGCAATTATTATTTATTTTTTATACTAAACATTTTTAGATATACTTTTTATGACTAAATGATTGCCGGATCGGCTAGTATATATATAAACAACCCTTCGTCCACATTTAAACTTATACTACCGAATCGATTTTAAAAAATCAAAAACTTTTCGAAAGATATTAGTTGGGAATAATACTGATTAGTTTTAGGTGAAAATCTACCAATCCGTTTTCTGTTGAAAAAGAATTAAGCCGATTTTTATGGAACTTTATTTGGCGATATATATCATCTTCGATATATATCATGGTCTTATAGAACTGACTGAAATATTACGGCCTTAAGACAAGTAGTTTAATTTTAAAAATTCATCAAAACTTGAAAAAATGATTAGTTTTTTTTGACGTTTGTTAAAATTAAAATTGGATGATTTACATGGTATAACGATAGAGTACTTGGTCTTATTGAACATACTAAACCATTAAAGTCCTACGGAATCTGGTTCCATTTAAAAATTATTGATTTTTGAAAATTTGCTTTTAGAAAACACCTCGAGTTAATGTGTGCGTTCGTTTTCAATGATTTATATTGAATCCACTCGGAATACTTTTAATCACTCATAAATTAATTTATTTTTTATTGATTAAGTCGATTATTTACACATATCGGGAAGTTCATGTAACTTGCCTCAAGGCAAAATACCAATACCAACTAGTTATAACTATATACAGTTACTTACAAAATTGCCTAGAATCATCAACTATGATTGATGATATATAATTCAGTTTACAATTTTAATAATAAAACAGCGATAGATAATTAGAGCGACAAGCATTTTTATTTGTATTTGACAAAACAGCGTTTTGGAAAAACAAATACAAAATTAGGAGCAATCATATTTCTATATTCTTGCCTGGTTTCTCCTAATGTATTCCTGAAAGTTGTTACGATAGATTAAAGCGGCTTCGTAATTCAATATATTTTTCAAATCAGGACGCCCTAGCAACTTTCTGATACTTCTCAAAATAAACAGAACATCGAAATCTGGTCTCCAAGATTCTTGGGTCAGTATATCTAAGTAAAAGCTTCCTCCCTTGGCAATATTTGGATGGAATATTTCAGTTTCGAAATAAACATATGGCGGAGTGTTGGGGTAATCCAAAGGAAATATCAGTTTCAATTCGATTATCGTATCTTCAAACAATGAGCCATCAGGGCCAAAAAGCATTGCAATCCAGGTCAGGAGGTCCTTTGACGGGGACCCTATTATTAAATCTATGTTTTCTACCGTCCCTTTATGCATATTGAATAAATCTCGCATCAGTCTCATTTTCAAAGCTGGATTCATTTTAATTTATACTTCTACTGATCGAAGTCGAAAAAATGATTAGAATACAATATTGAAAACTTTTCACAATATAAACTATCATTTGTTTTCAAACGCCTGCTGTCATTAGCGTCATTTGTAAGTAGATACAGAAATAAATGACAAACGCACAGGTATGAGTATGCGTTTTTTAAATGACACTAATGATGAAGTGAAACTAGTGGTGTATGGTATTATGCCTTGAGGCAAATTGCTGGAACATCCCGCAGCGTAACAAAATGTTCGAGGAATATTAAATGTTTTCAAATAGATTATTATAAGTACTGTTACATTGTATAATATTTATTTAAAAGAATTATATAAACTAAATTACAAAGTTAAAATTTTTAAAGTGTGTAAGTGATCTTCACAATTTTAGCCAGAATTAAAATTAAAATCTAAATTATTTTCGATGTACAAAAAAAAATTAGAAAAAAAAACTGATGCTTAGTTCTCTCAAAAACTGCCATTTTTGTACATTTACCTCTGTATCTTTGAAATGGCTGGACCTGCCTTTGCCAAAAACTAATTACCACTTCTCCCTATCAATACAAATTGAATATTTTTGGATCATTCAAATTGGATACTCCGTTCTCTCAAAAACTCCATTTCTATTTTCTGCACTCTTTTATTTGTATCTTCGTAAAGGGTGGACCTGCCTTTGCCAAAAACTAATCAGCGCATCTCACTGTCTATGCTAATTTTATTTTTTGAATGATAGAAAGAATTTGGTTAATCTATGTCCGAAATTGTCGACAAAAATTTGTATACAAAAACACACAAATCATCAAATTTTTCTAAGGTATGCTAAAATGTGCACAAACCTTTGAAACGTATATATAAAAATTTTCATTTTCGATTTTTTGCGATTACTATAATTTACCATAAGCATAGTTACAAAAATATTTGTTGCTATCAGGTCTTATTTAAAAAAAAAAAAAGAGTGCGCGTAAGAGTCGCACGCGATTGAAGTAAAACTTATTTGCTACTGTAATAAGTCGCAAATTTAACCCTTTCGACTCGGATGCCGCCGCTCCGGCGGCAAATCGTGTCGGCGACGACTCGTCGCAAACTAAACTTACATTTAATTTTTTTTTATTTTTTAAAAATTAATTCACTATTACATTCATTCATTGATCGATTTATTAATTTTATAAATAAAGATATAACAAGATTAATTTATTAGCTCATGATCCCCATAATTCTAATAAATATTTGTGAAGAAATGATTTTTTAAATAATATAGCATGGTTTTGAGTGCATTTTTTTTTTAATTTTCAAAATTTTCTATTTTATTATCATAATAACTTTATTTAAAAGCAATATAACCACATTTTGAAAAAATTCGATACAAAAAAAAATCCGAGTTGAGAGATAAGTATAGCACTATAATATTCCAAGCGCAGCGTATCGACTGGCAGTCCGACTCCCGAGTCGAAAGTGTTAAGTTAAGATAAATACATCATATAACAATTTTGAATAATGTTTATTAGTAATATGGTAGCACTCGTGATACACATATTTATTAGTGTCAACCATTATACACATTTATATAATGATAAATTATAAATTATATATAATAGCATTAAAAATATGTATACTATTTAAAAACAATAATTTAATTAAAGTCATATTTCTAATATGACATGATCGGTTTGTCATTGTAATTAGCATTTCGAAATGACCTTCAAAGAGAAATTAAGCAATTGCTGATTAATAAATTCTATAATATTCGTTCACACAGTGGATTATGTTAAACAAACCTAAACAAATACTGTTTATGAAACTTCACTCATCATGTAATTGTTTGAAAAACTTCAGGTAATTAAAATTAACATACATTCATTGACTTCTTGTATTTTTTTTTCTTTTTCGCATGCGATATAATCTCATTCTTTGAACAGCTGTAATATCTGACTTGCCCCAAAAATATTTTCCATTTCAATAACTTCAAAGATTTATAGAAACTACGAATAATATAGAAATAATTTCTAATCAATAAACTTACATTTAATTGTTTAATTATTTTTTTTTATTATTAATTTGTTTTATTATTTTCTTGGAACAGGGTAAAATATTCTTCCGATTCAGACATTTTTCATTAAATCAGGCTTTGTACTACGATCTAACTTCAAAATGTTTATTTATCTATGCCGATTTCTTGTTGGTATCGGTACGCATACTACGACAGATCTCTATTCACATACGCAACGACTAATCACAATCGACCCGTATAGAAATGATTAAATCGAAAGCGAATGACGAATCATTGGCACTCGACTCTTATCTGCCGTAACGCACTTCCGTTGCATTTGTACGGATTTGCACCCTAGTCGCGCCTAAAGAAGTTTTACTTAAAAAAAAACTTAGTCTGAAAGAAGTGCTTTTCTTATATGTGCGTATTATTATGCAAACCACAGCATCGTATAAAAACTTTCAGCTAGCTTTCTTTTGCGTTATTAAAAATCTAAATAACTTGTATAAAATAATCCGTTCTTTTTGAAAATGCACGTCTCTGGCTGCACGGTATAATTACTTTATCTGAAAGCAGCGATATCTTTGTGCTTCTATTAACAATCTTGTGAAGTAAGTAACAAAGTGTTTATTTTTTCGCATTATTTGCATACGACAGACGCTTGCGGCAATATTAAGATATCCTCTAGAGAGATGAGTGAAAAAAATAATGAGGAGGCAAGAGCATCAGCTCAAAGTGCGTTTAAGATCAGTATCGGCAAAACGTCGCCTTCATTATAATGAATCGCGAACCCTTGCAAATCCTATTAAAAATCACGTTCTACGAAGCATATTGAACATATAATTTTGTTCAACTTTGTTCAATTATTTTTGTATTCCTATTGATAGGTATGCCATATATATACTAGCAAACCCGACGAACTCCGTTTCGCCACCAGATGGTTTCGTGAGAAAGATGAAGAAATTTTTTGTTTTATATTTTGAAAAGGAAAATTTTTATTTTATTACACAACAGTAATGAATTTATTTCGATTACAAAAATAGTGTTTTTAGTTGAACATCTCTAAGTAAATGAAAGTAAATCCGCAAATTATCCGTTTCATAGAAGTGCTCTTTGATAAACCACATTTTTTGTTTTTTGGTCTGACGTTACCACAAACAAAGCGGATGATTTCCCAACTCGTGAACAGGCAACGTATAACTGCCCATGTGAAAAACAATGATTTTCTAAATAGTGTATTTGAAATTTATCCCGCAAACACTAAGTGATTGGCCTTGCAACTTGTTAATTGACATTGCCAACGCAAGGCAAGCTGGAAATTGCAATCGTTTGAAGTCAAACGGAAGAGCAGTCGGAATCCTTGGTATGTCCTTAAATCGCCAGCAATTTTTGATTGAATGGTGAAATTCAGTGCGTGTACATCCCTATTCTTAGCGGCAAGAATTGCTCATTGACTTAACCAAGCATAATTCTGATAATTCTCACTAATGTCATTACTCGAATTTTTAATATATATATATATATATATATATATATATATATATATATTAATTGCATTGATTTTCCTTTAATTATTACATCTGAGTTTGCTGCACTTTTCTCCGCGTCTGCTGCAATTCTATTGTAAGCTATTGCGGCAGAATCTATCCATTTTTCGGCAAGTTCAAGGAAAAACGCGATAAATGCAGAAAACAGCAGTTACGTAAAAGAAATGTGTCATAAACAGTCATAGAACCAAGAAAATTTACGATAGCTTTTGAAAAACCATGCATAAGAAAAATGCGACGGATTTTTACTGCCGATATAATAGAATCCGCCAGAAACGTTTTATATAAAACTTAGGTATAAGTGTTGCGAGGTAAAAGATAGATTTATCGGTGTTAATAAACTTAAGAATACTATGAGGTTTAAATCATATCAATTACAAAACGGATGAATTACTTTTTAGTTAATGCAAAAACTTTATTTTCGAAATAATCAGCTAAAAATTTGATGTAAATAGCTAAATCTCACTTCTTATAAGTGGACACATAAGTTTACACATACGTATAGGGTAGTTTGAGCAACTTGATTTAAGGCAAAATACCACTTTTACCTAGTTAAAAATAAGATGTTTGTTTAACACTGTAATAAATTATTACATAAATGTATAAACAATATATTATACCAATTAGAGAATACATAAACATGAAAATGTATTATAACAATTTCAAATATATGTAATCTGAGGGTATGGAGATCAAAACGTTTATTATTAATATCAAATATTGTTAAACTAATTTGTTCTAAATTAGTTATTTACTATGATTAATTTTAGAATAAATTTTATCAATTAATTTTGATAATTTATTGCTCTCTCATTAACTCCCGTGAAATTGTAGCAATATAATGAATTATTGCAATGGTTAATTATCTTATTGATTTGTTGAATAATAAGAATATTATTTATATATAGTATATATATATATATATATATATATTAAAAATTAAAATTATACTTCAATTCAAAAATGTAATATTCCGATTATAAATTGTTATTTTGGATTTTGTCATATCTAAATGAATACAGTGAGAAAATCAAATCTAAATCATGAATTGATTTTTCTCCAGGTTTCGAGAAACATTGACAACTGTCATTTTACTTTTTTTTCTCTCTTTTATTAATAATGATCAGAACATAAATTCTATAAATTATTTTAATTTACATTATCATTTTTATCATTTCACATAGTTTTGTTTTCTTAAAATTTATATCTGTCAAAATCAATTGAAATTTTTAAAACTTTAATATTTTGAATATGACCTGAAATTTTTAATGTTGCTTATAATCTAAGTTGGATATAAATGCAAACAGTGAGCCAATAAAATTTAAAATCGGTTCATTAGTTCAGGAGTCTATTCCGGACAAACGGATTCCGGATATAAATATATGAAATATAAATATATATGTAATAATTTCTTATAAATAAATTAAATTAAATCATGTTTTTATAAGTTTTTTTTAAAATGTGCAATATTATCTGATTTTTTTATATATCTTAACATCAATCAGCAACATAACAGCAACCCTACGTCCTATAAGCTGTTGGGCTGAAACTTCTTTTTACTCCGTATTTTTAGATGGTAACCCAATGGTTAATTCACCCATATTTGATTATTTTATTATTAGCATTTATCTAATAGGGCTGACTTTTATATTATCTGATTGTGAGAAAAATTCGCACTTTAGTTATCACTTACCAACCAAGTAGTTCTGTTTACCTACGGATTACTATACAACAATCACTATTTGCTAACATTCGGGTTAAAAGGTAAATAAATCAAGCAATTCATTTGGCAGTCAAGGGAGCTAAGTCGTACCTGACTAGTAAATGAATTGACTAACATAGATTCGGCTGCAGTCTAATCACGCAGCTCGTTTAATACATATGACGGTAGTTATCACTAATTGAATACGCGAACTTGACTCGGTAAATTCCAGTGTCGTAGACATGGATTGAACCCATGAACAATTTGAGCCGTTTATAAAGTTTACATGGTAAAGGACATAAAATTTAATTTTCTGTAACTTCTTTAATTTTTATCTTATTTTTAGGTATTCTTGTCTAAAATTTGAAAAAAAAACATTACGGTTTTTCTTTAATATTTTCAAAGTTCAACTATTTAACAATTCAGGAATATGTGTACAAGAGTTACTTAGTCCAAATTATTTCGAAGATCCTTCTTGTTTCTTTCCTCCGCGACACTTTCACAGTATTTTTTTGATACGATAGTCACGATTTCTCAACTTTCACTGAACTGATTTACTTCATTTTTTTACAGAGTTTTATTTATAGACATCTCTTCAATATAAACTCAGCTCATCCTCAAATTTTAGTTTTGTATTGTTTTTAAATAAAATCAATAATACAAACAAAAAATTGTATTTTTAACTTCCCGTAGGGTAAGTTATTAATAACTTACCCTACGGGAAGTTAAAAATACAATTTTTTGTTGATATTAATTGTAATGGGCCGAGAATCGAAATTGAAATTTTTTACATTTCTCGACGTTTTGAAGGTTTCTGAACATTTTGGCATACCTCAGAAAAAATGGATGTTTGTGTGTGTGTATGTATGTATGTAAGGATACACATTTTCAGGCACGTTTTTGAGCGCACGGATCAACCGATTTGAATAGTTCAAAAAACATTCGATTCCTATTGATAGGGAGAAGAGCTGATTAGTTTTTGGCTAAGGCAGGTCCAGCCGTTTCGGAGATACGGAGCAAAGAGTGCAGAAAATAGAAATCGACTTTTTGAGAGAACGAAGTATCAGATTTGAATGATCTAAAAAGCATTCAATTAGTAATGATTAGGAGAAGTGTTTATTAGTTTTTGGTAAAGGCAGGCCTAGCCATTTCGAAGATACGGAGCTAAATATGTAAAAAATGGCAATTTTTGAGAGAACTTAGCGTCCGATTTGAATGATGAAAAACTTTCTGCTTGTCTTAACAAAATATTTGATTTTGGAAAAAAAATTTTGTTTCAACTTTTTTTTGTATATCGGAAATAATTCAGATTTTATTTTTAATTCTGACTATAGTTCTAATATACTTTAAACAAATAATTTCAACTTTGCAATTCAGTTTATATAATTCTTATAAATATTAGACAATGTTACAATATTAATAATAATCTATTTGAAAACATTCAGTATTCTTTGAACTTTTTGTTACGGTACGGGAAGTTCCAGCAATTTGCGTTAAGGCACGATGCCATACACCCCACTAATTTAACTTTCCGTAGGGTAAATTATAGTAATGGGCCAAAATAATTTTTTTTGCATATTTAAAAATGAATAAAATATGCAAATAAATAAAAAAATTGCATATCTTTACGTTTCAGAGGTTTCTGAACATTTTGGCATACTTCAGAAAAAATGGATGTGTATGTATGTGTGTATGTGTGGAGACAATTTTTCGTAGACAATTTCGAGCGTATGGATGAACCGATTTAAGAAATTTAAAAAGCAATCGATTCCTATTGATAGGAAGATGTGCTGATTAATTTTTGGCAAAGGCAGGTCCAGCGGTTTCGGAGATATGGAGCAAAAAATGCTAAAAATGTCCGTTTTTAAGAGAACGGATCAACCGATTTGAATGATCCAAAAACATTCGATTCTTAACACACTTTCGGCGGATAGGATTTCGGGCTAACTTGGACCCATAGCGGGGTTTTTACAACGGCGCGAATGCGCGAGCATGGCATGAAAGCACAGTCTTTTACGTGCAATACTTACTGCCTAAACTCATACGCAGTAGTAGTAAATAAGATAATAATATTAAGTTTTTATGTGGTAAAAACTATCAATACTGAAGGTAAAATATTTGCAAATTAAGTTAAAAAATGTAATTAATTCTTGATGAAATAGACATAACTCTATTCCGGTTAGTACGAAACAAGTCATCATTGTCACTATCACTATCACTATCAAAGTCATAAGATTTCCAATATTTGATACTTCAGATAAATTGTCAGCATATCTTCACTATCGCAATCAGAATCCATGATAAATAATAATTGATTCAAAAAAATGCAAAAATTTAGAAAAAATGTTGATGAAACGTTTGGTGACAAAAGACTTCAAAATAAAATGTTTAATTTAAATATATATATATATTATATATAATATATATTATATATTAAATATATTAAATATATATATAATATATATTTGAGGATTATTTAGGTAATAGGAAGTAACAGGTTATTAAATACATTTAATTCCGTTGAATTCTTTAAAATAGAAGAAATGGATAATAAAATACGAGAAATATCATATCGTACATTTTCAAATTACCTGTAATCCAAGCACAATGGAAAAAACATTGCAAAAAATTCGTCATTCAACAGTAAATTAATGAATTAGTTTTATTACTCGTCGGATACTGTATTTGATAAAATTACCTGTTGCTTACCAGGTACGTTACTGTTGCTTACCAGGTAATTAGACAAAGTAATTCCATTCTCAAATTATGTATATCACTTATAATCATACTATATACAATCTAGAGTTTTACGTTGAAAATTATATGTTTTACGTTGAGAATACGTATATACTTATCAAAAATAATTTTAAAGAATAAATTATAATTTTATTATAGTTTTATAATAAAATATAAAACTAGCGTTGCAACCCCTCATAGTAAGAAATTTCGTTCGCTCTTCGCATCTAGCGTGTCCGACCGAGTACCCGAAAATACCCGCACCCGCAGTTGAATGACAATCCTAAAATCGAGTACCAGTACCCGTACCGCCGAAAGTGTGTTAATGATGAAGAGAAGTGGGATTAGATTTTGGCGAGGCCAGGTCTAGCAGTTGTACTCTTTACGGAGTAAAGAGTGCAGAAAATAGAATAGATTTTGAGAGAACGGAGCATCCGATTCGAATGATCCAAATAACATTAAGGGGGTATTCTAGTGTAGAACGATGAATTTTAGGTCATTTTTAAAGTGTCGTAAAAGAAAGCAATGAATGTTTTTACTATCCATTTTTTACCACTTGTTTATTAATATTATTAAAATACAAAACAAAAAATAAAAAATAAAAAAGTTGAATTTGTAAAAACTGGCAGCTGATAAGTGGTTGGTCTCAAAAATTGGCAACTCAGTCTTGACATGATTTCAGCCCTCCTAGCCATCGGAAATGCAAAAAATAAAAAGATTATTAATCTACAATGATGTCGCAATCGCCCGAACTAGCGATGAGCAACAAATTTTTTTTTTACAAATTGGCGACTGTTTGAAAAAAAGTGTTTTTTTCCATTTTTTTTGTTTCTCGAATTTTTTAAAAATAGTAAAAATTGGAATTGGGGGGATAATCCTAGTTCAGGCTATAGTTAGGTATAAACAAGACTCTCTGAACATTTCAAGTGAATCGGTCGATTAAAACTCGAGAAATCGTGTCAACAGTACAGAAAAAGTCTCTTCTTAGAAAAACGCATTTAAAGTTTTTGTTGCGTGAAGCCAAACCACTATGGAGACCGAGTCAGTAAAATACCTATATCTTCGAAATTAATTCAAATTTTCAATAACCTTCTTGTTCCCATATTCTTAGATAGTTAAATTTTGAAAAAATGATATAAAAAAATCGATTTTTATGAATTTCTACACTAGAATACCCCCTTAAATTCGTAATGACGGCGGCGAGAAGTGGTGATTAGTTTTTGGAAAAGGCAGGTTCAGCCGTTTCGAAGATACCAAGCTAAGTATGCAAAAATGGTAATTTTTGAGAGAACTAAGCATCCGATTTAAATGATTCAAAAAACTTTCTGCTTGTATTGACGAAACGAATAATTTTGGGAAAAGAAATTTTTTTTAATTTCCAAAAAAAATTTTTTTATTAAATTTTATTTTCGATTATTTCATTGTGGTTCGGAAAGTTCCAGCAATTTCCCTTAAGGCACGATTTGCCTTAACACCACTAGTTAGATTTATTTTTATGATTACTACATACTTCCACATACTTACACATTTATTGGAATAATGTATATATATAAATAAAATAAATAAAAAAAAATAACAATAAACAACGCTTGCCGGACAGCTAGTATATATTATATATATTTAAAAATATCGTTAAAAGTAGCAGGCATTTTAAAACAATTGAAAAGTTCGATTATATCAGAGAATTCTAATCAATAATATTCGTTAATCAGTTGAAATATTCGTTATCAGTTGAAATATTCGTTATCAGTTGAAATATCATTCGTTAATCAGTTGAAATATTCGTTAATCAGTTTAAAATAATCGTTAAAATGAATCCGTATTAAAAATGAGACTCATGCGCGATTTGATGAATATGCATAAAGGGACGTTGGCCGAAAAGGATTTGATTATGGCGGCACCGTCGAAGGACCTCCAGGTCTGGTTTGCAATGCTTTTTGGTCCTGACGGTACTCTGTTTGAGGATACGGTATTTGAAATGAAAATCACATTTCCTTCGGAGTATCTATTATTCCGCCGTTCGTGAATTTGGCAACTGAGTTATTCCATCCAAACGTTGCCGACGATGGAAACTTTTACTTAGATGTTCTAACAAAAGAGTATGGGAAACCTGAGTTGATGTTCTGCATGTCTTGAGAAGTATCCGGAACATGATA
>NW_020538040.1:166555605-166583382 GCF_003426905.1 Ctenocephalides felis
AAATGTGTCATAAACAGTCATAGAACCAAGAAAATTTACGATAGCTTTTGAAAAACCATGCATAAGAAAATGCGACGGATTTTTTACTGCCGATATATAGAATCCGCCAGAAACGTTTTATATAAAACTTAGTATAAGTGTTGCGAGGTAAAAGATAGATTTATCGGTGTTAAATAAACTTAAGAATACTATGAGGTTTAAATCATATCAATTACAAAACGGATGAATTACTTTTTAGTTAATGCAAAAACTTTATTTTCGAAATAATCAGCTAAAAATTTGATGTAAATCTAAATCTCACTTCTTATAAGTGGACACATAGTTACATACATACGTTAGGGTAGTTTGAGCAACTTGATTTAGGCAAAATACCACATTTACCTAGTTAAAAATAAGATGTTTGTTTAACACTGTAATAAATTATTACATAAATGTATAAAACAATATATTATACCAATTAGAGAATACATAAACATGAAAATGTATTATAACAATTTCAAATATATGTAATCTGAGGGTATGGAGATCAAACGTTTATTTTAATATCAAATATTGTTAAACTAATTTGTTCTAAATTAGTTATTTACTATGATTAATTTTAGAATAAATTTCATCAATTAATTTTGATAATTATTGCTCTCTCATTAACTCCCGTGAAATTGTAGCAATATAATGAATTATTGCAAGGGTTAATTATCTTATTGATTTGTTGATAATAAGAATATTATTTATATATAGTATATATATATTATCTATATATATATATATATATCAATTAAAAATTAAATTATACTTCAATTCAAAAATGTAATATTCCGATTATAATTGTTATTTTTGGATTTTGTCATATCTAAATGAATACCGTGAGAATCAAATCTAAATCATGAATTGATTTTTTTCTCAGGTTTCGAGAACCATTGACAACTGTCATTTTACTTTTTTTTCTCTCTTTTATTAATATGATCAGAACATAAATTCTATAAATTATTTTAATTTACATTAGCATTTTATCATTTCACATAGTTTTGTTTTCTTAAAATTTATATCTGTCAAAATCAATTGAAATTTTTAAAACTTTAATTTTGAATATGACCTGAAATTTTTAATGTTGCTTATAATCTAAGTTGGATATAATGCAAACAAGTGAGCCAATAAAATTTAAAATCGGTTCATTTTTCAGGAGTCTATTCCGGACAAACGATTCCGGATATAAATATATGAAATATAAATATATATGTAATAATTTCTTATAAATAAATTAAATTAAATCATGTTTTTATAAGTTTTTTTTAAAATGTGCAATATTATCTGATTTTTTTATATATCTTAACATCAATCAGCAACATAACAGCAACCCTACGTCCTATAAGCTGTTGGGCTGAAACTTCTTTTTACTCCGTATTTTTAGATGGTAACCCAATGGTTAATTCACCCATATTTGATTATTTTATTATTAGCATTTATCTAATAGGGCTGACTTTTATATTATCTGATTGTGAGAAAAATTCGCACTTTAGTTATCACTTACCAACCAAGTAGTTCTGTTTACCTACGGATTACTATACAACAATCACTATTTGCTAACATTCGGGTTAAAAGGTAAATAAATCAAGCAATTCATTTGGCAGTCAAGGGAGCTAAGTCGTACCTGACTAGTAAATGAATTGACTAACATAGATTCGGCTGCAGTCTAATCACGCAGCTCGTTTAATACATATGACGGTAGTTATCACTAATTGAATACGCGAACTTGACTCGGTAAATTCCAGTGTCGTAGACATGGATTGAACCCATGAACAATTTGAGCCGTTTATAAAGTTCACATGGTAAAGGACATAAAATTTATTTTTTTGTAACTTCTTTAATTTTTATCTTATTTTTAGGTATTCTTGTCTAAATTTGAAAAAAATCATTACGGTTTTTCTTTAATATTTTCAAATTTCAACTATTTAACAATTCAGGAATATGTGTACAAGAGTTACTTAGTCCAAATTATTTCGAAGATCCTTCTTGTTTCTTTCCTCCGCGACACTTTCACAGTATTTTTTTTGATACGATAGTCACGATTTCTCAACTTTCACTGAACTGATTTACTTCATTTTTTTACAGAGTTTTATTTATAGACATCTCTTCATATAAACTCAGCTCATCCTCAAATTTTAGTTTTGTATTGTTTTTAAATAAAATCAATAATACAAACAAAAAATTGTATTTTTAACTTCCCGTAGGGTAAGTTATTATAACTTACCCTACGGGAGTTAAAATACAATTTTTTGTTGATATTAATTGTAATGGGCCGAGAATCGAAATTGAAAATTTTTACATTTCTCGACGTTTTGAAGGTTTCTGAACATTTTTGCATACCTCAGAAAAATGGATGTTTGTGTGTGTGTATGTATGTATGTAAGGATACACATTTTCAGGCCTTTTGAGCGCACGGATCAACCGATTTGAATAGTTCAAAAAACATTCGATTCCTATTGATAGGGAGAAGAGCTGATTAGTTTTGGCTAAGGCAGGTCCAGCCGTTTCGGAGATACGGAGCAAAGAGTGCAGAAAATAGAAATCGACTTTTTGAGAGAACGAAGTATCAGATTTGAATGATCTAAAAGCATTCAATTAGTAATGATTAGGAGAAGTGTTTATTAGTTTTTGGTAAAGGCAGGCCTATCCATTTGGAAGATACGGAGCTAAATATGTAAAAAATGGCAATTTTTGAGAGAACTTAGCGTCCGATTTGAATGATGAAGAACTTTCTGCTTGTTTTAACAAAATATTTGATTTTGGAAAAAAAATTTTGTTTCAAAACTTTTTTTTGTATATCGGAAATAATTCAGATTTTATTTTTAATTCTGACTATAGTTCTAATATACTTCAAACAAATAATTTCAACTTTGCAATTCAGTTTATATATATTCTTATAAATATTAGACAATGTTATAATATTAATAATAATCTATTTGAAAACATTCAGTATTCTTTGAACTTTTCGTTACGGTACGGGAAGTTTCAGCAATTTGCCTTAAGGCACGATGCCATACACCCCACTAGTTTAACTTTCCGTAGGGTAAATTATAGTAATGGGCCAAAATAATTTTTTTGCATATTTAAAAATGAACAAAATATGCAAATAAATAAAAAAATTGCATATCTTTATGTTTCAGAGGTTTCTGAACATTTTGGCATACTTCAGAAAAAATGGATGTGTTTGTATGTGTGTATGTGTGGAGACAATTTTTCGTAGACAATTTCGAGCGTATGGATGAACCGATTTAAGAAATTTAAAAAGCAATCGATTCCTATTGATAGGAAGATGTGCTGATTAATTTTTGGCAAAGGCAGGTCCAGCGGTTTCGGAGATATGGAGCAAAAAATGCTAAAAATGTCCGTTTTTAAGAGAACGGATCAACCGATTTGAATGATCCAAAAACATTCGATTCTTAATGATGAAGAGAAGTGGGATTAGATTTTGGCGAGGCCAGGTCTAGCAGTTGTACTCTTTACGGAGTAAAGAGTGCAGAAAATAGAAATAGAGTTTTTGAGAGAACGGAGCATCCGATTCGAATGATCCAAATAACATTAAGGGGGTATTCTAGTGTAGAACGATGAATTTTAGGTCATTTTTAAAGTGTCGTAAAAGAAAGCAATGAATGTTTTTACTATCCATTTTTTACCACTTGTTTATTAATATTATTAAAATACAAAACAAAAAATTAAAAATAAAAAAGTTGAATTTGTAAAAACTGGCAGCTGATAAAGTGGTTGGTCTCAAAAAATTGGCAACTCAGTCTTGACATGATTTCAGCCCTCCTAGCCATCGGAAATGCAAAAAATAAAAAGATTATTAATCTACAATGATGTCGCAATCGCCCGAACTAGCGATGAGCAACAAATTTTTTTTTTACAAATTGGCGACTGTTTGAAAAAAAGTGTTTTTTTCCATTTTTTTTTGTTTCTCGAATTTTTTAAAAATAGTAAAAATTGGAATTTGGGGATAATCCTAGTTCAGGCTATAGTTAGGTCTATAAACAAGACTCTCTGAACATTTCAAGTGAATCGGTCGATTAAAACTCGAGAAATCGTGTCAACAGTACAGAAAAAGTCTCTTCTTAGAAAAACGCATTTAAAGTTTTGCGTGAAGCCAAACCACTATGGAGACCGAGTCAGTAAAATACCTATATCTTCGAAATTAATTCAAATTTTCAATAACCTTCTTGTTCCCATATTCTTAGATAGTTAAATTTTGAAAAAATGATATAAAAAAATCGATTTTTATGAATTTCTACACTAGAATACCCCCTTAAATTCGTAATGACGGCGAGAAGTGGTGATTAGTTTTTGGAAAAGGCAGGTTCAGCCGTTTCGAAGATACCAAGCTAAGTATGCAAAAATGGTAATTTTTGAGAGAACTAAGCATCCGATTTAAATGATTCAAAAAACTTTCTGCTTGTATTGACGAAACGAATAATTTTGGGAAAAGAAATTTTTTTTAATTTCCAAAAAAAATTTTTTTATTAAATTTTATTTTTCGATTATTTCATTGTGGTTCGGAAAGTTCCAGCAATTTCCCTTAAGGCACGATTTGCCTTAACACCACTAGTTAGATTTATTTTTTATGATTACTACATACTTCCACATACTTACACATTTATTTGAATAATGTATATATATAAATAAAATAAATAAAAAAAAATAACAATAAACAACGCTTGCCGGGACAGCTAGTATATATATATATATATTTAAAAATATCGTTAAAAGTAGCAGGCATTTTAAAACAATTGAAAAGTTCGATTATATCAGAGAATTCTAATCAATAATATTCGTTAATCAGTTGAAATATTCGTTATCAGTTGAAATATTCGTTATCAGTTGAAATATTCATTCGTTAATCAGTTGAAATATTCGTTAATCAGTTAAAATAATCGTTAAAATGAATCCGTATTTAAAAATGAGACTCATGCGCGATTTGATGAATATGCATAAAGGGACGTTGGCCGAAAAGGATTTGATTATGGCGGCACCGTCGAAGGACCTCCAGGTCTGGTTTGCAATGCTTTTTGGTCCTGACGGTACTCTGTTTGAGGATACGGTATTTGAAATGAAAATCACATTTCCTTCGGAGTATCCTATTATTCCGCCGTTCGTGAATTTGGCAACTGAGTTATTCCATCCAAACGTTGCCGACGATGGAAACTTTTACTTAGATGTTCTAACAAAAGAGTATTGGAAACCTGAGTTTGATGTTCTGCATGTCTTGAGAAGTATCCGGAACATGATAGGCCGCCCTGATTTAAAAAATGCGCTGAACTACGAGGCCGCTTTTATCTATCGTAGCGACTATAACGATTACGTGAGGAGGAACCAGAATATATCCAGACCATAGTATAGTATTTGTTCCTAATTCTGTTTATCATATCCTTGTCATATATGTGGCTTTCCGTAACACTGTTTGTTTAAATACAAATAATTATCTTCATCGTTTTAATTAATTTCTGCATTTTTATTATTATGAACTATTTAGTTTATGTAATTTAAGTTATATATTATCAAATAAAGTTCATACTTCTATGTAATAATGGGTATAATTTAAGTTGTATGAGGATCCATGATAAGGGTTGAAATATGGACTGAATCTACTAGAAACTGTCAGACAAAGGTAAATAAACGTAAATGCTGTTACGTGGATATATATAATACAATAATCTCATATAATCTCTAAAATATAACTCTCTTAAAATTTAGTATCTGTTATTGGCAATATAATCATATTTAAATCAAATCATAATTGATACTTAAATTTTGTCTATCAACATACATTATATACAACTTCCCATTAAGTATTTTAACATATTATTATTATTATATTCTATTTGAACAGAATTATATGATTTGTTGAATCATACATGCAATGAATAAATTATCCGAATATACTATATAATTACTTAAAGAAAAGTTCATGTATTTCAATAATTATTAAAGAGATCAATACCCAATGATCTTTCTGAAATTATCATATCATTAATTATTAACAGACACAAAATCATGTTTGAGGTAAAAACATTTATTGATAGCTGAATTATAATGTTTCTTCTGGTGTTGACATTTTTTCATCGGTCTTGATTTTTTTTATATAAGTTGAAAAAAGAAGTTTATTACAAGCAGTTTGAACAAAAAGTAAATACTATACATAACTTTGAGGCATATCATAGCTTTTCCAAAATGTATATTGTATTGAGCAATAGTATTTATGAGATTGCATTCTTCTTTTTTAGACGGATTTGGTTGTTGGAAACGTATTTCACATACTATAGTGGTACCATTTAAAAATTAACCCAAAATTATTACTGATATATATATGATTTATACAAAAGTTTTTATTATAGAAATTAAATACAATTGCAATATTCAAACATCTTACTGCGATTTTATATTTACGCATATCATGTTGTGAAATTAATGCACACAGACAGCATTGCTTTTAATTTTGTGTTAATACATTCTTTAATCTAATTAAATAAATGCTAGAATGAGATATAATTTGTACATTTTACATAAAATTAAATACTAATTTAATAAGCTGAGCATAGTTTATTTTAAATCATTCTGATTATCAACAAAATTATATAAATGATATCAGAATATTTAAAACCAATTATTTTATAATATTTTTACAAAAACCTTACGATGAATTCTTATAATTACACATACACAAACATAGTTAATCCTTCAATATTTGTTTGCCAATATATAAAGAACATTTTATTTGCGGTGTTAATTATTTTTTGAGACCCTTTGCTTAACTTTATTCTAACTTTTTTTAAATGATATGAGATAATAAAACAACAATAATAATTAATCACAAAATTTTAAAAAATTAGAGATTCTTGTTTTTAAATTACATCAGATACAAATGCTTACTTATTGGGAACAATTTTCATTTTATTACTATGTACTTGTTTTCAGTAAAATATTTAAATTTATTGAAGTTGAATTCTGTTAAAAAAAAAATGCAATTCTGACAACACTCGCAAACTTTATAATCGACTAGTAGTAGATAAATTCCTTATCTTTTAACTTGCGAGCTTGGCACATGGTATAAATAATAAAAATTACATATGGCAGCATATTACTCTATGAAATTATAAATCCAATTTTTATAATTCGGAATGTTTTAATAAAATGATCTAAATAAAATCATTTGCTTTTTGGAAGTTTGTTCAATTTAGTTTTAACTTAAATTATTTTATTATAACTTAAAACTAAAGCAAAAATGTACAGAAGTGTTCATAAAAGTGATTTGGAATAATCATATTCAAATTTTTTTGACATAATCTCAAAGCCATCAAATTTATGTGAAGGCTCTTTTACAAAATCTAAATACTTTTAATAGATGCACAACCAAAATGTTTTAAATAGGCTGCTAAATCAATTCATTAAACAAAGATCTTATATTTTCTAGAGCTCACAATCTATGTTTGTCATATTTTACCAGCAGCGTACACCTGCTACACATATCTGACAATTTTTAAAGATTTATTTGGCTCTAAGACTCATATTTATTGCTTTGTGATCATTTGTTGTAACCTTAGGCCTATTTTAATGGAACACTTTATAATTATTTTCTAATTTCTTTTATAAATTTCATACATAATATTAAATACCAATTGAGATCACAATGTCATGGACAAAAGTATTTATAAATAATTAAATTCTTTCTACTACTAAAACAGAGAATTTATTATTTTCTACACATTTTAGGAATGAAAGTCCGAAATTATAATAATGCAGCCAAAGTATGAAAAGTTTTTTTTTCGTTGCCTTCCTTTTTTTATAAATGCTATTTTGCATATACCTAATGTTTTTTTACATAAACTAATATAAAAAATAGTTCAAATTTGAATTTCACTTTTATAATTAATAATAAGTCTATTTGGCTTCAATTTACTATCAGGGTATCAAAACATTTGGTTTCTTACTTTTTTCTTATTTTATAAAGTTTCAAATGATATTTCAATATTCATTTTGTTACTCAATCACATTATCTGTTTTTTAATTCATAATGATTATACTATAAAATATTGATATTTACACACACACTGGGACTATTGTCATTTGAGTATTAAAGTATATCACTAATTACATTGAACTGCTCGATTATAAATGAATATTAATTAATGGAATGAAATGCTTATATTTGTGCATATTTAAATGAAATAACTATTCATAATCATTTTAACTACTTAAGAATACCTTAAATACAGATCAAATTTCCCTTACGTAATGTTTTGTACAGAAACATAATTTGTACCACCAAATAATTGTATGTGTAATAATCAATTGTACCAATTAGTATCAATTTCTATAATGGCTTAAGTGTGTTTTGGTGACAGCACTAAAATAAACATTAATCCAGTGTCTATGTTATAATTATTGATAGAAACTTACGATTGCCATAAAGTCCTTTAATAAAAATAAAAAATACACCCGGGTGTATTTAGCAATAGAAATGTTATACAAATGCTACAATCACATTCTTGCAGAGTATCTTAAAAATTCTAAACTTTTTCCTATAGATAAAAAATACTACCAAATGTTATTTAGTTTCTAATTTGAATTTAGTTGACAGTCTTCATTTTTTGATTCAGTTAAATGGTGCAATTCTGCATAATTCAGAATAGCTCGGTGAAGGAAATCATATTGTGCCTACATAAAAAAAAATCAAGTGATTATTTGAGTTATTTGAAAAGAAATACTTATTTTATCAGTTATAACTTACGAAAGTACTGAGCATACTGTGTCTTTGTGATCTTAGTTTACGAGTTGTTGTAAATATATCTACCCTTTTTTCGGTCCGTAGTTGTTGAACTAAAATACTCAATGCAACAAACATCGAACTCCTTTCAGTACCAGTGCTGTTATAAAATAAAATATTAGAAAACAAGAAAATTTTATTTAAGTTCAATTATGTAATTTTTTTTTTTATCAGACAATGAATTTGAGAAGGAATTCTGGTCTAGAGTTTGATGTTTTCAAAGTTAAACTCTTCAAGAATATGTGCACACAAGAATGTTTTAAAGTTTAAGTTATTTTTGGAAATATAGCTGTTTGACCAAGATAATACTCCTGTTTCCTTCCTATTAAAACATTAAACGCTTTTTTCTCAAAATTGTCTTTTTTGTTACACTTTAAACTTCCACAGAGTCTTCTTCATAAACTTTTCTTCAGTATCAACTATTCCAATTTTTATAATTTAAAAAAAAATTGAGAATATGAAAAAAAAACTTGAGACTCCTCACGTCATCACCTTTTTGAATTAAAACCTTATGGCTATTCTTAATTTTTATCTTTATACCTTTTTTTTTATCGTTATACCTTTTATATTCCCGAAACATTAATTAATAACATATAAAAATATATAATATATATAGTAAAAGTATTGTTTTCCTTTTTTCAGTACCTTTCAAAAGTCACACAAAATTCATGCCTCTAGACCGGAATACCCTCTTATTAAACCAATAATTTTTAAGTATTTTAAGTCAACTTGTATATTAATTTCACCTGCAATGTACTGTTATCGGCCCCGTAGCTCCACGCTGCTGGTTAGCTTGTGCTTGATCAACTAATTCAATTAATCCCCTGGTTACCTCTGGTACTTCCCCCTCTACCGTTGGCCACCCTTGGTAGTGCAGTTGAGTAATTGTAGTGCTTTCGTCAGTCTATACATAAATTTTAATTAAAGTCTTTATTGTATATCTACAAATATTTCAAATAATATAAAAAGAACATGAGGAGCCGAATGCGTTGATACCCTGATAGTAAATTCAAGCCAAATAGACTAATTATTAATTATAAAAGTGAAATTCAAATTTGAGCTATTTTTTATAATGCAAAATAGCACCTATAAAAAAAAGGCACCAAAAAAAGAAAACTTTACTACTTTGACTCCATTACTAATTTTGAACTTTCATTATTAAGATTTGCAGAAAATAATAAATTCTATTTTAGTAGTAGAAAGAATTTTATCATTTATAAATACTTTTGTCCATGACATTTTGATCTCAATTAGTACTTAATATTATGTATAAAATTAAAAAAAAAAAATAGAAAATAAATATAAAGATTTGCAGAAAATAATAAATTCTGTTTTAGTAGTAGAAAGAATTTAATTATTTATAAATACTATTGTCCATGATATTGTGATCTCAATTAGTATTTAATATTATGTATAAAATTTAAAAAAGAAATTAGAAAATAATTATAAAGTGTTCAAGCTAAGGTTACAACAAATGATAACAAAGCAATAAGTATAAACCAACAAAATTGTCAGCAAGTGTATGCTTCTGGTAAAACATGACATAGATTTAATAGGCTTTAAGAAATATATGATCTTTGTTTAATAAATTGATTTAGCAGCTGCCAATACTTTCTTTGTGCATTTGGTTAAAAAATTAGTTTTGTAAAAGAGCTTCCACTAAATTTCATGGCTCTGGAATTTTGTCAAAATTTCAAATACAAATATTAAACTTCTATTTATATTTAAAAAAATGTAGCATTCTTACATTCTATGATATTCTAAACAAACAAATCACTTACCTTTGTGTTCGTAACAATAATTTCTCGTCTAGTATGATATGGACAACTTTCACTTTGTACATATTTAACTCTGATGTGATCATGCAAAATCTCATCATCTGGCCAATAACGAGGGCATTTCCTAGGACCTTCTCCCAACTAGAAAAATAAATTACAGTCTCAATTGCATATAAAAATAAATGAAAACATGGAACATTTTAGCTTTTGGTCAAACTATGTTTTTGATTAAAAATAAATGTAATATTTACATCTGCTAACATAACAAGGGTGCTTATGCCTTGTTCTGATATCATTCTCCAAAAATCTGCAATTGTGTCATCAAGTGGATCTTGCGTCACTATGAATGATTCTGTATTGTCATATCCTTCTATAAATGAGGCATTTATATATGTTGAATGCTCTCTTCCACATATAGGTGTCAAAATTACACGATTTCTATCATAAGGTATAATTTCTTCAGATCTGTTTTTCATTATATTTTCTTCTCCTATGCCTACAGAATATGGTTTGCGGTCTTCCATGATCATCTTGAATTTCTAAACAGAATTTTGTAAACTTAATGTCTGTTGAATCAAAATTTAAAAGATTTTAATATTACACTACTCACATCAAACTCTTCATCTAGTTTGCATCTGTCTTTATCATTTTCTTTACTTCTCAACTTATCAATAGTAGACTTCAATTTATTCGCTGGAATTTCGGTGTCACCATACTGCCCTACTTCCATTAAAGTGCGATAAACAAATATGTATTGTTTCTGAAATAAAATTATTACTTTAATCAATATCAAGTAACAAAACATAAATTTGTCAGATAAAAAAAAAACAATTACCAGTGATTGTACAAGGAAATTTCTTTGGTGTCTCATATCACAAACTGTGTTGAAAATAGCAACTTGTCCTTCTTCTTTGAGTTGTTGCAACAAATTATCTAATGCAACTAAAGTGCCTGTTCTACCTACACCAGCACTGCAATGTATCAAAATAGGCCCATGCTCAAAAGAATATGCCTCATTCATTCTTTTAATGAATTTCAATATTCCATGCGGATGTTCTGGGGCCATAAAATCCTTCCAAACCAAGAAATGATATTGGAAAATATTACGTTCATCAACTTCTCTCCCTGATATATTTCTGGATACTTTCAATTCACGAACAATATAATCTGAATATCTTGTCTCTTGAATATGTGCTACAGTAATATCTCCATATATTTTGTCTCCATCAGTTTTTTCTGGCCAATACTTTGCGCATTTTGTTTTACTATACTCTTCTAAATTGGTCAACATCAAAATCAGTTCTAAATGCTGTTCCCATATCATTCTCCAGAAGTCATTCACTGTATTTTCCATAGGACCTTGTGCACAGATAAATTTCTTTCGCTCTTTATACCCCATCACAAAGTTTGCATTAATGTAATCAGAGCCTGTTACAGAATCAATTTGAGCAAGCTTTACTCTTGTTTGATCATATGCTTTAATGTCTGGGTATCTATTCTTGTATAAGTTCTCACGAGCCTCTGATGCCCTTGTTGTACGGTCCGGAAAACGATCAGGAAGCAACTAGTAACAACAACATTAATTAATAAAAACTATAATAGATCACATATGATAATTTTAAGAGGGTAAATTTAAAGTCTGCCAAATTTTTTGACACCCTCCCCTTTATTACCATCTAGAATTTAAACTTTATGACTTTTAAATTTAATATTTTTTTATATTCTCAAAACATTAATTAATAACTTAAATTAAAAAAATGTAGTAAAAATATGGTTTGCCTTTTTTACGGTCTTTCAAAATTCAAATCAAATTTCTTACCCCTAGAACAGAATACCCCTTTAATATTTCAAAAGAATTCAGAAATATAGTTCTCTTTTCGGTTAATGATAAAAAATAAAGAATCAATGATAAAATATTCTTTTTTATTTTGTTTAATGAGACAGAAATTTTACAAAAAGTCCATGTTTAGCTTTGTTTTATATAAAGTACTTATAACAACGGAACCTCAAATTCATGTTGAAAACCATAATCTGAATCTTTATGCCGTTCCATGTATGCATTCAGCAAATCATCTTTCTGTATGGGTACCATATCAGGAGGGCTTAAGGACACTAGTTGATGACGTCCTCTTAAACTTCTACAAAGATGTCTGGAAACAAGACTAAATATGCTTACTGAAAGTTTTGTTCTCTATATAAGATTATTCAAAAATTACCTGAACGAATTTCTTAATGTCATCATTTCTACTCCTTGTGCTTGAGCGACTTGTTTAGTATATCTATGCAGCAAACAAAGTGACAATAAAAGGAACAAAACAACTAAAATCAACCCACAGAAAAGTTGTATCACAACTCCAAGTATGTCAAATGCTCCTGGTGCAAAAGGAAATTCTGGTCCAGGATTTAATAAAACAAAGTAGTCACTATAAGCAGGTATAACTAGACCTGGTTTGGAACCATACACTAAAAATAGAAAAAAAATAAATAAAAACAATTTAAGTATTGATGTGAGAAATGTTTCAATATAAACATTTGAATTTTTATGTACACAATGCTAGTTATTATAACCATTTTCAAATTTAAGAGATAATTCATCTAACAAGAAACTGTAGATATATATATTTTAAAAATACTTCATTTAGAGAGAACTATCTATTTTCAGATTACATTTAACATTAAGTTATACAAAAAAAATACCCATAATTGTGATAATCACCCATGATTTCAACAAATCCTGAATAGTTACTCTGAGAATCAAGTTGCCCATCAAATATAATTGGAGGATGCAATTGCTCAGGGCCAAGATCTCTTCTTCGCCTCGACAAAAGCTTCAATGTTTTTTTATCCATTTCCATAGCAGGTACTGCAGTAGCAGTGAAATTCAGTGTTGGCACGGCTGCCAAAGATGGTATTATAGCAGGCACATCTTTTGTATCTTTTATTGTCAAAGATGGAATTGAATTAATTCTCTTTTGCTTCAATCCTATGCATTGTTGGCAAGCAGCCACACTTGAATTAACAGTTCGCCCATCGCCTAAAAATACTTCATTGTTCAGCATGTCGCTTGTGAACATTTCTGCTACATAGACACCTCCTGATGGATTCTTATGTACTGCTTCATAAGTTGATATCGACAAATCTTCAGGTCTAGGTAAATCAGATATTGTTTGATGGTTCACCATACGAATGATGAATATTCTATAGCAGCATATGCGACCATTTCTCTCTGACACTCTGGGTAGGTCTAATTTGAACATCCAGTTGCCATGTTCTTCAACCTTTCCCCAGCTCAATCTTAGAAAATCATCTTTATTTGGAATTGTAGGTGGCATGGTGCAGGTTTTTGTAGTCTTTTCACCTGGTTTTTTGGTCCTAGTTACACCGGCCACATGTACTGTGTAATTAGTGTTTGCAGGAATCATATCAAATCGTGCATTGTAGGATGTATCAGCTATGCTTTTCATCTTGGGTGTCAATGTTTCATTGGTTTGCAATCCGCGATTTGTTTTGTAAGTGGCATGACCTTCCAGAATCACATTATAGTGTGTGATTTTACCATTTTTATTTAATGGTGGTCCCCAGCTAACATTAACAAAAGTTAAATGACTAATATTGTCAAAATGGCAAATAACAGTGACATTTTGTGGAGGACCCGAGAGACCATCCATAGTAGTCCCATTTACAATCTCAGACCAATTGCCACACAAATGTGTGTAATCACTACAAGCGCGAGCTTTAAAATAATACATTGTGGCCGTTTTCAATTCTGCAAACATATAAGGCAAGTTACGAGAATCTTCAGGTTGTAAAACTTCCTTCTTATCAGTTGAATTGTATTCTTGAGCGAGTAGTTCATAATAATGTATATGTTCCAGTAATTCTGTAGGTGGGGCAGTCCACCCAATGGTTATGGTATTAAATGTATTACCTTTTACCTCTATTTTAGGAATGAAATTAGGATCTTTTTTAAGAGTCCTTACAAGATAAGCATATTTATGATATTGCCCTATACCTAGCTTGTTCGATGCAGCCATTTGCAGCTTATATTCAGTATTTGGCTTTAAATTTTTCAATACAAATGAATAATTGCCTCCATGTATTTTTTCATTATAAAAAGTGTAAGACCCAGTACCTTCTTCCATGTATTGTACAAAATATTCTGTAACTGGATCATTCCCATCATTGAGAGTCCAATTCATATAGATTTTATCAGCACCAACTGCTTTGACAAAGTCTATGCTAACTTGTGGCTTTTCCAGCACCAGTACAATAACAGAATCATTATGTATATGACCAAAGGCATCCTCTGCAATACAATAATAAGAGCCATTATCCTTCCTACTAATTGCACCCAAATGTAAGGTCAAATTCGCCCTTGTTGCATTATTAATATAAGTAATGTTACTTTTTTCTTTCAGCAAAGATATTGTCGTAGAATCATTGCCCCTTAACCAATAAAATTTTCCAAATGGAAAACCTTCAAATAAACAATACAACATATGTTCACCATCAACATTTGATTTTAGCTTGTTAGATTTAGATACAGTAACTATTGGTGAGTAAACATCTAATGTTGCATGCTTCCTTAAAACTTGATCATCAATTGCAACTGTGCAAGTATAATTTCCCGAGTCAGCGTGGGTGATATTGTGGATGTGAAGGCTTGATGTTATAGAGTTTTCTTCAATTTCTTGTAGAAAGTTATACCTAAAAATGAATATTGATTGTAATGTGTATTTGAAACATTATTTTGATTCGTACATCACTTAAGACAACCTTTCATTATCAGATATGTTCACCCCATTGAATTCCCATGTAGGTGTAACATCCGGAGCATTGTATATGCAAACAATTGTCGAATTCAATCCTACTTTTACCGGTGTTACCGTAATTTTGACTGATTGAGTATATTCTGTGAATCAAAATGCAAGAGTAAGTATCTAAGGTAAAAGTTAGATTTTGGTTAAGTAATAAAATACTGAAAGTCTTCAATGTGTGCACTTACCCTCGCAGCTTATTGTCGAAATATAAATTATTGATAGGATACATGGCAAAATATAAATAATGTTAAGGGCTGGGTCCTTAAACATGGCGTCAAATACACAAGCCGGTCTTTACTTATAATATATTAACTACGCAAAACATTATTTCGCATACGTTACGCACAAAGCTAATTATCCTACTTAATTAATTATACACATACGCAAATCACCAAAAATCATCTAAACTGACAATAAACACAAAAGCATATCAAACAACACACAAGCTACTCCTGTCACTTGACTGAGTATGACCATATATTGTTGTATGACACTTTGACACAGCTTTCGGTCATGAAATGTTACCAGATCTGATCCTTTATTATCCTTAAGGACACCACACACGAAATAGCGATGCGTTTCGGCGATCTTCGGCCATGCGTGGGCCAGGCGTATATTAAGGGGTAACGCCATTGATGTAAATTTTGATTTAATTCAAATACTTGTCAATCAGAATCAATATTTTACGTATTTTTTTTGTTTTTAGATCCACACTTGCAGTAGCTTGCTTTGCAAAAATGGTGAAAATTGCGATTTTTAAATATTTTGTTACAAAAATAATGCTTATATGCTAAATAACTTTCTTCAATATTATAATTAAGTTCACGTAGGGCAAGTTATAGTAATCGGAAAAAAATCGAAAATGAAAATTTTTATATATCTTCACGTTTCAAAACCTTCTGAACATTTTGGCATACCTTAGAAAAAAATGGACGTATGTGTGTGTGTGTGCATGTGTGTTCGGATACAAATTTTCGTCGATTTCGGGAACACGGGTGAAGCGATTTGAATAATTCAGAAAACATTCGATTCGTATTGATAAGGAGACGTGCTGATTAGTTTTTGGCAAAGGCAGGTCTAGCCGTTCCGAAGATATGGGGCAAAAAGTGCCAAAAACGGTAACTCAGTATTTAAGAGAATGGAGCGTCCGATTTGAATAATTCAAAAAACATTTTACTTGTATTAACAAGATTTTAACAATAAGTATAAATTTTATTTACATTCCTATTACCAGTGTTTATCCGTTAGACGGCGACGCGGCGCTTACGCGCTTCGATATTTTGACTGTATGCAGTTAAAGCAGTACGATTGCTTTGAAAAAAAGTTCAGAATTTCCAAAACATTTAAAAATAATTTTTTTTTTGAAAAGTCTTTATTTTTCAAAAAAAAGTAAGTTTTTGTCAGAAATTTATAGTTTCTTAAAAAACTATTTTTTTCAGAGTAATTTTTTTTCAAAAATGTTAATATTTTTTTTTTTTTTAATTTTTTGGTACTGGAAGTTCCAGCAATTTGCTTTAAGGCACGATGCCATGCGCCCCACTAGTTTTATTACCTTTCGTTCCATCCAATAAAATCACAAAAAAATCTATTTTAAGTTGGGTCTGTGGTGTTAAAGCTTATTTCGCTTGCTTACCAAAATATACTGCCCTCAAAGAATATATGAAATATATTAATGTTCGCACTTTCCGTAGGGCAAATTATAGTAATCGTATAAAATCCAAAATGAAATTTTTTATACATCTTTACGTTTCAGAGGTTTCCGAACACTTTGGCTTACCTCAAAATGGATGTGTGTACTATATATCAACCGACCGGCGCACGAATCAACCGATTTGAATGATTAAAAAAACATTCGATTCCTATTGATAATAAGACGTGCTGATTAGTTTTTGGTGTAGACAGGTCCAGATGTTTCAAAGATACGGGGCAAAAAGTGCGAAAATGGTAATTCAGTTTTTGAGAGAACGGAGTACCCGATTTGAATGATTCAAAAAGCATATGTTATTTGTAATGACGAAATGAATCGGTTTCGGAGATACAGAAAAAAAAGTAAAATAAAAAGATCGTTGGCGGTCAAAAATGAACATTAGACAAATTATCAGATATTTGATAAATTTTTTAAAAATGAATACTAATTTTGTTACAATTTTGTTGGGTTTTATACCAAAATTTTTGATTTTTAAAGTTTACGGTTCAAGTAAATTTCAAAATTTTCAGAATAAATATTTTTCCAAAATTTTCAAAAAATATACAAAGTTTTATACTTCAGATAAGAATTTTAATTTTATAATTCAGTTTGAAAATGTATATATTTCAAATGTGTTATTCTAATCGTAAGAAATATATCCTCACATGGATTCATTTGGCACCTCTTGCTAATGTAAACTTTCTCAAGTGCTTTGAGGATAAGATCATCACTGTATATTTTATGAATGATAAAATATATAGTAATTATAATTATCTATTTGAAAATGTTTGAAACAATTGTTATTAATCATTAATCAGTATTTATTGATTACTTCTTACTATTCTTTTTTTTCGAATAATTAATTCTGGTACGTAAAGTTTCAGCAATTTGCTTGCCTTAAGGCACGTTGCCATACTATATCATATTTTGTTACAACTATAATAAATAGTTTGCTATAACATATATTTTGTTACAACTAAATTAATTTTTTGTAGTGAACTTTATTCGGTCTTAACGCTATCCTAATTGTAACATTGGCTTTTCTAAACTTGTATTATAAATACTGAAAAAAGAATTAATGAACCATTTCATAAATTACCACGAAATATATTTTATATTATCCTCTACATTGACTTATATTTAATTATACTCTACATTTCTTGCAAATAACAATGGAAATATTTTACTTACGATTATCAAACACTATATTAAATAAATTAATTTTAAGAACACTGTGAAGTACAATATCTCAAGTATAAGAAAATAATTCATAGATATTTTATATAAGATGTAAGTTTCTATTTTTATTATCCGAATTTTATTAAAAGTAGCCTTATCAAAACATTTAATAAATATTGCTTATGGTCGTCAGTACTCTATAATAATACTGATATCATTGCTCATAATGCAAATATATTTTTCAAATCCTTTCGAATTGTAAATGAATTCCTCCTTTTGGCGCTAAAAACATTGCCTTAGAATCTAGCTGAAGTGGAACTCGAGTTTTCTCACAAGGTGTGAAATGGAAATCTTTTAGTATGTATGCGAGACCAACTTTTGTCTGCAATAAGCCAAATCTTTCACCTGAATAAAAAAAAAATGTTTTAAATTGTAATATGATTACTTATATATTAAATATTAAGTATATCATTATCTATGAATGATATATTGCTAAAATTTAACTCCAGTTTAATTTTTATTTTATCCAGCTTACCTATACAGTTATGTGGTCCTGCTCCGAAGGGCATATAAGTATATGGGTTTCTATTTTGTTTCATATCTTCTGAAAATCTTTCGGGGTCAAATTTGTCTGGGTTTGGATAGTACTAAAACATAAATAAGTTATATGTATAATATCCTGTTTTATGTTGAAGCATTTATATAGAGAAATGGAAAAGCATGATTTAAACACATGTAAATATTTTTTGTACGAATGTTTTGAAAATATAATTCGATATACACAATTCATGATTAAAATTTACCTTTGGGTCCATATGTATCGCAAGAATTGAAAGATATATTGGTGTTTTTGGCTCCAAAACTACGTGATCGTAAGGAGGAGGCAGTCGATATCTCGATGTACACATTCGATCCAAAAATGGGAGAGTAGGGTATTTCCTCAATGTTTCTATTTAATAAACATAAATAATGTACATAATATAAAAAACATATTGAAGATTTTGTCCGAAATATTACCGCTAAGCACCATGTCCAAATATTTCATTTCTTTTATAGCTTCATATGTTATACCGCCATGTTCATTAATTTTTTCTAAAATTTCCGCCCGTAGTCGATGTTGAATTTCAGGCTGCAAAGCTATTTCATACAATGTGAATGACATTGCACCTGATGACGCTTCGTAACCTGCAGCAAAAAATACAGCTGCCTGAGCTACTAATGTATCACCTTCAAATTCTATAAAAAAACAAATTATGTTCACCTTGCTGTAAAGATTTATGATAAATAAAAGCAATAAAATTTTATATATACTTAGTGAACCAGATGCTGCTTCATTATTTTTAAGGTCTATTAACATATCAACCAGATCATGTCTAGATGTACCAGACTTGATGCGTTCGCCCAACACTTCGTTAAACGATTGACGCAAAAATTTTGTGCCATATTTCTCGAATAACTTAAATCCAAGAATACTTACTACTTCTGGGAAAAAGAAAAATGCACTAATTTCTATCGCACGCTTATATTCAGCGGCAAATATTCTTTTCCCTACGGTGCGAAATTCAGCATCCGGATTTTTAAACGAATTAGCTTGAATTCCAAAAGCACAAGAAGTTATTACATCTGTCGTATACTTTGCACACAAATCCCGCATATTGTCTATATTTCTATTTTTTAATGTTGTATTCATAAACTCGTTAAATTCTTCTCCTACTTGTGTTATTAATGGAAACATACTCTTCATTTTCGCCGTTGAAAAAATAGGCGTCAATTTTACTCGCATTTCTTTCCATAAAGGATTCTTAATTCTGAATAAATTTCTTGATCCTAGAGCATCAGTGTGGCCATCAGTTGAAGAGACACGATCTTGGAACATGTTGAAATCCTTGACCAAAATTGATTTGATCCAAGATGGATCTCGTATGAATAAAGAAGGTCTGGAAACACAAAAAATACCAAGAATTGGTTTCTTGCGTTTTTTGTAAAACGACATTACGAATTCTCCTGGACTGTTTTTCATTAAAACAAAATCCTTGAAGTTTCCGACAAATGGTAAAGGCCATAAGGTAGGAACTTTTCTCGAAGACCAATATAAAGCATGGTTCACATAATAATAAATTGATATACCGATTAATGTTAATAATAATAATAGTGAACTATAGATATTAAAATCCATGGATTCCATATTCGAAGTTTGTAATTCACTTGCACTTGCACTATTAAATTAATAACTTTGTCACTCAATTATAAATAATTTACTGCTCATAATATCTTATCTAATCTTTGTTTATAATGTCCGGCTTATTATAAGTTGCTGATTTTGCAAGTAATTACTGCAGATTATTATCAGTAGTGTTCTCTTCAAAACCAAAGTTTTAACTAAATGAGAAATACAATGTCATAAGCCTTTTTCCATCGTTGGAGTCGTTATGACGCACATGCTTCAGTGCATCATAATGATTGCATTCGTTCTAAATTGCATAATACACGATTCTTTTTTATTTTCTTTACCAAATTACAATCTGTCTTTATGAAAACATCAGCAATGTTGATGCTAAATGTAAATCATCAAACTAAAGATCTGGAAGCTTACCCCAATAGTAATATTTTTCAAATTTAATAAAGTAAATTATGAAATTATATGAAAAGAAATTAAAATTACTTCAGTAGCTGAACTTCTATTGGTTCTGTAAGATTTCTGCAAAATCCGTTGAAAGCACGTGATTTCTTATCCTACACATTCACTAGTTGCATAATTAGTTTTTTAATAAAGAAACATCAGTTTAATCTAAATATTTTACATATTTGATTGCATCATTTAACAAACTCTTAATAATACATTAGGTATAAATATTTTTTAAAAATAATATTTTGAAATTTATTTCCACTTAAATCTTCTTCGTTTTCGTCCTGCTTGTGGTTCTAGTATAACTTTACCTGTACTATTATCAAGGCTATCGATAACTTGGGCTAAGTATTGACAATTACTATTAAGTCCAAAAAGTTCTATACTTGTTCTCTAGAAACAAACAAATATTTAGACCTGACTTGTTCGAATAAGAACAAATTATTGAAAAGTTACCGCAGTACTATGTAAAACAAAGTGTGTCTCCGATTTTCTGCTACACTTCTGTTTGTATACTTTCACAAAGTATCTGAAATTAGTAGTAAAAATAGTACAGAATCAATATTTTCATGTACGTTTACTTGATCTCAATTATTAATGGCAATTTACTTACTTCGTTTGTTGATCATCATTTCTTTTACTCCAGTTTATAGTTGCATATACCTTTCCATTTTTGTGATAATATTTTGTTTTTAAAATTAAACGTTTTTTTCCTTCAGGTATAATTTTGATGGTTGAATCAAATGTAGTATTTAGCGTTTTAGAAGCCTTCTCGCCTTTAATTTTTAGTTTATCAAATTGAGACATAGCTTGGACTTGCAGAAAGTATTGTGAATCAGGATGTAAATTTTTCAATTGGACGCTTGTTTGATCCTATACAATGAAACATAATGAATGGAAAAATAACTTAATAAGGAATTATGATATGAGATAGACTTATTTCTTCTATAAAATTATGAGAAGTATCTTATATTAAATTGTATGTAGGTAATATCAAATATTTGTATCCTCATACAAAGGGTTGTTAACCCTCCGTCGGTCGGCGTGGTCCGGACTTTTTTCGACTTCAATTAAAAAAAATACTTCTAGTAATCCTATCGACTTGAAATTTCTTCACTTTTCCTAAAATTTCATTAGCTGTCGATCAATGAAAAAATCAGGACGAAAAAATGTACAGAAGGATAATTATAAGGATATTAACTTTTTTATACTTCGAACGGTCGAAAAGGTCTGTCTAGACCACCCATACATTCTGTATGAAATATACGCTTTTTGACATATGTAAACCAGTATTTTGTCTTTTTTCATGATATTTTCTATTCAAACTGCGTTGTATATATTCTTTGCTATGTGTTGTAACATGAATGTTAGTATTTTCATGACGAGAGTTCCTTGAAAACCTACCAAACTTATTGGTAATCGCAAACACTGAAAATCGGATGAGTAATGCACACATTATCAACAATTTTGCTACCCTACTACTGCGTTCGAAATTTTTTTTTGGCAAACCTGGTAGTGAAATTATATTTCACTTTGAGTTTTACAGCTCATTTCAAAGGCGACGCACCTCATTTCGTTTTCATTTGAATTTCACATACATTTCAAAGGCGCCGAAAAAAAAATATTGTTTTTCATTGATATAAAACAGAAAAATTGACAAAAAAAGCAACGATTTTTTTATATTTCTTGATTTTTTTTTATATAATATAATATGTAATATTTTTATTATAAGCAAGCTCAACACATGCAAAAGACGTTAAAAAAAGAAAAAATCTAAACTATAAATATTTACTACTAATAATCGTTAATATATAAGACACCAAAAACTCATTTATACCATATAAATGCATGTAAAATGATTGGTGGTCCAGCCAGACCTTTCCGACCGTTCAAAGGTGAAAAAATATCCGACCGACGAAGGGTTAAGGTAATAATTTGATTTACTTAATTTTCTTCACCACTTAACAACGAAAGATTACTATTAAGTTCTGATAAAAATTAGAACAATACCTTATAAATTATATCCACTTATGAAAAATGAATAGTAATAAAATAATAAAAATGAAAAATTTTATCGTTATGAAATTTTCTACGAATTTCGAAAGTCATGATGATAAATCAAAATACTTTATTTCAAAATAGTGATAAATTTATCACATAATTAATACTTGACCTGTGGGACGATTAGCGAAGATACGAGTACGGAGTCGAGGTGCGCCTGCACACCAGGCAGCCGCCGACTCCAGTACACTTTGTATTTGTCTATCGGCAGGTCCGTAACACGCGGCGGGCGCCACGAGAAGGTCAATTCTAGCATGCCACCCGCCGTGTTTTGCAACCTCAATGGACCAGTTCGCAGATCTTGCGGGGCTCGAGGAGGTCTAGGCACTTTATTAATTTCGATTAATACTTGACTAGTAGAATTAGGCATTATGGGAAATTACTACAACTTATGAACAAATATGAGAGAACTAAAATTAAAATTTGATTATTAAATTATGAAAATTGAAATTTTTGGTAGATAGGACATTTAGAAATTTCGAGTTTTTTTTTGAAAAAAAAAATAGAAAACTTTCAAAAATTTGCATATATATTTATGTCTTCACAAATCCAAATGATTTGTGCGTTGTTCTGCAATTTTGAAATTACTTGACTTGCTCAAAACGAATGGGGTCTGGATAAAGTTCTCTGAATCATTGCCTTTAATGCCAATGTAACAAAAGTCTTAAAACATTATTAACTTCCCGAACGAGAAGTTTGTTTTCATCAAAAATCCAATTCGCTAATTTTGTTTTCACGACATTTCAAGCCATTCTAAATCGAATGAGACCAAATTAGGAAAAGTATGTGTATAAGTGTGTAAATCGAATGCCTTTTAAAATTTAAAAGGCATTCGATGTATCTCGATGAAGACTAGCGTTTATCAGTTTTGCGCGACAATCGGCCGAGCCGTTTCTTTGTAAATAGCAAAAAAGTGAAAAAAAAATCGTCCACGTTTCAGCCCGCAATTCTGAATCGATTTTAAAAATTCAAAAACCGTTCGAAAGATATTGGTTAGGAATAATGCTGATTAGTTTTTGGTAAAGATCGGCCGGGCCTTTTTCTTGTAATAAAGTGGTAAAAATTTTTTTTTCGGCAATTTTTATGATTTTTTTTGTGACGGTAGATACCATAGTCTTCTAGATCATACTAAAATATTACATTCAAATTGATTAGTATCAATTTTTGGAGTTTGTCAAAATTAAACTTTCATCGACGTGTTTGCTTAAAAACGCTGAACCGATTTCAAAAATTTAAAAGCCAATCAATGTATTTCGATGTGGATTATCTTTTCTCAGTTTCGTGCGACGATCGGCAGAGCCGTTTCTTTGTAAATAGCAGAAAAGTGAAAAAATTTTCGTCCACGTTTTAGCTCTCAATTCTGAATCAATTTTACAAAAACAAACTTTTCGAAATATATTAGTTAGGAATGATACTGATTAGTTTTAGGTAGAAATCTAACTTCCCTTTTTTTTAAATCAACTGTTGAAAAAATTTTTTTGCCGATTTGTATGAACCTTTTTTTGGAAATAGATATCATGGTCTTATGAACCATACTAAAATGTTACGACACTACAAATAGTTTAATGTTAAAAATCCATCAAAGTTTGAGAAAATATTATAGTCAAAATTTGTGTCAAAAGTTGCTTTTGTGATGTGATGAGTCAAACATTATCAAATCATTAAAATTGGAAATAATAAGCTACAACTTTAGGGCATACTAGCACGTGTCTGTACAATATAATTATTAACATAATTACCGTTAATTTAAAGCTGTTTGAGAAAATACTATTCGAAGTCGCAATGTTTAGATTTAATTGAAAGCGATAACTTTATTTTTAAATAAAAAGTTGAAAATTTATCTAAATATCTGAATTTTAATTTCGATTGATTAAGACAATTTTCACATATTTCGGGAAGTTCATGCAGTTTGCCTTAAGACTAAACGCCACTTTCAACTAGTTTTATATTATTTGAACAAGAATCAGAACTCGAGGAAGGATCTATGAGCTGTTGTGAAGATTTTCTTAACTAAGTCGGTTTTTTATATAAAGCAACCCAAACAGTTGTCTATTTGATGAATTTTTATTATTACAATATCTGTAATAGTGATGAATTATTGATTCAGCATTGCCTGGTATGAGCTATTTTCACTTGAAAACATATTGAAATCTATATTTCCAAGTAAAAGACCTATGATCTCTGAGTCGAACTTCTAATCTGTACCTCTTGCCCATGGGCCGGTAATATTAACATATGTACAGAAGTTTTTACTTTTTTCACAATTTTTATAGCTTATCTTACATATGTAGTATTCGGTAATATATTAAGATACACAAAAAAGTTATAATATTTAAATACAATGTACTCCAATATTGATGAAATCTAAGTATATTGACACGGGTAATTTTTTGAAGTATTTGTTCATAAATGGATGGAAATAAAAAATATTGGGTATGTACTTAGATTCAACTTACATCTGGTTTTTAAAAGGACTTGTTGGACTCGAAAAACCTTTAGTTCCATTCTCGTTAAAAGCGGCTACACGAAATTGATACCAGCGACCAGGTTTCATAATCGAATCTCTTGTAAATGTAGTAGAGTGCTGGCAAATTAAATTAAAGTAAGTAAATCAATGAAATCAAATAATTCTCTTACTTTTCGTATTTCGTTCTACATATGCTGTTTTATAAAAATTGATTGCTTGCTTTCACATACGTTATCATCATAAATTTTAATTCATTTTGTATATATCATACAGATTTATTTTAATCTACTTATCCTTCACCGTTTGGTCCTCTTTCGTGTTTGCCATTCTCCCAATCTGTTTTTAATGAATTTGGAGCCGATATGATGCCTTTCCTGCAGTACATAAATTATTTTTTGATGTGTTGCATCTGTGTTCCACCATATAGTGATATTTTTGCTTCCTTTTTTGTGTACTGTGATATTGGTTGGAATATTCGGCAGGACTAAGAAGAAAACAATTATTAAAAAATAATTATTCTGTAACTTGTTAAAAGTTTAGAAGTATATATTACTAAGCATCCTCTTACATTGAATTTGTGACAATCCAATTGGTTGTCTACAAATACTTCCACAGTGATGGGTGCAGCACATGCTAATTCCAAAACACTGAGAATCCAATGTGCAAGATTTCACACATGGTGTATCCAGGAGTGATTCCCTGCTCGCAGGGCATGTTCCAAATTTGGGCAAATCCAAGTTTAAGCATAATTTCACACAATTGTCATACTATAATTGGAGCAATCAATGGCAATTAGAAAGAAAAAATTATATTTTTTACATCACAGTACCCTGCAGGATAAAGGACATCATATTTTTGAATTTTATGTGGTTAAATTAATTTGATGTATTATGAATAAATCTATTGAAACTTAATGTTAAAAATAATTAAGAAATAATTCGTTTATTGTTATCTATTATTTGGGATGCTTTTAGCAGAACTGATTATAGTTCAAATTGGATCACGATTGTAACTAAGCAGGTTACTTAGTTCCAATCGTGATCCAATATATTCTTACTTCTTGCCTAGTTCTTATATTTTTGAAGATTTTGGGTATTTTTATAAATGTGTGATGCGCATATATATACAATTTTATAATATAGAAAAATACATTTGAAAGAATGAGGTATATCTTGATAAATCGCTACATAGATGATTTTACAGAAATATTCAAAAAAAGCAATGTATGAAGATGAATGATGAACTGATTTATGCTATTTGTTTTCTCATTGATTAATAATCAGAATCAGATGTGTTCTATAAACTTATTCTTGGTTTACTATTTTTACGAATACTAATAAAAGGTCATCCACTGAGTGTCCAATTGAGATATACATATTATATTTATTCAATTCTGAACGCCATTATAAGCAATCCAAATAACAATTCTTATAAATGTGATATTGCGAAAAGGTCCTGGAAGGCTATTATTTACTTGAAATCGCATTTATTATTAAATAATTATAAATATATTTTCAAGTAAAACATAGGTTGTCTAACAAGGGAACCCTCAGGTTTACTCTTCTGGGATTTGATGAAACTTTGCATGGTGATAGAGTTGATAGTCAACCCGAGTCTCATAAAATATTATAGGTCTATGAGAAATGGTTTAATCTGAACCATGTGATTGAGACGACTCTATGAATCAAATTTCAAATAAATCATTCTTAAAGTTTTTGGTTTTGTGCATTATTTCAATCAGAGTTAACGATAAGGTAACTCTGAATATGTATATATTTTTTTCAATTTTACAAATTAGTGCCTGCATAAAAAAATATTGAACGTCGAAATAATTAAATAAATTGAATTTAATATCGGCTTTGAACGATTGATTTATAGATGTAAGAAGCCGACTTTATGTATCAGTGAAGCGAACATAATTATAACCAGTGGAAACGAGAATTGCATTTTCAACATCGAAGTTTCTCCTTAAGGGTTTCTTAATATTCACCTTTGGAATTATTTGCAAAGTCACTTTCAACACACACACACACATATATATACATACATATAGATATATATATATATATATTATATAATATGCATATTAATATATACTTAGTTATTTTTACATTTTTGAACGTGGCGCGCGACTGCCAGAAATGACTATTTTCAAATCATTGACAAAAACGTCATTCTTCTTAAAGAAATTGTGAAAATAAATAAAAAAATTAAGTCATTCGAGTATCTCGATGAGGACTATGTTCGTCAGTTTTGTGCGACGATCGACCAAGCCGTTTCTTTGTAAATAGCAGAAAAGTAAATTTTTCGTTTACGTTTTAGCCCGCAATTCTGATCCGATTTT